>NW_027140606.1:3056666-3362333 GCF_036365525.1 Heterodontus francisci | reverse complement strand
AAAAAAATCAAAGGACTCGGGCTCGGGTCAGGTTCAGGTTGGATGTGGTCAGGTCGGACCGGGTCGGGTTTCAATTTCATAAACGAGCAGGCCTTTACCGCAGGGTCTTAGTGTGCATCAGATTCAAAGTGATTATTTGGGACAATATGGCTGCACCCAAGGGATACATCAGAAGGCGAGGAACTTATGAGAGGGCTCGAGAACCATTCAGTTCATATATTGAAAGAATGGACATGTTTTTCAGAGCTAATAACATTTTGGAACTTGAAGGTGAAAGTGAAGAGGTCGAGACTCAGAATAAGGCAATTCTTGAGGGCAAGAAAGTAATTTTGCGAATGGAAATTATCCTGGAAGTGTATGACATGCTAACAAATCTTCCTGCTCCCATCAAGGCAAAAGATGTGAATTCAAACCAATCATCACCAAGTTGTAGGAACATTTTAACCCTAAGCCACTAGAGATCACGGCAAGCTAGAAATTTGGAACCAGAAAGCAGAAAAGTAGTGAAATAGTTGGTGAGTACATTGTGGAACTGAAGAATTTATCACTACATTGCAACTTTGGCACATTCTTAGACCGTACATTACGAGACAGATTTGTGCTTATATTGGTGGATGAGAAAAGATACTAAACACGCAAAATCCTACATTTCAGCTGGCGTGTAAGATTGCTCTCTCCATGGAGATTGCATCAAAGAATGCTGGGGAATTTCGTCTTATGCCAGTGACAGTAACACACTTCAGGAGAAGATAAAGAAACTGTCAAAATGGGCTTTCACATGGCAGATAAAATTTTACACAGAGAAGTGTAAAGTGATAAAGTTTGGGAGGAAGAATGAGACAATGTGCACCAATCTTAGAAGGTTTGAAAATGTTGCTAAAAGCAAACAGGACACTTGGCTTTATTCATAGAGGCATAGAGTAAAAGCAAATAAGTTATACTAAACCTTTATAAAACACTGGGGCCGAATGGCCTACTCCTGCACCTCCACAGAAAGCTTCCACTCCAGGCTCGGACACCCTCTTCAGGATCACTCTCCATACATCCTGCCACTCCACGCATGGATATCTCCCTCAGGATCAGATCACAGCTCCACAGTCCTGCCACATCCATTCGTGAATGGTGGTGGATAATTTAATAACTAACAAGATGAGGAGGCTCCAAAAACATCCACATCCTCAATGATGGTGGAGCCGAGCACGTCAGTGCAAAAGGCAAAACTGAAGCATTTGCAACCATCTTCAGTCAGAAATATTAAGTGGATTTGATCTGTGCTAATTTCAGCTCCTCATGCTCGCTGGTGCCTTGATTCTCTGGTGCTAATTTCAGAGTAAATCATGCAGCTTGACAATTGGAGCCAAAGAAAAAGACACAGGAGAGGTTGAAAGTGCCAAAACCTGGGATTGAACCAAGAACTGTGATTTTTAGTGCAATCCAAATCCAGCTGATCTATTTCAGCCACACACTAAAACCAGCCTTCGCTCATTGCTTTGGAAGACAATATTTACATTCAAGTGTTTGTCAAAATTTACAGAACACAACATGAGTAATATTTCCAATTGTTTGCTCAGCACTGATGGAATGTGAAGCGGGAGACAGCCAGGAGTCCCACTGATCCACACTGACCCAGAGCTGAGAGTGAAATGAGATAAAGTTCAATCTTTAGCAGCGAGACGCTGGAGAGATGTAAGAGTCCTGAATCAAGGAGAGACTTTCTGATATAGTAAAAGCAAGATACTGCATATGCTGGAAATCTGAAATAAAAACAAAGGTGCTGGAAATACTCAGCAGGTCTGGCAGCATCTGTGGAGAGAGAAACAGAGTTAAAGTTTCAAGTCTGTGACCTTTCATCAGAACTGCCAAAGGTTAGAAAAGAATTAGGTTTTAAACAAGTGAAGGAGAGGGGCCTGGGGGAGAGAACAAAGGGGAAGGTGTTTGATAGGGCAGAGGGCAGGAAAGATTAAATAACAAAGTTGTCCTGGGACAAAGGCAAAGAGTCCGTTAATGCTTGTGGTCAAAGACAAAGCATTTGTCCAGAGAGAGTGTTAATAGCAGTTTAATGAGCAGCTCTGACTACATGAAAAACAGGCACATGGTTTTAAACACACTGTGTTTTGTGCTCCCCCTTTTGTGAATCCTTGTTCACAGCTTTCCAATTATAATGCAAAGAAATGAACACAAACAGGCTTTCTTTGGTTTAAAGAAGAAAAGTGAAACTTTTCCGAAGAAGGGTCACTGACCCGAAACGTTAACTCTGCTTCTCTTTCCACAGATGCTGCCAGACCTGCTGAGTGAATCCAGCATTTCTTGTTTTTGTTTGAAACTTATTAAACTTGCTTAAACTTTAATACGGTTCATGCCTACAGATATACGATGTACCCATGCTAGCATGCACACGTGATATACAGATGCAGCTAGGGACGGAAAAAATAAAAGATAAAGTGGAACAGTTTGAGGTAATATCTTGTTACTGTGCTTCGATCTCACGGTATAGCACTTTTGTAGGTAATTCTTGCATTTCGTAGGGCCCAGTATTCTACTTAAACCTTGTACATGTTGGAGACTTTTCTCTCTTTGAGATTCACATGTTTTCACAAGGTTCAGTTCTGTGGGAAAGAGATGGAGGCAGGCAGGACTGGAGAGGGTCTGTCCCATCTGGGAGCACATGGTGTTCTGAGTTCAAATCTGTGGCAAGTTCAAAAAACCAACAGCCAACTAGTCATGTGACGAAAACTGGTCTGACCACTTCTGCTGTGTATTGGGGAAGCAAAAGACTGCGTCCCTTTGTTTCAATACTGTTTGTTACTATGCAAATTTCTTTCCAGTCAGGCGCTTGCAATTTCAAGTTTTAATGTTCATGTGGCAAAAATCATGTGTGCCTCAGTCTTGGCAGGTGGGGTGGGGCGGTTTGCCTGACACCAGTCATGTTCTGAAGTTATTGAACTCAAGGTTCAGTCCACAAGGCTGTAGAGTGACGAATCGAAAGATCAGGTGCTGTTCCTCGAGCTTGCGTTGATGTTCACTGGAACACTGGAGCAGGCCAAAGACAGAAATGTTGACATGAGAGCAGGGGGAAGTGTTGAAATGGCAAGCAACCAGAAGCTCAGGGTCATGCTTTCAGACTGAGTGGAGGTGCTCCACAAAGCGGTCAGCTAATCTGCGTTTGGTCTCCCCAATTTAGAGAAGACCGCATTGGGAACAGAAAATACAGTACACTAAATTGAAAGAAGTACAAGTAAATCGCTGCTTTACCTGAAAGGTGTGTTTGGGGCCTTGGATAGTGAGGAGAGAGGAGGTAAAAGGGAAGCTATTACACTTCCTGCGATTGAATGGGAAGGTGCCGTGGGAAGGGGACGAGGTATTGGGGATAATGGAGGAGTGGGCCAGAGTGTTGCAGAGGGAACAATCCTTTCGGAATGCTGACAGGGGAGGGGAAGATGCATTTGGTGGTGGCATCACGCTGGAGGTGGTGGAAATGGCGGAGGATAATCCTTTGGATGTGGAGGCAGGTGGGGTGGAAAGTAAGGACAAGGGGAAACCCGTGGCGTTTCTGGGAGGGATGGGAAGAGGGGAGGGCAGATGTGTGGGAAATGGACCAGAGACACTCCTTGAACTCTCTGCTAACGAAGTCTGAAAAAGGGAAGAACAACCACACAACAAGGGTCTCAAATCGAAGACCCTGGGATTAAAAGTCTCATTCTCTACCAACTGAACTAACAAGGCCTGATACAGTACTTCCACTCTGTCTGTTATTGGACGGATGCAGCTGTTGGCTCCACCCCAAGGGCGGGCGTTTGTTCCACCAAGCATGAAGCAGCTTCCTATCAATTCCCAAAATTAACATCTCCAACAAGAGAGAATCTAACTATCTCCCCTTGACATTCAATGGCATTATCATTGCTGAATCCCTCACTATCAACATCCTGGGGGTTGCCAATGAACAGAAACTGAATTGGAACAGCCATATAAATACCATAGCTTCAAGAGCAGGTCAGAGGCTGGGAATTCTACTGTGAATCACTCACCTCCTGTCCACCATCTCCAAGACACAAATCAGGAGTGTGATGAAAGGCTCCTCACTTGCCTGGATGAGTGCAGCTCCAACAACACCAAAGAAGCTCAACACCATCCAGGACAAAGCAGCTCACTTGATCAGCACTCCATCCACCACGACCTCGACCACCTAGAAGGACATTGGATGAATGGCAACACCACCATCTGCAAGTTCCCCTCCAAGCTACACACCATCCTGTCTTGGAACTATATCATGATTCCCTCACTGTCACTGGATCAACATCCTGGAACTCCCTTCCTAACAGCAGGTATTGCGATGGCTCAAAAAGGCAGCTCACCACCACCTTCCCAACGGCAATTAGGGATGGGCAATAAATGCTGGCTTTGCCAGCAATGCCCACATCCCATGAAAGAATAAAAACGAGATTTGCCACAATGGTAGCAGGGTGAGGGATTTCAGTTATGTGGAGAGATTGGAGAAGCTGGGGTTTTTCTCCTTGCAGCAGAGAAAGCTCAGAAGAGATTTGACACATTTCTTCAAAATCATTTTAAATAAGGCGAAACTGTTTCCAGTGGTAAAAGGGTCAGTAAGCAGAGGACACAGATATCAGGTGATTGGCAGAAGAACCAGAGGTGACATGAAGAACCATTTTTTACACAGTAATGTGTTGTGATAAAGAAAGAAAAGACTTGCATTTATATAGCACCTTTCAAGACCACTGGATATATCAAAGCACTTTGTAAACAATGAAATACTTTTGAAGTGTAATCACTGTTGTAATGTCAGAAATGCAGCAGCTAATACCCAAAAACAGCAATGTGATAATGACCAACTGATCTGATTGAGGGGCAAATATTGATCACAACACCAGGGAGAATTGCTCTTCACTTGTTTGAAATTGCAGCATGGGATCTTTTACATTCACCCAAACATGCAGACCAGGTCTTGGTTTAACATCACAGCTGAAAGGCAGCACCTTCAACACCCTCAGTGCTGTACTGGAGTGTCAGCTGTGAAATCTGAACCCAGAAGCTTGTGATTTCGAGCTGAGTGTGACCGACTGAGCCACAGCTTTGACCTGAGTCTCAATCCTTCTACGAACAGTTTCTCTCTATCAGGTCTGTCACGACCCCTCATGATTGTGAACACCTCTATCAAATCTCCTCTCTAAGGAGAACAACCCCAGCTTCTCCAATCTATCCACATAACTGAAATCCTACCCACACGTTGCAGAAAGGAATTTTTCCTCATGTTCCTTCTGGTCACCTTAAATCTGTAACTTACGTTATGGACTGTTCAGCAGTTAGAAACAGTTCCTCAGTATTTACTCTACCTCAAACCTTCAAGGAAGCTCTGCAAAGTAACTGAAAATCAAGTTGTCAGAAGTGGGATTGAAACACATGCCTCCAGTGAAAGCTGCAACCTGAACAGAGAAGCTGAAACCGCTCAGTCACCTCAACTGTTCAGACCTTTTTGACCTCGTCATCACTTCCGTACTTTGAAAGGTTCACTCAGTTCTGGAACTTATTCAATGTTACTGGAATGCTCAGTGATTGGGATATTAACTCCCCCGGGTTTTCCTGAGCTTGTTCTCGGTGTATGGGGATGTTTGTCCTGGGCCGTGGAATCTTGCATCCCTGTAATGGACATTAACCCACTGATTGAATCTGTATTCACTGCTTTCTGCTGGTGCTGGGTAATTGTGGGGCCGGAATGTTGCTGCTTGTCCCGGCCTCACTCACTCTGGGAAAGAGTGAATAATTGATGCGTCTGTTTCTGTATCTGAAATGTGACTTCGATCTGCTGTTATTAACCGAGGCAGCGCTGCAGCAGGATACGTTAATAATCTCTCACTAATCAACTGCAAACAGTCAGAATGTGTAACTTTGAGCAGCACTTTCTGCACCGTCAGGGCTGGAAAGTTGAGGGAGGGAGAGATACTGTCAGTATCTGAGTGTATACAGCACTGTACAGAGAAAGAGCCAATATACCGGGGCTGAGACACAGTGCATCGTTTCACATTTAATCACAATAATATCCGGAGTCAGGAACTGAAAAGGATGAAAAACCAAATAGCAAGAGCAAAAATAAGAAAACTAAGCAATTATAGATTAGCTGATAAGCTTTCACTGTGTTACCTGGTAGTCTACAGTTTTATATTCAATGCTTTCTCCACTGTGGCCAGGGAATGGTTTCTTCTCAAGGGCTGAATATTAACAAAACTTCTTAGAATTTAAATCTTTTAAAATTAATTCCATGGTGCTAATGGGAAAAAGTCAAATAACTGCACCAATTATAGGAGAGCTGGTTGGTGATGATGTGGATGTGTCTGCAGTGTGCAGGACCAGACGGTTTCTATAGATTCACAATAAACGTTCCATCTTTATTTATAACAGTGAAACTGATCGTGGACAATGGCTATTCTGGTTGCAGAAACCTGGAGATTTAACTCATTAACACCCTGCTTTCGGGTAATTTAGAAAGAACAACACCCAGCTCTGTCAGTTAGTGTGTTTGTTTGTTCACCCACAATTTGTTGGTTTCAGCACATAAAAGGATGAGGCTTTATTAACTTAAACTCTTCTACATCTGCTGTATTACTCTTGCTGTTGATTCTTCAAAGAAAAGGTTAATCAAGACTTTCTTTGTGAAATCCATGCTGACTGTGCTTTATTATATTTTCATTTTCATATGTATTTTCTACTTTTGGTGATTATTGTCATTTTTTATTGATTTTATTTTTATTTATTGCATTTATTGCCCATCCCTAATTCCATCGAGAAAGTGGTGGTGAGCTGCCTTCTTCAACCACTGCAGTCGATGTGATGCTGTAAGGAAGGGAGTTCCAGGATTTTGACCCGTCAACAGTAAGGGAACAGTGATATAGTTCCAATTCAGGATGTTGTATGGCTTCGAGGGGAACTTGCAGGTGGTGGTGTTCCCATGCATCTGCTGCCCTTGTCCTTCTAGGTAGTAGAAGTCACGGGTTTGGAAGGTGCTGTGTAAGGAGGCTTGCTGCCTTGCTGCAGTGCATCTTGTGGATGGTGCACACTGCTGCCACAGTGCATCGGTGATGGAGAGAGTGAATATTGTGAATGAGGTGCCAATCAAGTGGGCTGCTTTGTCCTGGATGGCGTTGAGCTTCTGAAGTGTTGTTGGAGCTGCACCTATCCAGGCAAGTGGAGAGTATTCCATCACACTCCTGACTTGTGCCTTGTCGATAGTGGACGGGCTTTGGGGAGTCAGGAGGTGAGTTACTCGCCGCAGGATTCCTAGTCTCTGACCTGCTCTTGTAGCCATGATATTTATGTGGCTACTGCAGTTCATTTTCTGGTCAATGGTAACCCCCAGGATGTTGATCGTGGGAGATTCAGCAAACGTAATGCTGTTGAATGTCAAGGGGAGATGGTTAGGTTCTCTCTTGTTTGAGATGGTCATTGCCTGGCACTTGTGTGACTCGAATGTGAAATATCCTTATTGTAGGGTATTGTATTGTACTGCACAGTGACAACACTTGGAAAGTCCTTCATTGGCTGGAAAAGGCTGTACAAGGTCCTGTGAAATGCATGTGTTGCTTTTTCCATTGTTAACAGTGTCATTTTGATCAAAAGATAGAATTCGTGAGCACAAAGTTTAAATCAATGTTGATTCAAATAATGTAAAAGCATCTATATTCTTGCACTGTACTTCATAATCACCATCTTCCTATCCTTACAGAGTACAATGTTTTTGACCCTGAAATTGATTCCACAATCTCAGTCCCTCAGACAATTTCAGCCCAGTTCTGATAAAAGATCACAGATCTGAAACGTTAACTCTGTTTCTCTCTCCACAGATGCTGCCAGACCTGCTGAGTATTTCCAGCATTTTCTGTTTTTATTTCAGATTTCCAGTATCTGCAGTATTTTGCTCCTGTGTTACTTTGAAAGTTAAAACTGACCCACCTGTCTACAATTCACACTGGGGTCTCCCATGAAATGATTCTGTAAAATGTTGATGTAATGAATACAGACTCTGAGCACAGAGCTTCCTGTGGGGAATTGGGGATATGAAAACCAGCAGACTCTGCAGGAATTTCCACTGGGAGCACAAATTCACAAAATCTACCTTTTATATATCGATTCATTTTGATTGTCCTTCTGGAAAATTATTTTGAAACAATTTAAACATCAACCCACAGCTCCATGACTGGGTCAATTATGAGGTCATCCTCTGACACGTCATGTGACAGCACGAGCCACAAGACATCAGAACCAGATTTGTGACTGGATTAAAACCCGGAATCCTGTCATAATGGCTTTTCAAATAAAGTTGTTGCTGTTTGAAAACACAGCAGTTAAACTTTCTGCCTGACCATGAGGGGAGCTAGGGAGAAATTTACAAAACTCAATCCTTCAACAAAATAGTTCGAAAACCATTAATATAGAAATCATGTGAGGATTCATTTGCAGGAGAAACAAGCAAAATACAGAAAGTACAAAGGACAGCTGAAAAGGGAAATGGGATCAGCAAGAGAGTGTGTGAGAAAAGATTAGTGGGTCACATAACTGGGAACACTGAAGTCTTTTACCAACATATGGACAGTCAATGAAAGGGTGGGTCAATTAGGAGATCCTGTGGAGGCAGAGGGTGTGCCTGAGGCACTAATTAAGTACATTGCATCTGTCACAAAACAAGCAGATTGTGCAAATGTCACACAGTAAAGGAGGAGGATGTGGAGAAATTGGAGGGGATGAAAATAGATAAAGAGGAGATAATTACAAGGTTGGCAGTGCTCACAGTAGAAAAGTCACCCAGTCTGGATGGGCTGCATCCTGGGTTGCTGAGGGAAGTAAGGGTGGAAATAGTGGAGACTTGAGCCACAATCTTTCAATCCCCCTTTCTATGGGAATGATGCCAGAGGACTGGAGGATGCAGGTAAGCTTGGGTAGTTCGATCTCAGTTTAACTTGACCATTTTTATAATGTATCTGTTGTAATAACTAATAAGGTCAAGGAAGAAATTTTACAATTAACACATGACCAAAGGAGCCATTTTGTGTTCAGTACTAACGTTTATATCCTGCATAATTAATGAGTAGCTACCCATCATGAAACAGATGATTGTAAAGGTAATGAACCTTGATTGAGTTATAAATAATGAATCAATAATCATTTTAGAGAGAATGGGTTTTCATTTAAAGTTAGTTCAATCTAATTACTGTGAGTTTCTGTGTCTGTGTGGGAAAGGGCAGTTTCAGTGAAATTTATTCAAACAATAGACCTTTCTAGGACACCTGATAAAACCCATGGTCTGGTACATCGTGACCTTCAAGAGTCTCGATTTAATGAATAGGAAACTTGTTTCAGATCAGATTGGGAGACAGTGTGAAACCACTCCATTGTACTCATGTCTGAGATTCTGAGGACAGGTGACTGTTAGTGGAAGACATCATTAAGAACTTATTAAATGTACCTAGCAACAGCTCGGACCAAATATTATTTTACAAGGTGGTGTGATGGCCATCCAGGGGGTAAAAGTAGGGATTTTGTAAGGTTTCAGTGTGCAGGAACACGAGAAGATCTCAGGGGTAAAGGCTCAGATCATCAACCAAGTTCTCCACCTGGTGAGGGATCGAGGCTGGACAAAGAGGACCGTGACACTCTGAGACCAAGCTCGACCAGCCCACACACCTGCTCGAGCAGTAAAGTTATATTGTCCAAGTTTGTTGAAGATAATTTTGCTTTCAATTATTAAGTACTATTTTACTCTCAATAAAAGTTCTGGACTTACTAATCAAGTATCCTACTTTAATTGGTTAAAGTCATGCCCAAAGAGTTTGTCCACAATAGACTTTCCAGAATTAAAAGATACATCTGCAAGGATTGCTAATTTCACAGCCCTGTTTAAAAAGAGAGATAAACCCAGGAACTACAGACCAGTTAGTCTAATGTCAGTGATGGGGAAACTTTTAGAGACAAATATCCAGGAGAAAAATAACTGTCAATTGGTAGAACATGGCCTAATAAATGACAGCCAGTACAGATTGGTTAACAGAAGATTGTGTCTGAATTAATTAATTAATTTCTTTGATGAAGTTTCAGAGAGAGTTGACCAGGGTAGTGGGGTTGATGGTGTGTGTCTGGACTTCAAAATTGTGTTTGAAAAGGTACCATAAAATAGACTTGTGAACAGAATTCGAGCAGATGGGATTAGAGGGGGCAGTGGCAGCATAGATACAAAATTGGCTGAGGGACAGAAAGCATAAAGTTGGGTGAATGCTTGTTTTTCAGAATGGAGGGACTAATCCAGGAATGTCACTGTTGTTGCAGTATGTGCAGTGTCTGACCCTGAGCTGTCCGAGGGAGGGGGCTGTTTGTGATGTTCCTGTGGGGTGTATTATCATCAGGGTATCTCCCTGAGCTGTCACAGGGATGGGGCAGTGTGTGATATCCTTGTGCATGTCATGCAGGCCCACTGGCGTGTGGTTCCATCCTGATGCCAAGAAACAGAGCCCCATCTATGGGCAAAAAGTCTCACTTCCCTGTGGATGGCTTGAGAGAGAAGAAGGCTTAGGGAGTAAACCTGGACAGTAAATCCGGAGTGGAGTCCCATAGGCGGTTACCTGTTACTTATCAGGTAGTTTTCCAGCAACTCCTACAGCAGAGCAATACCAAACAGTACTGTTTTTTTCCTTTCCTTTGGACAATACTAGCAATGCTGAGAGGGGGTCCTGATGCTCAGTGTCTCCATACTATTTGCCCAGGCCTGTGCCCTGGAGAGGACACTCCAGCTTTGTGGTTAAACATTAGCACAACACGGGAAGAAACAGTTACTGATTGTCAGCTCTCACTCAATTGGTGTAGAGTATGAGCACCAGGGGTTACTTCTGACAGAGGGAGAGATCATCATGTCTCATTGGATAGCTACCACCCACTCAGTTAACTGCTGTCCTGCCACGACCTACTTGCTTCAATGGGTGCTTGGAGCTGAGAGAGTCATCTCTCAACAGGCGGTTCGATAATCAATGCACCAGGCAAGACAAACTTAACAAAGAAGACACAAGTCCTTCGCATCGCAAGCTGGAATGTGAGTACCATGTGTCATGGCCTTACTGACAACCTTCTGCAGGTTGATGACACACACAGGACAGCTGTGATCGACAAAGAACTCACAAGGCTCAATGTGGACATTGCTGTGCTGCAAGAAACTAGACTCGTTCAAAGTGGATCCCTCAAAGAGAAACACTACACCTTCTTCTGGCAGGGGAAAGCCCAAGAGGCAACTCGTGGGTTTCACAGTAAAAAACACGCTACTTGCAATGAGTGAACCACCCACAGTAGGCTCAGAGAGACTTCATACTCTTCACTTGTCAACAAGCGCGGGCCCAGTTAATCTCATGTGCATCTATGTCCCGACACTCACCTCCACCCCAGATGTCAAGGATCAATTCTATGAGACACTTGACGCTGCCATCAGTAGAATTCTCAGCACTGAGGGACTGTATCTTCTAGGAGACTTCAACGCAAGTGTGGGTACTGACTATAGCTTGGCCAACGAGCATAGGGCACCAGGGGATAGGCAAGATGAACGAAAATGGACAGAGGTTGCTGGATCTATGCTGTCACCATGGACTCTGTGTGACAAACAGCTACTTCCAGTTCAAGCTGTGCCACAAGGTGTCCTGGAGCCATCCAAGATCACGCCACTGGCACCAGCTAGAACTTGACATCACCAGACGTACCACCCTCAGAATTGTCCTCATCACTCACAGCTATCACAGCGCTGACTGTGACACTGACCACTCCCTAGTGCGTAGCAAGGTCAGGCTTCAGCTAAGGAAGCTTCACCCATCCAAGAAGAAAGGTCCTTCACGGATCAACACTTGCCGAACCACTGATCCAGAAAGGACCCAGGAGTTCCTCAACATCCTTGTACAGGCTCTTTCAGAAAACACCCAAGGCCTCAGTGCGGTGTCAAAGTGGAATCATCTGCACGCCACCATCTATAACTCTGCACGGGAAAAGAGCTGGGAGGAATGCTGACTGGTTTGAGGCTTATTGGACTGAAATGGAGTCAGTTACTGTAACTAAGAAGAGAGCCCTCATGAACTACAAACCAGCCCCAGTCAACAAAATCTAGACGCTCTCAGAACTACCAGAAACAAGTCTCTGCAGACTGCTCGGCACTGCACCAATCAACACTGGTTAAAACACTGCAACAGTATTCAATCTACCGCTGAATATGGGGGATGCTAGAGGGACATATGAAGGAATTCAACACACCAAGGTTCCTTAGACAGCACCTTCCATACCCGCAACCTCTGCCAACTAGAAGGACAAGGGCAGCAAATTCATGGGAACATCACCACCTGCAAGTTCCCCTCCAAGCCACACACTATCGTGACTTGGAACTATATCGCCTTTCCTTCACTGTCGCTGGGTCAAAATCCTGGAACTCTCTTCCTAACAGCACTGTGGGTGTACCTACCTCACACAGACTGCAGCGGTTCAAGAAGGCAGCTCACCACCACATTCTCAAGGGAAATGAGGGATGGGCAATAAATGCTGGCTTAGCCAGTGATGACCACATCACATGAATGAATAAAAAAAAAATTATGAAAGCAACGGGCCCAGCAGTAACTAAATCAGCACCTTTGAAGACAAAGACAGGGACGATCATCACTGAACCTAACAAGCAGATGGAAAGGTGAGTGGAGCATTACCTTGAACTCTACATAACGGAGAACATTGTCATTGAAGTAGCTCTCAGCGCCAATCCAGACTTCCCTGTCATGGAGGAGTCGGACAGTGACCCCACTATCATAGAGCTCAACAACGCCATTGACCGTCTTGCCAGTGATAAAGCCCTGGGAAATGATGGTCTTCCACCTGGAATTATCAAAAGTGGAAAAGCAGCACAGCTGTAGCATCTCTATGAACTTCTGTGGCTCTGTTGGAAGGAGAGATCTGCGCCTCTAAACATGCGTGATGCAAACATTGTCACCTTGCACAAAAATATAGGGGATCACAGTGACTGCAGCAATTACCGAGGCATCTCCTTGCTAAGTATTGTGGGGAAGGTCTTTGCTCACATTGCTCTGACCAGATTGCAGACCCTGGCATCACACATCTATCCTGAGTCTCAGTGCAGCATCAGTGCTGGCAGATCGACAGTCGACATGATTGTCTCACTTCGGCAGTTACAGGAGAAGTACTGTGAACAGTACAGACCACTCTACATTGTCTTTATAGACATCACCAAGGCCTTTGATCTTGTCAGCAGAGACGGACTCTTCAAACTGCGATGGAACATAGGCTGCCCTCCTGATCTCTTGGGCATCATCGCTTCTTTCCACGAGAACATGCACCGTTCCGTCAGTTACAATGGAGCAACATCAGATGCTTTCAAGATCAGCAGTGGGGTCAAGCAGGGCTGTGTCCTGGTAACAACTCTCTTAGAAACAGAGGAACATAGGAGGAGGCCATTTAGCCCGTCGAGACTGTTCTGCCATTCAATTAGATCATGGATGATCATCTACCTCAACACCACTTGCCCGTGCTATCCCCATATCCCTTGATGTCATGAGTATCAAGGTTTCTATCAATTTCTGTCTTGATTGAACTTCCACAGACGCCTGGGGTAGAGAATTCCAAAGATTCACCACCCTCTGAATGAAGAAACTCCACCCTATCTCAGTTTTAAATGGCGTTTTAAAGGAAACTTTAAGGAATACAAGCCCAGTTTCCTCATCCCAGGGATTAGTCTGGTGACCCTCCGTTGCACTCCCTCTGTGGCAAGTATATCCTTCCTTAGATAAGGAAACCAAAACTGTACACAATACTCCAGCGCAGTCTCACCAAGGCTCTATACAATTGCAGCAAGACATCTTTACTCCTGTACTCAAGACCCTTTGTGTGAAGGCCAACATACCATTTGCCTTCCTAATTGATTGCTGCACCTGCACAAGAGCTTTTAGTGTCTCATGAACAAGGACACCCAGGTCCCTTTGGACATTAACACTTATTCAGCTCTCACCATTTAAGAAATACTCTGTCTTTCTGTTTATTCTACCAAAGTGGATAACGTCACACTTATTTATATTATGTTCCATCTGTCATTTCATTCACTTATCCTATCCAAGTTCCCTGGAAGCCTCCTTGTAACCTCCTCACAGCTCACATCCTTTACAATTAGCATACTCTTCTCCATGCTGCAATTGTACATTTTCAGTGACTCAGATGGGGGTGTCCACCTGCATAACCAGAGCTGATGACAAGCTGTTCATCTTGGCAAGACTGCGCGCCAAGACTAAAATGAGTCAGTTCCTAGTCTGTGAGATGCTGTTTGCTGATGACGCTGTGCTGACATCCCATAATGAAATTCACTTGCAGCAGTTTGTATATCGGTTCTCCCTGGCCTGCAAGGAGTTTGGACTGACGATCAGCCTCAAGAAGATCAAAGTTATGGGCCAGGACGTCGAGACTCCACCTTCCATCAACATCGACAACCTCACTTTGGAGGATCAACAATCACCAGCAATCTGTCCCTTGATGCTGAAATCAGCATCAGGATTGTCAATGCTGCAGCTGTCATGTCAAAGTTGAGAAGACCAATGTGAACCAACAGCAAACTGACCAAAAATACAAAGCTCCACATGTACCAGGCTTGTGTTCTCAGCACCCTCCTTTATAGTTGAGAAGCATCAACAACTTATGCAAGCCAAGAAAAGCAGCTGAACAGCTTCCACCTCCGCTGCCTCAGATGGATATTGGGCATCTCCTGGCAGGACAGAGTGCCGAATGCGGAAGTACACCAGCGTGCAGTGATCCGCAGCAAGTTTGTCCTCTTGCGTCAGCGGTGACTCTGTTGACTGGGCCATGTGTGCTGAATGGATGACGGTCGCATTGCCAAAGACATGCTCTATGGTGAGCTTGCTATCAGCACGAGACCAACAGGTCACCCACGTCTGTGATACAAAGACATCTGCAAACGAGATCTCCAGCAGACTGGGAGTGTAGTCAATGCATGGGAAGTCCTTCCTGCTGACTGGAATTCCTGGAGAAAGGCATTCAGGAAGACGATGGGAAAAGCAGAGGACAAAAGAAATGACCAGTTGGGGGGAAAGAGAGCTCAGAGGAAGGAAAAATTATCAGTCCACCTCGGGCCAATGATATTCATCTGTATCAGCTGCGAAAGGGATTGTCACTCACGAGTCATCCTCTGCAGCCACAACAAACGATGTTTAATACAGAAGTGACCTACACGCCAGGCGTAGCCCATCGCCGTCCGAGACGGACAGTTGCCTATTACTATTACAGCTACAGCTACAACTGCAAGAGCGGGTCAGAGGCTGCGAACTCTGCGGCGACTAACTGACCTCTTGACTCGCCAAAGCCTGCCCACCATCTACAAGGCAAAAGTCAGGAATGTGATGGAATACTCATGCCTGGATGAGTGCAGCTCCAACAACACTCAAGAGATTGCCACCATCAGGTCAAAGCAGCCCACTTGATTGGCACCCCATCCACCACCTTAAACATTCATTCCCTCTAGCACCAGTGCAGAGTGGCAGCAGTGTGTAACATTTACAATATGTACTGCAGCAACTTGCCAAGCCTCCTTCAACAGCACCTTCCAACCCACAAACTCAACCACCTAGAAGGACAAAGGTAGCAGACGCATGGGAACATCACCACCTTCAAGTTCCCCTCCAAGTCACACACCATCCTGACTTGGCACTATACCGCCATTCCTTTACTGTTGCAGGGTCAAAAACCAGGAACACCCTCCCAAAAAGCACTGTGGAGGTGCCAGAGGACTGAACAGTGGCAAATGTGACTTCCTATTTCAACAAAGGGTGTAAGGGGTAACTACAGGCCAGTGTGATTAACAGCAGTGGTGAGTAAGGTTTTAGAAACAATATTAGGGAAAAAATCAACAGTCACTTGGAGAGATTTGAGTTAATTGAGGAGAGTGAGCATGGATTTATAAATGGGAGTTCATGCTTGACTAACTGCATTTTTTGATGAACTAACAGGAAGATGATGCAGCGAATGTTGTTCATATGGATTTTAAGAAGGATGGATGGATGGATTCAGAATGAATGATAAGGTAGCACATAAAAGGGTGGTTAACAAAATTGAGGTTCATGGAATAGGAGAGTCACTGTCCAATTGGATAGAAAATTGCTTTCAGGACAGAAAATAGTGAATCATAGTAAACGGTTCTTTGTCAGGCTGGAGGATAGTCGACAGTGGGTGTTCTCCAGTGGTCACTGTGAGAACCACTGCTTTTTCTGCTATATGTAAATGACTCGGATCTTGGAATATCGAGTAGAATCTCAAAATATACCGATAACACCAAACCTGGAGGAGTGGTAAACAGTGAGGATGATATGACCTGCCTGCAACAGGACAGTGATAGGCTAGCAGAATGGGCAGACAGGTGGCAGATAGAATTTAATAGTGACTAGTGTGAGGTGATGCATTATAGCAGAAGGAATTGGGAGAGACAATATATACTTAATGGCACAGTTCTAAATAGAACTAAAAATAATGCACCTTGTAAGTGGCTTGTTGGTCTACGGGTATGATTCCCACTTTGGGTGTCTGATTGGTTAATATGCGAGAGGTTAACAGACTAGCCCTTCTTCATTTGTGTTTTTAGTTGAAGGTCATCAATTGGTTGCAGCCTTACAGAAAGCGAAATTGACTTTCATACAGATCCTGTTTGAGGACCAGAGAACTGGATTCAAAGAGCCTGTCGACAAAATTGAAATGAACAAAATGTACAGGTCACCAAGTGGGTGTCTGAAGGTGGAGCAGTAACTGAGAGCTGGATACAAAAACAACACGACTAGTAGCTAATATGGAATGGAATTCTTCTGTGTTTCTGTTGTTCGGTTTCGATTAGGGTGTCACAGTGGCGCAGTGGTTCGATCCACAAACTCACAGTTTCAGGGCCCTGGGCTCAATTCTGAGTACTGCCTGTGTGGAGTTTGCAAGTTCTTCCTGTGTCTGTGAGGGTTTTTGCTGGGTGCTCTGGTTTCCTCCCCTCTCCAAAGACTTGCAGGTGATAGGTAAATTGCCCGTAGTGTAGGTAGGTGGTAGGGAATATGGGATTCCTGGAGGGTTAGTATAAATGGGTGGTTGTTGGTCTCCACAGACTTGGTGGGCCGAAGGGCCTGTTTCAGTGCTGTATCTCTAATAATAATAACTCATCGATTTTCTTGTTTTTTCTCTTTTTTGATGCGTTTGAATAATTGTGGATCCTTCTTCAGGGTGTTTCCGTTCACCAGGAAGTTCTGACCTCTGATGATGTTGATCATAATAAGCTTCTGATAGTTTTGGAACTGAGCAAATTTCCTTTGCTTGAGTCTGCAAGATGTAACTCAGTCTGACATGTGGATCCAAGGGAGGATTTGAAAGCCACCCATGCATTGGAGCATACAGTTGTATCCATCCAATAAGAGAGTGAGTAGAAGTGACAGTTCAGTCAGTCGAATATGAGACTTTTAATCTCAGGGTTGTGAGTTTGAGTGCCATTCTGTTTTTCCCTTTTTTGAGGCTTCATTAGCAGAGAGTACAAGGAGTGTTTGAAACGAATTTCAACAACAGTATGAGAAAGTCTCACTTTGATTCAGGACTCTTCTCTCTGCAGCATCTCACTGCAAAAGATTGAACTTTATCTCATTTCTTTCTCAGCTCGGGGTCAGTGCGGCTCGGTGGGACTTCTGGCTGTCTCCCACTTCACAATCCATCAGTACTGAGAAAGCAATGGGGAATATTACTCACATGTTGTGTTCTGTAACCTTTCGGAAAAATTGAATGTATGTATTTTCTTCCAAAACAAGGACACAAAGACATTAACAACGTGGGGCTGAAATAGCTCAGTTGGGGGAGTGTTAGATTGAAGATCTAAAGGCAATTTCAATTCTTTATGCGTCCCATGCTTTTGTTCTGATTTTCCAGTTGTACAATTTACTTTGAAATTATTTACCAAGCACCAGTGGATTGAATTTGAGAAACAACACAGAGTCATTTGCAGCATAGAAGGTGGTCATTTGGCCTATCGTGTCCATGCTGGCTCTCCCCGGAGCAATCTAGTCAGTTCCACTCACCAGCTCGATCCCTTTCCTCCTGCAAGTTTCTTTCCTTCAAGTATCCATCCAATTTCCTTTTCAAATCATTGATTGTCTCTGCTTCCACCTCACTCGTGGGCCAAGTCATTACCACCCACAACATAAAAAAGTTCCACCTCATCAAGGATGGGAAATATTTATATCTTCTATATTTAGCTTATTGTTTATTTCTATGAGAAGAGAATGGCAGTCAACATGAAAGGGAACCCAAAGATTTTGAGCAGTATACAAGTAATCAGTGGGTAGTAAGAGGTGGAGTGGGCCTTATTAAAGACAAAGAGGATAGTACATGCTGAGAGGTGCTGGGCAATGTTAATATATTTAATGAGTACTTTGTATCAGTGATCACTAAGGAATTGGAATCTGACAAAATATCAGTAGAAGCGGAGAGAGTAGAGGCAATGGATCGGGTACAAATTGAGAGAGGGAGCTACTAAAAAGGCAGGCTGTGCTTAGGGAAGATAAATCACCTGGTACGGATGGCTTACATCCCAGGTTGCAAAAGGAAATGCGTATGCAGATAACAGAAGGGCTTGTTATAATCTTCCAATCTTGCCTGGATACGGGGGAGGTGCCAGAGGATTGAACAGAGGCAAATGTGACACCCTTATTCAAGAAAGGCTGTAAGGACAGTCTCGGTAACTACAGGCCAGTTAGATTAACAGAAGTGCTGGGTAAGGTTTTAGAAAGAATAATCAGGGTAAAAAAATCAACAGTCACTGGAGAGGTTTGAGTTTATAAGGATAGCGAGCAGGGATTTATAAATGGCAGTTCATGCTTGACTAATCTTAACAGCATTTTTTGATGAACTAACAGAGCAGGTTGATGAAGGGAATGCAGTGGATGTTGTTTAGATGGATTTTATGAAAGTATTTGATAAGGTACCACATAAAAGGGTGGTTAACAAAATTGAGGTTCATGGAATCGGAGGATCAGTGTCCAATTTGATAGAAAAGTGGCTTAAGGACAGAAAACAGTGAGTCATATTAAATGGTTCTTTGTCAGACTGGAGGATAGTCAACAGTGGTGCTCCCCAGGGGTAAGTGCTAGAACCACTGCTTTTTTTGCTCCAGATAAATGACTTGGATCTTGAAATATAGAGTAGAATCTCAAAATATGCCGATAACACCAAACCTGGATGAGTGGCATACAGTGAGGATGATATGAATTGTTTGCAACAGGACAGTGATAGGCGAGCAGAATGGGCAGACAGGTGGCAGATGGAATTTAATAGTGACTGATGTGAGGTGATGTATTTTAGTAGAAGGAATAGGGAGAGACAATATATACTCAATGCTGCAGTTGTTAAGAATGTGCAGGAGTAGAGGGACTTGGGTGCATGTCCATCAATCTTTGAAGTTGGCAAGACATATTGCGAGAGTGGTTAGCAAAGCATATGGGATCTTGGGCTTTATAAATAGAGGCATTGAGTACAAACGCAGGGGAATTATGCTGAACCATTATAAAGCTCTGGTTTGGCCCCAATTGGAGTGTTGCGTCCAGTTCTGCTCACCACACTTTAAAAAGAATGTGCGGACCCTTGAGAGGATGCAGAGGAGATTTACCAGAATGGTTCCAGGGATGGAGGATTATAGTTTCAAGGTTAGGCTGGAAAAGCTAGGGTTGTTCTGCCTGCATCAAAGGAGATTGAGGGGAGAATTGATAGAGGTGTATAAGGCTATGACAGTTTTAGATAAGTTGGCAAGGAAAAATTGTTCCCATTAACTATTGGTACAAGGACTAGGGACACAGATTGAATGTTTTGGGCAAGAGATGCAGGGGGAATGTGCGGAAGAACCTTTTTTACAAAGTGATTGGTAATGATCTGCAACTCGCTGCCCATGAGGGTGATGGAAGTGGAAACAATCGATGATTACAAAAGGAATTTGGATGGGCCCTTGAAGGAAATAAATTTACAGGGCTACGGGGATCGAGCATTCGAGTGGGACTGACTGGATCGTTCCCTGGAGAGCCGCCATGGATTCGATGGGGCGAATGGCCTCCTTTTATCCCACAAATGACTCAGTGACTCAATGACTCCAGGTCACTCGCAGAGTCAAGAAAACAGAGTGATGGATTTAACACAACATTATAAGTTATGTTTGTTTTGACAAAATGCAATAATAACTCGTCTCCACTCCTCGTGTTTCGAAATCCCACACATTCACTATCATGTGAACAATTATTTCCTGTTGTGTCTCTCTCAGATTTGTAAACTTCACTGTATTGGAGTGAGGTGACATCTACTGGCAGGAAACAAGAACTGCAATCAAGCGGCAGAAACTCCATAGTCTGTCAGGGTTAAAGAAACATTGCAATGTGAGGAAATAGCGAAGTGGTTTGATTGGGTAGATGGAGACATGATTCCACTTGTGGTGGTGTCCGAAGCAAGGGCCGGAAATATGAAATTGTCATTCATAAAAGAAATGAGGAATTCATGAAAAATGTAATTGCGTAGTGAATGGTTAGAATGTGGATAGAATAGAAAGTGAGATTGGATGGACAGAAGCAGTCTGAAAGGATGGCTGAGACAAAAGGTGAACACCCTGAAACGTTAACTGTATTTCTCTCTCCACAGATGCTGCCAGAGCTGTTGAACATTTCCAACACTTTCTGTTATGATTTCAGCATTTACAGGATGTTGCTTTGATCTGAAAAAAAATGGATGAACAGCTTTTCCACAGAAGCTAAACATACATGTATTGTAAGTGGCTTGTTGGTCTAGAGGTATGATTCTTACTTTGGGTAGTCAATTGGTTAATATGCGAGAGGTCCTGGGTTCAACTCCCGGACGAGCCCATTCTCTTTTGTCTTTTTAGTTGAAGGTCATCGATCGGTTGCAGCCTGACAGCAGGCGGAATTGACTTTCATGCGGAGCCTGTTTGAGGACCAGAGAACTGGATTCAAAGAGCCTGTCGACAAAATTGAAATGAACAAAATGTACAGATCACCAAGGGGGTGTATGAAGGTGGAGCAGTAACTGAGAGCTGGATACAGGAACAACACGACTAGTAACTGGCATGGAATGGAATTCTTCTGTGTTTCTGTTGTTTGGTTTGGATTAACTCATGGATTTATTGGTTTTTCACTTTTTTGATGCGTTTGAAGAATCGTGGATCCTTCTTCAGGGTGTTTTCTTTCACCAGGTAGTTCTGACCTCTGATGATGTTGATCGTAATCAGCTTCTACTCACGGATAGTTTTGGAACTGAGCAGATTTCCTTTGCTTAAGTCTACAACATGGAACTCAGACTGACATGTGGATCCATGGGAGGATTTGAAAGCTGCCCCTGCATTGGAGCATACAGTTGCATCCATCCAATAAGAGACTGAGTAGAAGTGACAGTTCAGTCAGTCGAACATGAGACTTTTAATCTCAGGGTTGTGAGTTTGAGTGCCATTCTGTTTTTCCCTTTTTGGGGGGCTTCATTAGCAGAGAGTACAAGGAGTGTGTGACATGAAATTCAACAACAGTATGAGAAAGTCTCACTTTGATTCGGGACTCCTCTCTCTGCAGCATCTCGCTGTGAGAGATTGAACTTTATCACATTTCTTTCTCAGCTCAGGGTCAGTGTGGCTCAGTGGGACTTCTGGCTGTCTCCCGCTTCACAATCCATCAGTGCTGAGAAAGCAATGGGGAATATTACTCATATGTTGTGTTCTGTAACCTTTCAGAAACAATTGAATGTATGTATTTTCTTCCAAAACATTCATTCTCAGTACAGACTGTTTCAGGAAGTGAGAAATGTTTAAAATATGTTGTGACCAGTGGAGAAATGGGATGAGAATATAGTGCCCTCTTCTGATTTCAACTGTAGAAACATTTGTTATTTGGTTCTGTAGCTTAGTTGGCTAAAACACCTGCCTATTAAAGAGGAGATCCTGGGTTCAACTCCCAGCAGAGCCTTATGTCATTATTAACAACATGCTTTCGAAGTTCACATCTGTGTCTTGTGAGCTTGAATTCATAATTCAAGTTACATGATGAATTTCAGTCACAGGAGAAAACAACCTTTGTGAAGGATGTGAGTTTGGAATGGCTGTTCCTCCTTGTCCAGAAATTCAGTCCTGATATTTCAAAGGCAACTTCTTTGATAGAAATTTGTTCACCGTTCCATTCAACCTGGAAAACAGCTTGACATTAATCTCACTGAAGGACCGTGTTCTGTGTTGCAGAGTGTTTGTGTCATTATGTGTTGCTTTTAATCGAGACTGGGACATGACGCAAGTGGAAGTTTAGATTTTAGATACAGCACTGAAACAGGCCTTTCGGCCCACCGAGTCTGTGCCGAACATCAACCACCCATTTAGACTAATCCGACATTCCTACCAATCATCCCCACCTGTTCCTATATTTCTCTACCACCTACCTATACTAGTGACAATTTATAATGGCCAATTTACCTATCAACCTGCAAGTCTTTGGCATGTGGGAGGAAACCGGAGCACCCGGAGAAAACCCACGCAGACACAGGGAGAACTTGCAAACTCCACGCAGGCAGTACCCGGAATCGAACCCGGGTCCCTGAAGCTGTGAAGCTGCGGTGCGAACCACTGCGCCACTGTGCCGTCCACAACTGGGTGTATCTGAGGTTTGGAATATTTGTCAGTCAGGAACAAGAAAAATCAAAGTAACCAAATAAGAAAACCTATGTCTCGTGGTTACCGAGAAAAGTTCAGAATATATTAAACTTTGTTCTATTCAATGCAACTGTGTGAACTTTGACCTTTCCTGCCTTTTATAAACAGTATTTGAAGTGTCTCAGTAAAAATGTTCAGTGTTGATGAGAGTGGGGTCTGGGTGGGCATCTGCTGAGTGTGACAGGGTCAGGACTGGATGCAGGAAGTTCTCTGACAGTCGCTCTCTCTCTCTCTCTCTCTGATGGGTTGAGTTGATTTTCAACTGGCAGCTGTTGGTGTTTCGATAAATCAAGTTCCCTCCACTGATTTTTTTGGACAGACAGTGCAGTATAAGGATCAAAAGGGTTAATGCTGAAGACAGTGGGATCAACCCCTCCCACTGTCAGAGTGATGATGTAACAGTCACATGAGATGAGGTTTGGAAGAAGAGAGAGCAGCAGCAAGGATGCTAGCTTCGGAGGCTTGATGAGTGTGTATATAGTATTGTGTAAATTAGAAAAGAGTTCTTAGTTCTTTCAGCAGGAAATGTGTCCAGAAAATATCGAGAAACTCACAATTTTATTATTCAGGAGTCGGAACACAGATATTAACACCAAGTGACAGTTCTGGGTTCATTAACAAAAAAAAGGTAGCGAATAATATTGCTGACTGATTGAAATCCCCCAGTGAGGAGACAGTTAAACAGATGATCTGTTGGGGCATCCTTCAATTCAAGCTTTCTGCAGCGTTTAATCTCCCTTTTTGGTGAAATTCTCTGTTATTTGCAACTTTTTTTAATCCAGCTTTGATGGGCGAGTGAAAAAACTGAAAAAAACTGAACAGTTCCATTCTTTCTTTTCTTCCTTCTTCCCTTCTTTCCATCAGTTTCGCTTTTCTGTCTCAGATCAATATAGTGATGAGAATCCCAATTTAATCTGTTGTTTCTGGTGTTTTATCCATTCCAATCAGAATTCAACATTCCAATCTGATCTATTTGTTATTCCACAGTGTCTCTCCATGTGTTTTATTCTGTTGCATTCTCTCACAGTCTGTTTGATGATCAATGTTACATCTCACTCTCTGTTCTGGTGAAGATCAGAAGCAGTGATATCTGTTTACACCACCCGGCAAGTCGGTCTGAGGCTGTGCCTCGCTGATCATGTGGGGTTCGGAACATAGGAACAGGAGTCGGCCATTCAGCCCATCGAGTCTGCCCCGCCATTCAATATGATCATGGCTGATCATCCACTTCAATGTCCTTTTCCCCACACTTTCGTCATATTCCCTTATGTCATTTGTATTTAGAAATCTGTCAATCTCTGCTTTAAACATAGTCAATGACTGAGCTTCCACAGCCCTCTGGGGTAAAGAATTCCAAAGATTTACAACCCTCTGAGGAACAACATTTCTCCTCATCTCTGTCCTAAGTGGCTTCCCCCTTATTTTGAAAATGCGTCCCCTGGTTCTCGACTCCCCAACCAGGGGAAACATCTTAGCTGCATCTACCCTGACTGTCCTTTAAGTATTTTGTAGGTTTCAATGAGATCACCTCTCATTCTTCGAAACTCTAGAGAATACAGTCCCAGTTCCCCACTCTCTCTTCATAGAACAGTCCCACCATCCCAGGAACAAGTCTGATGAACCTTCGTTGAACTCCCTCCATGGCAATAATATCCTTCCTAAGGTAAGGAGACCAAAACTGCACACAGTACTCCAAGTACGGTCTAACCAATTTTCTATACAATTGAAGCAAGAATTCACTAATCCTGTACTCAAATCCTCTTGTGATAAAGGCTAACATACTATTAGCCTTTCTAATTGCTTGCTGCACCTGCATGTTAGCTGTCAGTGACTTATTGACATGCATACCAGGTCACCCTTTTACTTTATACCTCAGTTAATAAAGGAAAGGATTCCATATACCTGCTGAACCACCTTATTGACCTGTACTGCTACTTCAGGGATCTGTGGACATTCACTCCAACGTCCCTCACTTCCTCTGCACCGTTCAGTGTTCTCCCATTAATTGTGTATTCCTTTGCATTTTTTGACCTCCCAAATGCATCACCTCACACTTGTCCAATTTGAATTCCATTTACCACTTTTCTGCCCACCTGACCAGTCTATTGATATCTTCCTGCAGTGTACAGCTATCCTCCTCCCTATCAACAACACGGACAATTTCTGTGTCATCTGCAAACATCTTGATTGTGCCCTCTACATTTATGTCCATATCATTAATATATACCACAAAAAGCAGGGGACCTAGTTGTGAGCCCTGTGGAACACCACTGGAAACAGTCCTCCAGTTGCAAAAACACCTGTAACCAATTCCTTCTTGTTTTCTGCCACTGAACCAATTTTGTATCCAGCTTGCTACATTCCCCTGGATCGCATGCGCTTTTATGTTTTTTTAACCAGTTTGCCATGTGGGACCTTGTCAAAAGCCTTGCTAAAATCCATGTGGACCACATCAACTGCACTATCCTCACAATCCTCATTGTTACTTCTTCAAAAAATTCAATCAAGTTCGTCAGACAGGAGCTTCCCTGAACAAATCCATGCTGATGATAATGATTAATCTGTGCCTTTCTAAGTGACAGTTTATCCTGTCTCTCAGAATTAATTCCAATAATTCGCCCACTATTGAGGTTAGGCTGACTGGCCTTTAATTGTTCCCTCGCTTCCTTTTTCAACAATGGTGCAATGTTAGCAATAAAAACAAAAAGTGCTGGACAGACACAGCAGGTCTGGCAGCATCTGTGGAGAGAGAAGCAAAGTTAACATTTCAGGTCAGTGACCTTTCATCAGAACAGAAACATTAACTTTGCTTCTCTCTCCACAGATGCTGCCAGACCTGCTGTGTATTTCCAGCGCTAATAGTTTTTATTTCAGATTTCCAGCATCTGCAGAATTTTGCTTTTATTGCAACGTTACGACACCTCCCATCTTCTGGCATCACACGTGTATCCAGTGAGGGATTGGAAACTGATGGTCAGACCTTCCACTATTTCCTTCCTGGCTTCTGTTAACCTCCTGGGGTACATTTCATCCGGCCCTGATGATTTATCCACTTTCAAGGATGCTAATCCCATTTATACTTCTTCTCTCCCTCAGTTTATCATGTCCAATACTTCACACTCCTTCTCCTTAATTACAATAAATGCATCACCCCCTCATTTGTGAAGACAGTAAAGTATTCATTAACAAACATACCCACATCTTCCACCCTGATGGGCCCTACTCTTTCCTCAGTTGCCTCTTACTCCAATGTATTGATGAAACATCTTTGGATCCATTTTGATTTTGCTTGTCAATATTCTTTCGTGCTCTCTGTTTGCTCTTCATCGCTGCTCCCAAATGCCTCTAGTTAAGTCAAAAGACAACTTATCAGAAGTGGGATCACAAGGCCGAAAGTGGGGATGTTCACTGATGATTGCACAATGTTCAGCACCATTCATGACTCCTCAGATACTGAAGCAGCCCGTGTCCAGATGTAGCAAGACCTGGACAACATCCAGGCTTGGGCTGATAAGTGGTTAATAACATTTGCGTCACATAAATGCCAGGCAATGACCATCTCAAACAAGAGAGAATCTAATCATTTCCCCTTGATGTTCAATGGCATTACAATCACTGAAACCCCCACCATCAACATTGGGGGAGTTACCATTGAGCATAAACTGAACTGGACCAGCCACATAAATGCATTTGCTACAAAAGCAGGTCAGAGGCTAGGAATTCTGCAGTGAGCAACTTACCTCCTGTCTCCCCACATCTTCACATCTTTCCACCATTTACGAGGCACCAGTCAGGAGTTTGATGGAATACTCTCCACTTGCCTGGATGAGTGCAGCTCCAACAACACTCAAGTAGCCTGCTTGATTGCCCCCATCCAGCAGCTTCAACATTCACTCCATTCACCACTAATGCACAGTGGCAGCAGGGTGTACAATCTACATGATGCACTACAGCAACACACTAAGGCTCTTTCAACAGTACCTTCCAAACTCTGAACCTCTACTACCGAGAAGGACAAGGGCAGCAGATGCAAGGGAGCACTACCACCAGCAAGTCCCTCTCCAAGCCACACCCCATCCTGACTTGGAACTGTATCGACATTCCTTCATTGTCGTTGGGTAAAAATCCTGGAACTCCCTTCCAAACAGCACTGTTGGTATTCCTGCATCTCAAGGACTGCAGCGGCTCAAGAAGGCAGCTCACCACCACTTTGTCAAGGGCAATTTGTAATGGGCAATAAATGCTGGCATAGCCAGCGATGCCTATGTCCCAGGAACAAATGAAAAAAAGTGAGGAAATAGTGAAGGGCTTTTACAGAATACACGGAGACATGTTTCCACTTGTGGTGGTTTCTGAAATAAGAGCCAAAAATATAAAATCAACATTCATAAAACCAATGAGGAAGTCATGAAAAATGTATTTACGCAGTGAATGGATAGAATCTGGAATTTGCTATCACAGGGAGAGGTTGGGGTGAATAGTATTGATGCACTTGAGGGGAGGTGGAACAAATGATCAATTGTATGGGGAGAAATGAATTGAGGGATATACATACCGGGCTTCATTTTTTAAAATTTGTGCATATGAAGCAGGATGGCTGGAAATATGTGTAGAGCATAGAGCAGTTGGGATGATCCCAATGCAGTGTTTTGTCTGTATGGATCTGCCCAGAACACTTGTGATGCAGGAGCTGGGAGCTTCAGTACTTCAGTGGAGGCTGATAATGACACTGGTTTTCATTAGTGGGTGTTCTTAATGATTATTAATTGAGAAATTAAATTCACCTCTTTGATATTTTGCCCCTCACCTGTTCTTGAGTTATAAGATATATTTTTTCTTCATAGAGGCAAATACTTGAAGGTATCGTGATGAATGTGATGGTTGCTGCACTCGAGGCACAAGGAACAGTGCAGCCAACTCCTCTCACACACAGTAGGTACATTATCACTCAGAGTACAGAGGGATAGACAGTTCATCAGTTCCCTAGTCTCAGACTGTAGAAGTAGTCAGGCCCACATTGATTCCAAGTTCCAGAGACACATTTTCAATCAAACAAAGCAGGAGAAAAAGAAGTTATTTCCATTTCGCCCCAATTCAGTCCCACTGACAGTCAGATGCATCAATCCCAGGTCAAAATCACACCCACTAGCAGATTGAAATACAATGTGTCAATCTAAATATAATGCAGACTCAGCGAGCAATTAAATATCAGATAGAATTGGCACACGCTACTGATTGAATGGCACAGAATCTAACCTAGTGATGTACCCTGAGATTTAAATTAAATATCATACCCAAAGCTCATACCCATTCATTATGTTTAAATGTTTAAATGTTTAAACATCCCCATAGTGTACCCTGAGATACAAGTTACATACAAGTTCAACATTCATTACAGTGAAAGTTTCAAAGGTGCTGAAAGATATTGTAAGCTGAGACACAAATTAGATACCAGTTCAGAACTCACGCACGCTGTGAAATTGAAAGATACAGAATCAATTCGATTAGTGTAGATTGATCTAATCATTATATACCATTCTAAAAACTCATACAATATCAAACTGAAATACAGTATTAATTCCATTAGTGTAGATTGATCTAAACATTATATACCATTCCAAAACCTCATACAATATCAAACTGAAATACAGTATTAATTCCATTAGTGTAGATTGATCTAAACATTATATACCATTCTAAAAACTCATACAATATCAAATTGAAATACAGTATCAATTCTATTAGTGCACATTGACCTAAATATTACATAATATTCCAAAAACTCATACAGTGCAGCAGCTTTTTGGGGAGCAGCGTGTGAGCGAGTGAGCAGCTGGGAAAGTCAGTTTGAAAGGAAATTTAATTTCCTTTTGTTTTTCGGCGGAGGCCAGGGGGCTGCTGGGTAAGTAAAACACTATATATTTGGGCGGTTTCTGAACCCGAGACACCACACTTGTAGTGTCTCCCACCCGCCCTCCTCCTCTAACCAAAAAAAAAAGACTCGGTGGGGTGTTTATAAGGTAAGGCTTTTTCGATTTCTCTGGTTTTATTGTGATTGGTAAAAACTTTTCGTTCCTTTTTCATTTAACTAAGTTTAAACTTAAGATTAAAAATGGCAGGAGATCTCAGACCCGTGTTATGCTCCTCTTGCTCAATGTGGGAGCTCATGGACATGGCTGATGACCCTGACTCCTTCACGTGCAGGAAGTGTGTCCAGCTGCAGCTCTTGTTAGACCGCATGACGGCTCTCGAGCTGCGGATGGACACACTTTGGAGCATGCGCGATGCTGAGGAGGTCGTGGATAGCACGCTTAGTGAATTGGTCACACCGCAGATTAGGATTGCTGAGGGAGAAAGGGAATGGGTGACCAAAAGGCAGAGAAAGAGCAGGAAGGCAGCGCAGGAGTCCCCTGCAGTCATCTCCCTCCAAAACAAGTATACCGTTTTGGATACTGTTGAGGGAGATGGCTCACCAGGGGAAGGCAGCAGTAGCCAGGTCCATGGCACCGTGGCTGGCTCTGCTGCTCAGAAGGGCGGGAAAAAGAGTGGAAGGGCTATAGTCGTAGGGGATTCGATTGTAAGGGGAGTAGATAGGCGGTTCTGTGGTCGAAAACGAGGCTCCCGAATGGTATGTTGCCTCCCAGGTGCACGGGTCAGGGACGTCTCAGATCGGCTGCAGAACATTCTAAAGGGGGAGGGTGAACAGCCAGTTGTCATTGTGCACATAGGCACTAATGATATAGGTAAAAAACGGGATGAGGTCCTACAAGCAGAGTTTAGGGAGTTAGGAGCCAAGTTAAAAAGTAGGACCTCAGAGGTAGTAATCTCAGGATTACTACCAGTGCCACGTGATAGTCAGAGTAAAAATGAAAGAATAGTCAGGATGAATGCGTGGCTTGAGAGATGGTGCAGGAAGGAGGGGTTCAGATTTTTGGGACATTGGGACCGGTTCTGGGGGAGGTGGGACTATTACAAATTGGACGGTCTACACCTGGGCCGGACTGGAACCAATGTCCTTGGAGGTGCTTTTGCTAACGCTGTTGGGGAGGGTTTAAACTAATGTGGCAGGGGGATGGGAACCAATTGAGGTCAGTTGACAGTGAGGAGGTAGTAACAAAAGCCTGTAAGAAACTAGATAATGAAGTCAGTGTGACTAAGGGGAAGAGCAGGCAGGGAGCAGATGATGAATATAAAGGGACTGGTGGTCTGAGGTGCATTTGTTTTAATGCAAGAAGTGTAGTTGGTAAGGCAGATGAACTTAGGGCTTGGATTAGTACCTGGGAGTATGATGTTATTGCTATTACTGAGACTTGGTTGAGGGATGGGCATGATTGGCAACTAAATATCCCAGGATATCGATGCTTCAGGCGGGATAGAGAGGGAGGTAAAAGGGGAGGAGGAGTTGCATTACTGGTCAAAGAGGATATCACAGCTGTGCTGAAGGAGGGCACTATGGAGGACTCGAGCAGTGAGGCAATATGGACAGAACTCAGAAATAGGAAGGGTGCGGTAACAATGTTGGGGCTGTACTACAGGCCTCCCAACAGCGAGCGTGAGATAGAGGTACAAATATCTAAACAGATTATGGAAAGATGTAGGAGCAACAGGGTGGTGGTGATAGGAGATTTTAATTTTCCCAACATTGACTGGGATTCGTTTAATGTTAGAGGGCCAGATGGAGCAGAATTTGTAAGGAGCATCCAGGAGGGTTTTCTAGAGCAGTATGTAAATAGTCCAACTCGGGAAGGGGCCATACTGGACCTGGTGTTGGGGAATGAGCCCGGCCAGGTTGTTGAAGTTTCAGTAGGGGACTACTTTGGGAATAGTGATCACAATTCCGTAAGCTTTAAAATACTCATGGACAAAGACGAGAGTGGTCCTAAAGGAAGAGTGCTAAATTGGGGGAAGGCCAACTACACCAAAATTCGGCAGGAGCTGGGAAATGTAGATTGGGAGCAGCTGTTTGAAGGTAAATCCACATGTGATATGTGGGAGGCTTTTAAAGAGAGGTTGATTAGCGTGCAGGAGAGACATGTTCCTGTGAAAATGAGGGATAGGAATGGCAAGATTAGGGAACCATGGATGACAGGTGAAATTGTGAGACTAGCTAAGAGGAAAAAGGAAGCATACATAAGGTCTAGGCGGCTGATGAAAGACGAAGCTTTGAAAGAATATCGGGAATGTAGGACCAATCTGAAACGAGGAATTAAGAGGGCTAAAAGGGGTCATGGAATATCTTTAGCAAACAGGGTTAAGGAAAATCCCAAAGCCTTTTATTCATATATAAGGAGAAAGAGGGTATCTAGAGAAAGGATTGGCCCACTAAAGGACAAAGGAGGAATGTTATGCTTGGACTCAGAGAAAATGGGTGAGATTCTAAACGAGTACTTTGCATCGGTATTCACCGAGGAGAGGGACATGACGGATGTTGAGGTTAGGAACAGATGTTTGATTACTCTAGGTCAAGTCGGCATAAGGAGGGAGGAAGTGTTGGGTATTCTAAAGGGCATTAAGGTGGACAAGTCCCCAGGTCCGGATGGGATCTATCCCAGGTTACTGAGGGAAGCGAGAGAGGAAATAGCTGGGGCCTTAACAGATATCTTTGCAGCATCCTTAAACACGGGTGAGGTCCCGGAGGACTGGAGAATTGCTAATGTTGTCCCCTTGTTTAAGAAGGGTAGCAGGGATAATCCAGGTAATTATAGACCAGTGAGCCTGACGTCAGTGGTAGGGAAGCTGCTGGAGAAGATACTGAGGGATAGGATCTATTCCCATTTGGAAGAAAATGGGCTCATCAGTGATAGGCAACATGGTTTTGTGCAGGGAAGGTCATGTCTTACCAACTTAATAGAATTATTTGAGGAAGTGACAAATTTGATTGATGAGGGAAGGGCTGTCGATGTCATATACATGGACTTCAGTAAGGCGTTTGATAAGGTTCCCCATGGCAGGCTGATGGAGAAAGTGAAGGCGCTTGGGGTCCAAGGTGTACTAGCTAGATGGATAAAGAACTGGCTGGGCAACAGGAGACAGAGAGTAGCAGTAGAAGGGAGTTTCTCAAAATGGAGACGTGTGACCAGTGGTGTTCCACAGGGATCCGTGCTGGGACCACTGTTGTTTGTGATATACATTAATGATTTGGAGGAAAGTATAGGTGGACTGATTAGCAAGTTTGCAGACGACACTAAGATTGGTGGAGTAGCAGATAGTGAAGGGGACTGTCAGAGAATACAGCAGAATATAGATAGATTGGAGAGTTGGGCAGAGAAATGGCAGATGGAGTTCAATCAGGGCAAATGCGAGGTGATGCATTTTGGAAGATCCAATTCAAGAGTGAACTATACAGTGAATGGAAAAGTCCTGGGGAAAATTGATGTCCAGAGAGATTTGGGTGTTCAGGTCCACTGTTCCCTGAAGGTGGCAACGCAGGTAAGTAGAGTGGTCAAGAAGGCATACGGCATGCTTTCCTTCATCGGACGGGGCATTGAGTACAAGAGTTGGCAGGTCATGTTACAGTTGTATAGGACTTTGGTTCGGCCACATTTGGAATACTGCGTACAGTTCTGGTCGCCACATTATCAAAAGGATGTGGATGCTTTGGAGAGGGTGCAGAGGAGGTTCACCAGGATGTTGACTGGTATGGAGGGCGCTAGCTATGAAGAGAGGTTGAGTAGATTAGGATTATTTTCATTAGAAAGACGGAGGTTGAGGGGGGACGTGATTGAGGTGTACAAAATCATGAGAGGTATAGACAGGGTGGATAGCAAGAAGCTTTTTCCCAGAGTGGGGGTTTCAATTACTAGAGGACACGAGTTCAAAGTGAAAGGGGAAAAGTTTAGGGGGGATATGCGTGGAAAGTTCTTTACGCAGAGGGTGGTGGGCACCTGGAACGCATTGCCAGCGGAGGTGGTAGATGCGGGCACGATGGAGTCTTTAAAGATGTATCTAGACAGATACATGAATGGGCAGGAAGAAAAGAGATACAGAAGCTTAGAAAATAGGCGACATGTTTAGAGAGAGGATCTGGATCGGCGCAGGCTTGGAGGACCGAAGGGCCTGTTCCTGTGCTGTAAGTATCTTCTTTGTTAGTATCAATTCCATTAGTGTAGATTGATCTAATCATTGCCAGTCCAAAAGTCACATACAGTATCAGATTGAGCAATGCTGATATGAAGTGCAAACTGTGATGTAAATTAGATGCCTGGACAGAACTCACCCAGACTGCGGAAATAAAAAATACAGTTGTCTATGATACGCATTATTTTCCAGCCAAAAACATCTCATACATGATCAGAGTGAAATAGATTATCAATTCCATTTGTGTAGACTGAACTCCACATTATGGCGACACAGTGGTGCAGTGGTTAGCATTGCAGATTCAAAGCTCCACTGACCTGGGTTCAGTTCTGCAGAGTTTGCAAGTTCTCCCTGTGACCGCGTGGATTTCTGCTGTGTGCTCCAGTTTCCTCTTACAGCCCAAGAATTGCAGGTTGTTAGGTAAATTGCCCCTCGTGTGAAGATGTGGGAGGGAATATGGGATTGATGTAGGATTAGTGTATATGGGTGGTTGTTGGTTGGCACAGACTCGGTGGGTTGAAGGGCCTGTTTCAGTGCCGTATCTGAAAATAAAATTACAAACCTGTAAAAACTCTCATCCAGGGGGATGGTGATTTTGTGGTTACTTTACAGGACGAGTAATCCAAAAGTCTCCACTAATGGACCAGAGACATGAGTTCAAATTCCACTGCAGCAGCTGGGTAATTTATAGAATCAAATTAAGTTTATGGCACAGGAAGAGGCCAATTGGCCCATTGTATCTGTGCCAGATGAAAACTGTCCACCCATTCTAATCCCACCTTTCAGCATTTGGTGCATAACCCTGCAGATTACGTCATTTGAGGTGTATATCCAGACTCATTTTGAATGAGTTGAGGGTTTCTGTCTCAACTCCCCTATCAGGCAGTGAGTTCCAGACCCCCTCCACCCTCTGGCTGAAAAAAAACTTTTCCTCATCTCCTCTGTAATCTTTATACCAATAACTTTAAATCTATTCCCCTAGTCACTGACCTCTCTGCTAAGGTGAACAGGCCCTTCACTTCAACTCTATACAGGCCCCGCAAAATGTTGTACATTTCAGTCTGATCACCCCTCAGCCTCCTCTGTTCCAAGGAGAACAGCTCCATCCTATCCAATCTTTCCCCATAGCTGCATTTTTCCAGTCCCGGCAACATCCTCGTAAATCTCCTCTGTCCCCTCTCCAGGGCAATTACATCCTTTCTGTAATGAGGTGATCAGAACTGTACACAGTACTCAAGTTGTGGCCTGACTAATGATTTATACAGTTACAGTACAACCTCCCTGCTCTTATATTCTATACCTCGTCGAAAAAAAAGGATTCCATATGCCTTTTTACCACCTTATCGATCTGTCCTGCTGCCTTCAAGGATCTGTGGACATTTACTCCAAGGTCCCTCACTTCCTCTACACCTCTCAGCATTTTCCTATTAATCGTGTATTCCTTTGCCTTGTTTGACCTCCCCAAATGCATCACCTCACACTTCTCTGGATTGAATTCAATTTGCCATTTTTCTGCCCATCTGACCAGACCATCAAGATCTTCCTGCAGCCGACAGTTATCCTCCTTGCTATTTACCACATGGCCAATCTTTGTGTCATTTGCAAACTTCTTGATCATGCCCCTACATTTACATCCATGTAGACCACATCATAAACCGCACTACCCTCATCTATTTTCCTTGTTAATTCTTCAAAATTTCGATCAAGTTGTTCAGACAAGATCTTCCCTTAACAAATCCATGCTGACTATCCTTGATTAATCTGTGCCTTTCTAAGTGACATTTTATCCTGTCTCTCTGAATAGATTCCAATAATTTTCCCACTATTGAGGTTAGACCGACTGGCCTGTAATTATTCGGTCTAGCCCTCACTTCCTTTTTAAACAGAGGTACAATGTTAGCAGTCCTCCAATCCTCCAGCACAACACCTGTATCCAATGAGGTCTGGAAAACGATGGTCAGACCTTCCGCTATTTCCTCTCTTGCTTCTTTTAACAGCCTGGGGTACATTTCATTCATCCCTAGTGATTTATCAACTTACAAATAAGCTAATTCCATTAGTATGTCCTCTCTCCCTCTGTTGATCATATCCAATACTTCACACCCCTCTTCCTTATCTACAATATCTGCATCGTCCCCCTCTTTTGTGCAGACAGATGCAAAGTATTTATTAAGAACAATGCCAACATCTTCTGCCCTACATATAGGTTACCTTTATGGTCTTTTCTGTGCCCTCCTCTTTCCTTAGTTATCCTTTTATTCTTAATGTATTGATAAAACATCTTTGTGTTTACCTTGATTTTGATTGCCAATATTCTTTCATGCCTCTCTTAGTTTTCCTAATTTCAATGTTGATTTCCCCCCTCCACATTCTATAGACCTCTCAGCTTTCTGTAGTATTGAGTTCTCTGTGTCGGGCATAATTTTTCCTTTACTGCCAAATCATACCCATAAGCTCCTTGACATCCATGGGGCTCTTGATTTGGCCTTCCCACCCTTTTTCTTTGAGGGAACATGTTGACTCTGAACCCCTGGAATCTCCCCTTGAATTCTTCCCATTGCTCTGACACTGATTTACCTTCAAGTACCTGTTTCCAGTCCACTTTCGCTAAATCACTCCTCAGCTTAGTAAAGTTGGCCTTGCCCCAATTGAGAGCTCTAACTCTTGTTGTATCCTTGTCTTTTCCATAATTATGTTAAAACTGACTGAATTATGATCACTACCACCAAAATGCTCTCCCACTGCCACTCCTTCCACCTGCCCATCTTCATTTCCTGAAACTGCGTCCTCTCTTGTTGGACTTGCTACATATTCGCTAAAATATTTCTCCTGAATGCATCACAAGAATTCTGCTCCCTCAATTTCTTTTACACTAAAACTATCTCAGTTAATGTTTGGGTGGTTAAAATCCCTTTCTATTGCTGCCGTACTGTTGCTTTGACAAAAATTGCCACTCTCCCTCCTTTCTTATCTCCCTCCCTATCGCGTCTGAAAACCCTGTAACCAAGACTGTTGAGCTGCCATTCCTGTCCCTCCTTAAGCCATGTTTCTCTCAGAGCTATGATATCATACTGCCACCTGTCTATCTGTCCTCAGCTCATCTGCTTTATTTGCTATACTCCTTGCATTGAAATAGATACACTTGAGCACTGCCAAACACTTTTTTAATTTTCTAAACTTTGTTTCCTCAGTCTTCCAGACTCATCCATTAATTCTCTGCCTTCCATTTTCATTTCTGATTTTGTCCCATCTGACTTCCAGTCCCCATCCCCCTGCCAAACTCATTTAAACCCACCCAACAGCTCGAGCAAAATGCCCCGCAAGGAACTCCGTCCCAGCTCTGTTCAGGTGCAACCCGTCCGACCGGTCCCAAGAATCTAAAGCCATTCCTCCTGCACCATCTTTCCAGCCACACATTCATCTGTCTTCTTCTATTCCTGTACTCACTTGCGCTTGGCACTGGGAGTAATCCGGAGATTATTACTTTTGATGTCCCATTTGCAAATTTCTTACCTCACTCCCCAAATTCTGACTGCAGGACAACATCCTTATTTCTACCTATGTTGTTTGTTCCGATGTGGACCACAACTGCTGGCTGTTCACCCTCCCCTTTCAGGATGCTCTGTAACTGCTCAATGACATCCTTGATCCTGGCACCAGGGAGGCAACATACCATTCCTGGATTCATGTCTGCGGCTACAGAAATGCCTGATTGTTCCCTTGACTATTGAATCACCTATCACTATGGCTTTTCCAGTCTTCCTTGTACCTCCCTTTGCAGCTGAGTCACCCATGGTGCCATGGACTTGGCTCTGGCTGCACTCCCCAGTGAAGCATCACTGTTCTCCATATTCAGAACTGAATACCCGTTGGAGAGCGTCATGCAGTCAGGGTGTCCTGCACTACCTACTCGATTCTTTTTGACTGCCTGTTGATCACCCATTCCCTCTCTCCCTGCATACTCTTAAGCTGTGGGGTGACCACATCTATAAACGTGCTATCCATGTAGCTCTCTTCTCACGAATGCACTGCAGTGTCACCAGCTGCCACTCAAGTTCCAAAACCCAGAGCTCAAGCTGCCACAATTGAGAGCACTTCCTGGCACAAATGTTCTCTAAGATAGTGGAAGCATCCTGGAGCTCCCACATATCACAGGAGGTGCACTCTCAAGGTTGAAACACCCCTGCCATTAGTTGACCATTTGCTACTGCTAAAAAAAACCTTAACGGTACTACAACACCTTAGAATTATAAATAAAACTTTCCTAGTACTGATAAATCCCACTAAAAATCAATACATTTCACTAGTTAAGATAAACCTTACTCCAAAAAACTCACCAACGATTCACTTGTCCCTTATCATTAATACTTAATTTGTACTCTTTTTATTCTGCCTGTTGTTGAAATGCTATAACCCAGCCATTTACACACCCACCCTAACAGTGGTGTACTAACTATTTACTGTTACTCCCGAACAGCCGTATATCACAACCAGTCACCTTGCAGCTTTCCTGTGATGTCACTATTCACTTTGTTCCAAACTCCAGCATGCTTGGACTCCTGTCCACTCCACTTTCACTGTTTCCCGCTCTCTTGATGCATCAATATTTATTTGCCTTGTGTTTCATTTAAAATATGGATTAACTGTATTTTACAGTTGTAGGTTTTATTTGGTAGTCCTGTGCAAGTTGTGGATTGGTATTCAATATTTAGCTCTGTGAAAATTATTGTGAATGAAAACATAACTTTCAATCTTATACATGGGCTGGACTGCAAGCTCCAAGTCCTTCACTTTGTAGTAATGGAATTGATACTGTATCTTTCAGTCTTAATCTCTGTGGGATTTTTGAACTGGTATGTAATGCATAGCTCGGTCTAACGTCTGATGTACATTATTGGGATTCATAGGATCATAGGAAATAGGGGCATTAGGCCAATCAGCCCATTGAGCCTGCTCTGCCATTCAAACAGATCGTGGCTGATCATATCCCTCTTTGCCATTTTTCCCTGCTATCTCCATATCCCTTCATCCTGGTAGTATTTAGAAATCTATTGATTTCTGTCTTGAATATGTTCAGTAATTGAGCCTCCACAGCTCTCTGGGATAAAGAATTCCACAGATTACCCACCCTCTGAGTAAAGAAATTCCTGCTCATCTCAGTCTCAAATGGCCTGTCCTTATTCTGAGACTGTGTCCCCTTCTTCCAGACTCAATAGACAGAGGAAACATCCTATCCATATCTACCCTGTCACACCCTGTAAGAATTTTGGAAGTTTCAATGAGATCACCTCTCATTCTTTGAAACTCCAGAGAATTTGGGCCCAGTTTCTGCAGTCTCTCATCATAAGGGGATTAGTCTGGTGAATCTCCATTGCATTCCCTCTGTGACAAGTCTATCCTTCCTTAGATAAGGGGAGGTGATGGCGTAGTGGCATTGTCATGGGCGGCACAGTGGTTAGCACCGCAACCTCACAGCTCCAAAAACCGGGGTTTGATTCTGGCTACTGCCTGTGCAGAGTTTGCAAGTTCTCCCTGTGACCATGTGGGTTTTTGCTGGGTGCTTTGGTTTCCTCCCGCAGCCAGAGACTTGCAGGTGATAGGTAAATTGGCTGTTGTAAATTGCTCCCAGTGCAGGTAGGTGGTAGGGAATATGGGATTACTGCAGGGCGAGTATAAATGGGTGGTTTATGGTCAGCACAGACTCGGTAGGCTGAAGGGCCTGTTTCAGTGCTGTATCTCTAAATAAATATAAAATAAGGAAACCTAAATTGTACAGAATACAGTGCTCGACCCCAAGGGTCACTGTTGGAACCACTGCTTTTTTTTTGCTACAGATAAATGACTTGGATCTTGGAATATAGAGCAGAATCTCAAAATATGCCGATAAAACCAAACTTGGAGAAGTGGCAAACAGTGAGGATGAAATGAACCGCCTGCAATAAGACAATGATAGGCTAGCAGAATGGGCAGACAGGTGGCAGATGGATTTTAATAGTGACTAGTGTGAGGTGATGCATTTTGGCAGAAGAAATAGGGAGAGGCAATATATACTTAATGGCACAGTTCTAAAGAGTGTGCAGGAATAGAGGGACTTGTTCACTATAATGTGAACAATTTTTCTTCTTGTGTGGCTCTCAGATTTGTAAACTTCACTGTACTGGAGTGAGGTGACATCTACTGGCAGGAAGCAAGAACTGCAACCAAGCAGCAGATACTCCATCGTCTGTCAGGGTGAAAGAAACATTGCAATGTGAGGAAATAGTGAATGGGTTTGATTGGGTTGATGGAGACATGATACCACTTGTGGTGGAGTCCAAAGCAAAGGCCAGAAATATAAAATTGTCATTATTAAAAGATATGAGGAATTCATGACAAATGTATTTAGGTGGTGAGTGGGTGGAATCTAGATAGAATAGAAAGTGAGATTGGGTGGACAGAAGCAGTGTGAAGGGATGGCTCAAACAAAAGGGAAACGCCCTGAAAGGTTAACTCTGTTTCTCTCTCCACAGATGCTGCCAGAGTTTCTGAACATTTCCAGCACTTTCTGTTTTTATTTCAGAATTTGCAGGATGTTGCTTTGATCTGAAAAAAAATGGATGATTGGCTTTGGCTGCCAGTGAAATTCCACAGGAGCTAAAAGGAAGTTCTGATATCAGTGGCATGTTGATCTCGGGGTATGATTCTTGCTTAGGGTAAGTGATTAATTAATGTGTGAGAGATCCTGGGTTCAAATCCTGGACAAGCCCTTCTTTGTTGGTGTTTTTAGTTTAAGGTCGTCGATTGGTTTCAGCCTTACAGAAGGCGGAATTGATTTCCATATGGAGCCTGCTTGAGGGCTGGATTCAAAGAGCTTGTCGACAAAATTGGAATGAATGAAATGTACAGAGAGCCAAGTAGGAATATAAAGTTGTAACTTTAACTGAAGCCTGGCTCCAAAAAACAACAGAACTGGGTTCTGGTTTGGAAAGGAAACCTTTCCCATTTCTGTTGTTTGGCTTGCATTGGCTCATTGATTTTCTTGTTTTTCACTTTGTTGATGCCTTTGAATAATTGTGGATCCTTCTTCAGGGTGTTTTCTTTCACCAGGTAGTTCTGACCTCTGATGATGATGATCGCAATGAGCTTCAACTCACTGACAGTTTTGGAACTGAGCAGATTTCCTTTGCTTGAGTCTACAACATGAAACTCAGTCTGACATGTGGACCCATGGGAGGATTTGAATGCCACCCCTGCGTTGAAGAATACAGTTGCATCCATCCAATAAGAGACCGAGCAGAAGTGACAGTTCAGTCAGTCGAACATTAAACTTTCGATTTCAGGGTGGTGAGTTGGAGTGCCATTTTGTTTTTCCCTTTTTTAAGGCTTCATGAGCAGAGAGTACAAGGAGTGTTTGAAATGAAATTCAGCAAAATTATGAGAAAGTCTCACTTTGATTCGGGACTCTTATCTCTCTGCAGCATCTCGCTGTGAACGATTGAACTTCATCTCATTTCATTCCCAGCTCGGGATCAGTGCGGCTCAGTGGGACTTCTGGCTGTCTCCTGCTTCACAATCCATCAGTGCTGAGAAAGCAATGGGGAATATTATTCAAGGCTCTGTAACCAGAGGACACCGATTTAAGGTGAATGGCAAAAGAACCAAAGGCAACATGAGGAAAAACTTATTTTGCACAGCGAGTGGTTAAGATCTGATATGCACTGTTTGAGAGTGTGTTGGAGGCTGATTCAACCATGACTTTCAAAATGGTAAAAGATAATTATCTGAAGTGAAAAAAAGTGCATGTTTTCATGGAATACATGAGTCTGTGGCATGAGCTGAGTTGCTCGTGCAGAGAAGCAGCACAAGCACAATGAACTGAATGGCTTCCTTTTGTTCTGTAACTATTCTATGATCTATGATTCTTTTCAGAGTGAAATCAACACTCACATACAAGAAACTGACAGGTGCAATGTAAACCCCACACTAACATACCAGAGAATGCTAGGGACAGAGTAAAACCAACGCAGTCCTAGACTAGAAACTGACAGGTGCACTGTAAACTTCGCATTACCAGACAAGAAATTGACAGTTACAGTGTGAAACCCACAGTCACTTAGCAGCAGTTGGCAGGTAACGTGTAAAAATCTTTCTTTCATATCCCAACTGCAAGGTAAAAAGGAAATTAGGGACAAACCCAGGCTCACACTTCAAAGACTGAGAGATACAAAGCAAAACACATACTGACCTACAAGTGCAGAGACGAAGACACACTCAGAGGAGGTGCAGATTAAAGACACATGCATGTAACAGAAACTGATAGGGATAGAATCAAACCCTTTCTCACTTCTCAGAAACTGATAGATATAGACAAAAGCTGATGCTCACATACAAGTTGTTGAAAGATATGTGGTGAAACTCACAGAGCAATAGCAGAAACAAACAGGTACTGAATAGTACCCACAGTCACAGACCAAAAACTGAAATATACTGAGTTAAACACCACTTTCTCACACCAGAAACTCATGGCTACAAAGTGAAGCTGACTCTATCCTCCCAGGCATTGACAGGTACAAAAGAAAACACTCACGACGATACCAGGACATGAAATGTACGTAATAAAACCTATCAGCTGAAAGAATAGCATTAATGACAGGTGTGGTACCCAGAATGCTCAGCGGCCTAGAATCCGCCCAATCTGTTACAGGAGCGGGGCGCGCAGGCGCAGTAGAGACCGTTCTGTCAGGCGCTGGAGATGCGGGTTCGGAGTTGGAGCGGGATATTCACAAAGTGCGAGAAGACCGCGCCCTTTGCGGGCTCACACAGCTGGAGCAGGGCCTCCGGGCCACAATAACATGGAACAATCCCATCTGTATCCCTGCGGATGGCGACGGTGAAGCTTTTCCCGGTGAGGCTTCCCGAAACCGCGTCCATAAATGGATAAGAATTGGGGTCTGGGCAGGGAGCGTCTGGAGATGGATAAGAATTGGAGACTGGGCAGCGAGCGTCTCTAAATGAATAAAATTTGGGTACTGGTCAGGGAGCGTCTGTAAATGGATAAGAATTGGGGACTGGGCAGGGAGCGTCTCTAAATGAATAAAATTTGGGTACTGGTCAGGGAGCGTCTATAAATGGATAAGAATTGGGGTCTGGGCAGGGAGCGTCTGGAGATGGAGAAGAATTCGAGACTGGGCAGGGAGGTCTCTAAATTAATAAAATTTGGGTACTGGTCAGGGAGCGTCTGTAAATGGATAAGAATTGGGAACTGGGCAGGGAGCGTCTCCAAATGAATAACATTTGGATACTGGTCAGGGAGCGTCTGTAAATGGATAAGAATTGGGGACTGGGCAGGGAGCGTCTCTAAATGAATAAAATTTGGGTACTGGTCAGGGAGTGTCTCTAAATGAATAAGATTTGGGTACTGGTCAGGGAGTGTCTGTAGATGGATAAGAATTAGGGACTGGGCAGGGAGCGTTCTAAATGAATAAAATTTGGGTACTGATCAGGGAGCGTCTGTAAATGGATAAGAATTGGGGACTGGGCAGGGAGCGTCTCTAAATGAATAAGATTTGGGTACTGGTCAGGAAGCATCTGTAAATCGATAAGAATTGGGTACTGGTCAGGAAGCGTCTGTAAATCGATAAGAATTGGAGACTGGGCAGGGAGCGTTTCTAAATGAATAAGATTTGGGGACTGGGCAGGGAGCGTCTATAAATGCTTAAGAATTGGGGACTGGTTAGGGAGCGTTTTTTTATTCGTTCGTGGGATGTGGGCGTCGCTGGCTCGATCTCAGCTCGAGTAATGTGTCCAGTTCTGGGCACCAGGCTTTAGAAAGGACATCAAAGCTTCTGAGACAGTTCAGAGGTGATTTACTAGAATGATCCCAGAGATGAGGGGTGTCAGTTCTCTGGACAGGCTGGTGAAGCTGCGATTGTTCTCTTCAGAGTAGAGAAGGTTAAGGCAAGATTTAATAGAGGTGTTCAGAATCATGAAGGATTTTCATACGGTAGAGAGGGAGAAACTGTTTCCAATGTCCTGGGGGTCAGTAACCAGAGGACACAGATTTAAAATAATTGGCCAAAAATGTCAAGGGGAGGTGAGGAGAGATCTTTTAACCCAGTAACTGATTCGGATTTGGAATGAATTGTCTGACAGGGTGGTGGAAACAGATTCAATTATAACTTTCATAAAGGAATTGGACAAATATTTCAAAGTGAAATTCTCCAGGATTATGGGGAAATAGGCAGGGGGTTGGACTAATTGCATCTTTTTGTTAGAGAGTCAGCAGAGGCACAATGGGGCCAAATGGCCTCCTTCTGTGCTGTGTGAATCTATGAACATAAGAACTAGAAGCAGGAGTCGGCAATTCAGCCCCTCGAGCCTGCTCTGCCACTCAATACAATCATGGCTGATCTCATCACGGCAGTTCTTGTTTCTTGCCAGTAGATGTCACTTCACTCCAATGCAGTGAAGTTAACAAATCTGAGAGAGACACAACAGGAAGTAATTGTTCACATTATAGTGAATGTGTGGGATTTAGAAATACTAGGAGTGGAGACGAGTTATTACTTGTCTGCTCGATACCCATAGCCCTGTAAAATTGTTTCCTTCAAGTGCCCATTCAAATTCCTTTTGTAATCCTCGATTATCTCCATTTCCACCGCCCTCGTGGGCAGCGAGTTACAGATCATCACCAATCACTGTGTAAAAAAGTTCTTCCGCACATTCCCCCTGTATCTCCTGTCAAAAAACCTTCAGTCTGTGTCCCCTAGTCCTTGTACCAATAGTAAACGGGAACAATGTTTCCTTGCCAACCTATTTAAAACTGTCATAGCCGAAAACACATCTATCAATTCTTCCCTCACTCTCGTTTGATACAGGCAGAACAACCCTTGCTTTTCCAACCTAACCTTGTAACTAAAATCCTCCATCCCTGGATCCATTCTGGTGAATTTCCTCTGCATCCTCTCAAGGACCCTCACATTCTTTCTTAAGTGTGGTAAGCAAAACTGGAAGCAACACTCCAATTGGGGCCTAATCAGAGTTTTATAATGGTTCAGCATAACTTCCCTGCTTTTGTACGCAATGCCTCTATTTATAAAGCCCAAGATCCCATATGCTTTGCGGACCACTCTCGCAATATGTCTTGCCACCTTCAAAGATTGATGCACATGAACCCCAAGTCCCTCTATTCCAACACACACTTTAGAACTGTGCCAATAAGTATATATTGCCTCTCCCTATTCCTTCTGCCAAAATACATCACCTCACATTTATCACTGTTAAATTCCATCTGCCACCTGTCTGCCCATTCTGCTAGCCTATCATTGTCCTGTTGCAGGCAGCTCATATCATCCTCACTGTTTGCCACTCCTCCAAGTTTGTTGTCATCGGGATATTTTGAGATTCTACTCTGTATTCCAAGATCAAAGTCATTGATCTTGAGCAAAAAAAGCAGTGATTCTAGCACTGACACTTGGGGAACACCACTGTCGACTATCCTCCAGTCTGACAAAGAACCATTTCATAAGACTCGCTGTTTTCTGTCCTTAAACCAATTTTCTATCCAATTGGACACTGACCCTCCTACACCACGAACCTCAATGTTGTTAAGAGCCCTTTTATGTGGTACCTTGTCAAACGCTTCCTTAAAATCCATATAAACAACATCCACTGCATTCCCTTCATCAACCTGCTCTGTTAGTTCATCAAAAAATGCAGTTAGATTAGTCAAGCATGAACTTTCATTTATAAATCGATGCTCACTCTCCTTAATTAACTCAAACCTCTCCAAGTGACTGTTGATTTTTTACCCTGATTATTCTTTCTAAAACCTTACCCACCACTGCTGTTAATCTAACTAGCCTGTAGTTACCCAGACTGTCCTTACACCCTTTCTTGAATAAGGGAGTCGCATTTGCCACTGTTTATCCTCTGGCACCTCCCCCGTATCCAGGGAAGATTGGAAGATTATACTGAACCCTTCCGTTATCTGCATCCACATTTCCTTTCGCAACCTGGGCTGCAAGCCATCCGGACCAGGTGATTTATCTACCCGAATCACAGCCAGCCTTTTTAGCACCTCCCTCTCTCAATTTGTACCCTATCCATTGCCTCTACTCTCTTCACTTCTACTGATATTTTGTCCAATTCAACTTCCTTAGTGATCACTGATACAAAGTACTCATTAAGCAGATTAACATTGCCCTGCACCACTAAGCTTATATTATCCTCTTTCTCCCTAATAGGCCCGACTCAACCTCTTACTACCCACTTATCATTTACATGCTGCTCGAAGATTTTTGGGTTTCCTTTCATGTTGACTGCCATTTTATTCTCATAGAAATAGAGAATAAGCTAAATATAGAAGATATAAGTATTTCCCATCCTTGATGAGATGGAACTTTTTTATGTTGTGGGTAGTAATGACTTGGCCCACGAGTGTGGTGGAAGCAGAGACAATCAATGATTTGAAAAGGAAATTGGATGGATACTTGAAGGAAAGAAACTTGCAGGAGGAAAGGGATCGAGCTGGTGAGTGGAACTGACTAGATTGCTCCGGGGAGAGCCAGCATGGACGTGATAGGCCAAATGACCACCTTCTATGTTGTAAATGAGTCTGTGTTGTTTCTCAAATTCAATCCACTGGTGCTTGGTAAATAATCTCAAAGCAAATTGTGCAACTGGAAAATCAGAACCAAGGCAAGTGACACATAAGGAAGCGAAATTGCTGAAACCCAGGATTGAACCTGGGACCTTTAAATCTTCAGTTTAACGCTCTCCCAACTGAGCTATTTCAGCCCTACATTAACAGTGGTTTGGTGTCCTTGTTTTGGAAGAAAATACATACATTCAAGTTTTCCAAAAAATTAAAGAACACAACATGTGAGTAATATTCCCCATTGCTTTCTCAGTACTGATGAATTGTGAAGCGGGAGACAGCCAGAAGTGCCACTGAGCCGCACAGACCCCGAGCTGAGAATGAAATGAGATCAAATTCAATCTTTCATAGTGAGATGCTGCTGAGAGGTAAGAGTCCTGAATCAAAGCGAGACTTGCTCATTTCAAACACTCCCTGTACTCTCTGCTCATGAAGCCTGAAAAAAGGGAAAAACAGAATGGCACTCAAACTCACAACCCTGCCATTAAAAGTCTCATATTCGACTGACAGAACTGTCACTTCCACTCGCTCTCTTATTGGATGGATGCAACTCCAACGCAGGGGTGGCATTCAAATCCTCCCATGGGTCCACATGTCAGACTGAGTTCCATGTTGTAGAATCAAGCAAAGGAAATCTGCTCACTTCCAAAACTATCAGCGAATTGAAGCTGATTACGATCAACATCATCAGAGGCCAGAACGACCTGGTGAAAGAAGACACCCTGAAGAAGGATCCACAATTATTCAAAGGCATCAACAAAGTGAAAAACAAGAAAATTGATGAGTCAATGCAAGCCAAACAACAGAAACACTGAAGAATTCCATTCCAGAACCCAGTCCTGTTGTTTTTGGAGTCAGGTCACAATTACAGCAACAACATTATATTCCCACTTGGCTATCTGTACATTTAGTTAATTACAATTTTGTCGACAAGCTCTTTGAATCCAGTTGTCTGGTCCTCAAGCCAGCTCCGTATGGAAGTCAATTCCACCTTCTGCAAGGCTGAAACCAATAGATAACCTTAATCTAAAAATGCCAGCAGACCAGGGCTCGTCTGGGATTTAAACCCATGATCTCTCGCATGTTAATTAAACATACTCCCTAAGCGAGAATCATACCCCTAGACCAACGAGCCACTGACAGGTCAGGCTTTATTAGCTGCTGTGGAATTTCACTGGAACCCCCCAGCCAATCATCCATTTTTTTTCAGATCAAAGCAACATCCTGAAAATGCTGAAATAAAAACAGAATGTGGTGGAAATGCTCAGCAGCTCTGGCAGCATCTGTGCTGTGAGAAACACAGTTAACGTTTCAGGGCACTCACCTTTTGTTTCAGCCATCCTTTCAGACTGCTTCTGTCCATCCAATCTCACTTTCTATTCTATCCACATTCTAACCATTCACTACGTTACTACATTTTTCATGAATTCCTCATTTCGTTTATTACTGACAATTTTGTATTTCTGGCCTTTGTTTCAGACACCACCACAAGTGGAATCATGTCTCCATCTACCCAATCAAACCACATCGCTGTCTCCTCACATTGCAATGTTTCTTGAACCCTGACAGACTGTGGAGTTTCTGCTGCTTGATTGCAGTTCTTCCTTCCCGCCAGTAGATGTCATCTCACTCCAATACAGTGAAGTTTCCAAATCTGAGAGAGACACAACAGGAAATAATTGTTCACATTCTAGTGAATGTGTGGGATTTAGAAATACTAGGAGTGGAGACGAGTTATTATTGCACTCTGCTATTACATCTTTTATAATGGACTCCAGCATTTTCCCCACGACTGATGTCAGGCTAACCGGTATATAATTCGCTGTTTTCTTTCTGCCTCTTTTTTTAAATAATGGAGTTACATTAACTACCGTCCAATCCATTGGAACTGTTCCAGAGTCGATAGAATTTTGTAAAAAGACCAGAAATGCATCTGCTATTTCAAGGGCCACTTCCTTAATTACTCTGGGATGTAGATTATCAGGCCCTGGGGATTTATCGGCCTTCAATCCCATCAATTTCCCAAACATTCCCTACTAATACTGATTTCATACAGTTCCTCCTTCTCACTAGACCCTATGTTCCCCAACATTTCTGGGAGATAATTTGTATACTCCGTTGTGAAGACAGATCCAAAGTATGTATTTAATTGGTCTGCCATTTCTTTGTTCCCCATTATAAATTCCCCCGTTTCTGACTGCAAGGGGCCCACATTTGTCTTCACTAATCTTTTTCTCTACACATATCTATAGAAGCTTTTACAGTCAGTTTTTGTGTTCTCTGCTAGCTTACTCTCATACTCTATTTCCCCCTTCCTAATCAATCCTTTTGTCCTCCTCTGCTAAATTCCAAACTGCACACAATCTTCAGGTTTGCTGCTTGTTCTGGCCATTTTATATTTCTCCTCCTTGGATCTAATACTTTCCTTAATTTCTTTTGTAAGCCACAGTTGAGCCACCCTTCCTGTTTTACTTTTGCACAGACAGGAATGAACAATTGTTGTAATTCATCCATGCTCTCTTTAAATGCTAGCCTTTGCCTATCCACTGTCAACTCTTGAAGTAACGTTCCCCAATCTATCATAGCCAACTCCCGCCTCATACCGTCATAGTTTCCTTTGTTTAGATTCAGGACCCGAGCCTCGGAATCAACTCTCTCACAATCCATCTTAATGAAGAATTTTATCATATTATGGGCGCACTTCCCCAAGGGACCCCACACAACAAGATTGTTAACTAATCCTTTCTCATTACACAATACCCAGTGCAGGATGGCCTGTTCACTGGAGGTGTTATACACCTCTATCAATTCTCCACTCAATCTCCTTTGATATAGGCAGAATAATCCTAGCTTTTCCAACCTAACCTTGTAACTAAAATCCCCCATCCCTGGATCCATTCTGGTAAATCACCTCAGCGTCCTCTCAAGGACCCTCACATTCTTTCTAAAGTCTGCTGAGCAGAACTGGAAGCAACACTCCAATTGGGGCCTAACCAGAGTTTTATAATTGTTCAGCATAACTTCCCTGCTTTTGTACTCAATGCCTCTATTTATAAAGCCCAAGATCCCATATGCTTTGCGGACCACTCTCGCAATATGTCTTGCCACCTTCAAAGATTGATGCACATGAACCCCAAGTCCCTCTATTCCAGTACACTCTTTAGAACTGTGCCATTAAGTATATATTGCCTCTCCCTATTCCTTTACATCACCTCACACTTGTCACTATTAAATTCCATCTGCCACCTGTCTGCCCATTCTGCTAGCCTATCATTGTCCTGTTGCAGGCAGTTCATATCATCCTCACTGTTTGCCGCTCCTCCAAGTTTGTTGTCATCGGGATATTTTGAGATTCTACTCTGTATTCCAAGATCCAAGACACTTACCTTGAGCAAAAAAAGCAGTGGTTCTAGCACTGACCCTTGGGGAACACCACTGTCGACTATCCTCCAGTCTGACAAAGAACCATTTAATCAGACTCGCTGTTTTCTGTCCTTAAACCAATTTTCTATCCAATTGGACACTGACCCTCCTATACCACGAACCTCAATTTTGTTAACCGCCCTTTTATGTGGTACCTTGTCAAACGCTTCCTTAAAATCCATATAAACAACATCCACTGCATTCCCTTCATCAACCTGTTCTGTTAGTTCATCAAAAAATGCAGTTAGATTCGTCAAGCATGAACTCCCATTTATAAATCCATGCTCACTCTCCTTAATTAACTCGAACCTCTCCAAGTGACTGTTGATTTTTTACCCTGATTATTCTTTCTAAAACCTTAACCACCGCTGCTGTTAATCTAACTGGCCTGTAGTTACCCGGACTGTCCTTACACCCTTTCTTGAATAAGGGTGTCGCATTTGCCACTGTTTAATCCTCTGGCACCTCCCCCGTATCCAGGGAAGATTGGAAGATTATAGCAAGCCCTTCCGTTATCTGCATCCGCATTTCCTTTCGCAACCTGGGATGTGAGCCATCCGGACCAGGTGATTTATCTTCCCTAAGCACAGCCAGCCTTTTTAGTACCTCCCTCTCCTAATTTGTACTCTCTCCATTGCCTCTACTTTCTTCACTTCAACTGATATTTTGTCAAATTCCACTTCCTTAGTGATCACTGATGCTAAGTACTCATTAAGTAGATTAACATTGCCCTGCACCTCAAAGCTTATATTATCCTTTTTGTCCCTAATAGGCCCGACTCAACCTCTTACTACCCACTTATCATTTACATGCTGCTCGAAGATTTTTGGGTTTCCTTTCCTGTTGACTGCCAGTCTATTCTCATAGAAATAGAGAATAAGCAAATATAGAAGATGTAAGTATTTCCCATCCTTGATGAGGTGGAATTTTTTATGTTGTGGGTGGTAATGTCTTGGTCCACGAGTGTGGTGGAAGCAGAGACAATCAATGATTTGAAAAGGAAATTAGATGGATACTTGAAGGAAAGAAACTTGCAGGAGGAAAGGGATCGAGCTGGTGAGTGGAACTGACTAGATTGCTCCAGGGAGAGCCAGCATGGACGTGATAGGCCAAATGACCACCTTCTATGTTGTGAATGATTCTGTGTTGTTTCTCAAATTCAATCCACTGGTGCTTGGTAAATAATCTCAAAGTAAATTGTGCAACTGGAAAATCAGAACCAAGGCAAGGGACACATAAGGAAGCGAAATTGCTGAAACCCGGGATTGAACCTGGGACCTTAAGTCCAATGCTCTCCCATCTGAGCTATTTCAGCCCTACGTTAACAGCGACTTGGTGTCCTTGTTTTGGAAGAAAATACATACATTCAAGTTTTCCAAAAAATTAAAGAACACGACATGTGAGTAATATTCCCCATTGCTTTTTCAGTACTGATGGATTGTGAAGCGGGAGACAGCCAGAAGTGCCACTGAGCCGCACAGACCCCGAGCTGAGAATGAAATGAGATCAAATTCAATCTTTCATAGTGAGATGCTGCTGAGAGGTAAGAGTCCTGAATCAAAGCGAGACTTGCTCATTTCAAACACTCCCTGTACTCTCTGCTCATGAAGCCTGAAAAAAGGGAAAAACAGAATGGCACTCAAACTCACAACCCTGCCATTAAAAGTCTCATATTCGACTGACAGAACTGTCACTTCTACTCGGTCTCTTATTGGATGGATGCAACTGCAACGCAGGGATGGCATTCAAATCCTCCCATGGGTCCACATGTCAGACTGAGTTCCATGTTGTATACTCAAGCAAAGGAAATCTGCTCACTTCCAAAACTATCAGCGAATTGAAGCTGATTACAATCAACATCATCGGAGGTCAGAACTACCTGGTGAAAGGAGACACCCTGAAGAAGGATCCACAATTATTCAAAGGCATCGACAAAGTGAAAAACAAGAAAATCGATGAGTCAATGCAAGCCAAACAACAGAAACACTGAAGAATTCCATTCCATTCCAGTCCAGAACCCAGTCCTGTTGTATTTGGAGTCAGGTCACAATTACAGCAACAACTTTCTCTTCCCACTTGGCTGTCTGCACATTGAGTTAATTTCAATTTTGTCGACAAGCTCTTTGAATCCAGTTGTCTGGTCCTCAAGCCAGCTCAGTTTGGAAGTCAATTCCACCTTCTGCAAGGCTGAAACCAATAGATAACCTTAGTCTAAAAATGACAGCAGACCAGGGCTCGTCCGGGACGTAAACCCGGGATCTGTCGCATGTCAATTAACCACACTCCCTAAGCGAGAATCATACCCCTAGACCAACAAGCCACTGACAGATCAGGCTTTATAAGCTGCTGTGGAATTTCACTGGAACCCCCCAGCCAATCATCCATTTTTTTTCAGATCAAAGCAACATCCTGCAAATGCTGAAATAAAAACAGAAAGTGATGGAAATGTTCAGCAGCTCTGGCAGCATTTGTGCTGTGAGAAACACAGTTAACGTTTCAGGGCACTCACCTTTTGTTTCAGCCATCCTTTCAGACTGCTTCTGTCCATCCAATCTCACTTTCTATTCTATCCACATTCTAATCATTCACTACGTTACTACATTTTTCATGAATTCCTCACTTCTTTTATTAATGACAATTTTGTATTTCTGGCCTTTGCTTCAGACACCACCACAAGTGGAATCATGTCTCCATCTACCCAATCAAACCACTTCGCTGTCTCCTCACATTGCAATGTTTCTTTAACCCTGACAGACTGTGGAGTTTCTGCTGCTTGATTGTGTTTCTGGCTTTCCGCCAGTAGATGTCACCTCACTCCAATACAGTGAAGTTTACAAATCTGAGAGAGACACAACAGGAAATAATTGTTCACATTATAGTGAATGTGTGGGATTTAGAAATACTAGGAGTGGAGACGAGTTATTTTTGCACTCTGCTATTACATCTTTTATAATGGACTCCAGCATTTTCCCCACGACTGATGTCAGGCTAACCGGTATATAATTCGCTGTTTTCTTTCTGCCTCTTTTTTTAAATAGCGGAGTTACATTAACTACCGTCCAATCCATTGGAACTGTACCAGAGTTGATTGAATTTTGAAAAAAGACCAGAAATGCATCTGCTATTTCAAGGGCCACTTCCTTAATTACTCTGGGATGTAGATTATCAGGTTCTGGGGATTTATCGGCCTTCAATCCCATCAATTTCCCAAACATTCCCTACTAATACTGATTTCATACAGTTCCTCCTTCTCACTAGACCCTATGTTCCCCAACATTTCTGGGAGATAATTTGTATCCTCCTTTGTGAAGACAGATCCAAAGTATGTATTTAATTGGTCTGCCATTTCTTTGTTCCCCATTATAAATTCCCCCATTTCTGACTGTAAGGGGCCCACATTTGCCTTCACTAATCCTTTTCTCTACACATATCTATAGAAGCTTTGACAGTCAGTTTTTATGTTCTTTGCTAGCTTACTCTCATACTCTATTTGCCCCTTCTTAATCAATCCTTTTGTCCTCCTCTGCTATATTCCAAACTGCTCACAATCTTCAGGTTTGCCGCTTGTTCTGGCCATTTTATATTTCTCCTCCTTGGATCTAATACTTTCCTTAATTTCTTTTGTAAGCCACAGTTGAGCCACCCTTCCTGTTTTACTTTTGCACAGACAGGAATGAACAATTGTTGTAATTCATCCATGCGCTCTTTAAATGCTAGCCATTGCCTATCCACTGTCAACCCTTTAAGTAACGTTCCCCAATCTATCATAGCCAACTCCCGCCTCATACCTTCATAGTTTCCTTTGTTGAGATTCAGGACCCGAGTCTCGGAATCAACTCTCTCACTCTCCATCTTAATGAAGAATTTTATCATATTATGGGCGCACTTCCCCAAGGGACCCCACAAAACAAGATTGTTAACTAATCCTTTCTCATTACACAATATCCAGTTCAGGATGGCCTGTTCTCTAGAGGTGTTATACACCTCTATCAATTCTCCACTCAAACTCCTTTGATATAGGCAGAATAATCCTAGCTTTTCCAACCTAACCTTGTAACTAAAATCCCCCATCCCTGGATCCATTCTGGTAAATCGCCTCTGCGTCCTCTCAAGGACCCTCACATTCTTTCTAAAGTCTGCTGAGCAGAACTGGAAGCAACACTCCAATTGGGGCCTAATCAGAGTTTTATAATGGTTCAGCATAACTTCCCTGCTTTTGTACTCAATGCCTCTATTTATAAAGCCCAAGATCCCATATGCTTTGCGAACCACTCTCGCAATATGTCTTGCCACCTTCAAAGATTGATGCACATGAACCCCAAGTCCCTCTATTCCAGTACACTCTTTAGAACTGTGCCATTAAGTATATATTGCCTCACCCTATTCCTTATGCAAAATACATCACCTCACACTTGTCACTATTAAATTCCATCTGCCACCTGTCTGCCCATTCTGCTGGCCTATCACTGTCCTGTTGCAGGCAGTTCACATCATCCTCACAGTTTGCCGCTCCTCCAAGTTTGTTGTCATCGGGATATTTTGAGATTCTACTCTGTATTCCAAGATCCAAGTCACTTACCTTGAGCAAAAAAAGCAGTGGTTCTAGCACTGACCCTTGGGGAACACCACTGTCGACTATCCTCCAGTCTGTCAAAGAACCATTTAATAAGACTCGCTGTTTTCTGTCCTTAAACCAATTTTCTATCCAATTGGACACTGACCCTCCTATACCACGAACCTCAATTTTGTTAACCGCCCTTTTATGTGGTACCTTGTCAAACGCTTCCTTAAAATCCATATAAACAACATCCACTGCATTCCCTTCATCAACCTGCTCTGTTAGTTCATCAAAAAATGCAGTTAGATTAGTCAAGCATGAACTCCCTTTTATAAATCCCTGCTCATTCTCCTTAATTAACTCGAACCTCTCCAAGTGACTGTTGATTTTTTACCCTGATTATTCTTTCTAAAACCTTACCCACCGCTGCTGTTAATCTAACTAGCCTGTAGTTTCCCGGACTGTCCTTACACCCTTTCTTGAATAAGGGTGTCGCATTTGCCACTGTTTAATCCTCTGGCACCTCCCCCGTATCCAGGGAAGATTGGAAGATTATAGCAAGCCCTTCCGTTATCTGCATCCGCATTTCCTTTCGCAACCTGGGATGTGAGCCATCCGGACCAGGTGATTTATCTTCCCTAAGCACAGCCAGCCTTTTTAGTACCTCCCTCTCCTAATTTGTACTCTCTCCATTGCCTCTACTTTCTTCACTTCAGCTGATATTTTGTCAAATTCCACTTCCTTAGTGAGCACTGATGCAAAGTACTCATTAAGTAGATTAACATTGCCCTGCACCTCTAAGCTTATATTATCCTTTTTGTCCCTAATAGGCCCGACTCAACCTCTTACTACCCACTTATCATTTACATGCTGCTCGAAGATTTTTGGGTTTCCTTTCATGTTGACTGCCAGTCTATTCTCATCGAAATAGAGAATAAGCAAATACAGAAGATGTATGTATTTCCCATCCTTGATGAGGTGGAATTTTTTTATGTTGTGGGTGGTAATGTCTTGGCCCACGAGTGTGGTGGAAGCAGAGACAATCAATGATTTGAAAAGGAAATTTGATGGATACTTGAAGGAAAGAAACTTGCAGGAGGAAAGGGATCGAGCTGGTGAGTGGAACTGAATAGATTGCTCCGGGGAGAGCCAGCATGGACGTGATAGGCCAAATGACCACCTTCTATGTTGTAAATGAGTCTGTGTTGTTTCTCAAATTCAATCCACTGGTGCTTGGTAAATAATCTCAAAGTAAATTGTGCAACTGGAAAATCAGAACCAAGGCAAGGGACACATAAAGAAGCAAAATTGCTGAAACCCAGGAACCTTTAGATCTTCACTCTAACGCTCTCCCAACTGAGCTATTTCAGCCCTACGTTAAAAGTGGCTTGGTGTCCTTGTTTTGGAAGAAAATACATACATTCAAGTTTTCCAAAAAATTAAAGAGCACGACATGTGAGTAATATTCCCCATTGCATTTTCAGTACTGATGGATTGTGAAGCGGGAGACAGCCAGAAGTGCCACTGAGCTGCACAGACCCCGAGCTGAGAATGAAATGAGATCAAATTCAATCTTTCATAGTGAGATGCTGCTGAGAGGTAAGAGTCCTGAATCAAAGCGAGACTTGCTCATTTCAAACACTCCCTGTACTCTCTGCTCATGAAGCCTTAAAAAAGGGAAAAACAGAATGGCACTCAAACTCACAACCCTGCCATTAAAAGTCTCATATTCGACTGACAGAACTGTCACTTCTACTCGGTCTCTTATTGGATGGATGCAACTGCAACGCAGGGATGGCATTCAAATCCTCCCATGGGTCCACATGTCAGACTGAGTTCCATGTTGTCGACTCAAGCAAAGGAAATCTGCTCACTTCCAAAACTATCAGCGAATTGAAGCTGATTACAATCAACATCATCGGAGGACAGAACTACCTGGTGAAAGAAGACACTCTGAAGAAGGATCCACAATTATTCAAAGGCATCGACAAAGTGAAAAACAAGAAAATCGATGAGTCAATGCAAGACAAACAACAGAAACACTGAAGAATTCCATTCCATTCCAGTCCAGAACCCAGTCCTGTTGTTTTTGGAGTCAGGTCACAATTACAGCAACAACTTTCTCTTCCCACTTGGCTGTCTGTACATTTAGTTAATTGCAATTTTGTCGACAAGCTCTTTGAATCCAGTTGTCTGGTCCTCAAGCCAGCTCCGTATGGAATTCAATTCCACCTTCTGCAAGGCTGAAACCAATAGATAACCTTAATCTAAAAATGCCAGCAGACCAGGGCTCGTCCGGGATTTGAACCCGGGATTTCTCACATGTTAATTAACCATACCCCCTAAGCGAGAATCATACCCCTAGACCAACGAGCCACTGACAGGTCAGGCTTTAATAGCTGCTGTGGAATTTCACTGGAACCCCCCCAGCCAATCATCCATTTTTTTTCAGATCAAAGCAACATCCTGCAAATGCTGAAATAAAAACAGAAAGTGCTGGAAATGTTCAGCAGCTCTGGCAGCATCTGTGCTGTGAGAAACACAGTTAACGTTTCAGGGCACTCACCTTTTGTTTCAGCCATCCTTTCAGACTGCTTCTGTCCATCCAATCTCACTTTCTATTCTATCCACATTCTAATCATTCACTACGTTACTACATTTTTCATGAATTCCTCACTTCTTTTATTAATGACAATTTTGTATTTCTGGCCTTTGCTTCAGACACCACCACAAGTGGAATCATGTCTCCATCTACCCAATCAAACCACTTCGCTGTCTCCTCACATTGCAATGTTTCTTTAACCCTGACAGACTGTGGAGTTTCTGCTGCTTGATTGTGTTTCTGGCTTTCCGCCAGTAGATGTCACCTCACTCCAATACAGTGAAGTTTACAAATCTGAGAGAGACACAACAGGAAATAATTGTTCACATTATAGTGAATGTGTGGGATTTAGAAATACTAGGAGTGGAGACGAGTTATTTTTGCACTCTGCTATTACATCTTTTATAATGGACTCCAGCATTTTCCCCACGACTGATGTCAGGCTAACCGGTATATAATTCGCTGTTTTCTTTCTGCCTCTTTTTTTAAATAGCGGAGTTACATTAACTACCGTCCAATCCATTGGAACTGTACCAGAGTCGATTGAATTTTGAAAAAAGACCAGAAATGCATCTGCTATTTCAAGGGCCACTTCCTTAATTACTCTGGGATGTAGATTATCAGGTTCTGGGGATTTATCAGCCTTCAATCCCATCAATTTCACAAACATTCCCTACTAATACTGATTTCATACAGTTCCTCCTTCTCATTAGACCCTATGTTCCCCAACATTTCTGGGAGATAATTTGTATCCTCCTTTGTGAAGACAGATCCAAAGTATGTATTTAATTGGTCTGCCATTTCTTTGTTCCCCATTATAAATTCCCCCATTTCTGACTGTAAGGGGCCCACATTTGCCTTCACTAATCCTTTTCTCTACACATATCTATAGAAGCTTTGACAGTCAGTTTTTATGTTCTTTGCTAGCTTACTCTCATACTCTATTTGCCCCTTCTTAATCAATCCTTTTGTCCTCCTCTGCTAAATTCCAAACTGCTCACAATCTTCAGGTTTGCCGCTTGTTCTGGCCATTTTATATTTCTCCTCCTTGGATCTAATACTTTCCTTAATTTCTTTTGTAAGCCACAGTTGAGCCACCCTTCCTGTTTTACTTTTGCACAGACAGGAATGAACAATTGTTGTAATTCATCCATGCGCTCTTTAAATGCTAGCCATTGCCTATCCACTGTCAACCCTTTAAGTAACGTTCCCCAATCTATCATAGCCAACTCCCGCCTCATACCTTCATAGTTTCCTTTGTTTAGATTCAGGACCCGAGTCTCGGAATCAACTCTCTCACTCTCCATCTTAATGAAGAATTTTATCATATTATGGGCGCACTTCCCCAAGGGACCCCACACAACAAGATTGTTAACTAATCCTTTCTCATTACACAATACCTAGGACGGCCTGTTCTCCAGAGGTGTTTTACACCTCTATCAATTCTCCACTCAATCTCCTTTGATATAGGCAGAATAATCTTAGCTTTTCCAACCTAACCTTGTAACTAAAATCCCCCATCCCTGGATCCATTCTGGTAAATCGCCTCTGCGTCCTCTCAAGGACCCTCACATTCTTTCTAAAGTCTGCTGAGCAGAACTGGAAGCAACACTCCAATTGGGGCCTAATCAGAGTTTTATAATGGTTCAGCATAACTTCCCTGCTTTTGTACTCAATGCCTCTATTTATAAAGCCCAAGATCCCATATGCTTTGCGAACCACTCTCGCAATATGACTTGCCACCTTCAAAGCTTGATGCACATGTACCCCAAGTCCCTCTATTCCAGTACACTCTTTAGAACTGTGCCATTAAGTATATATTGCCTCTCCCTATTCCTTATGCCAAAATACATCACCTCACACTTGTCACTATTAAATTCCATCTGCCACCTGTCTGCCCATTCTGCTAGCCTATCACTGTCCTGTTGCAGGCAGTTCATATCATCCTCACTGTTTGCCGCTCCTCCAAGTTTGTTGTCATCGGGATATTTTGAGATTCTACTCTGTATTCCAAGATCCAAGTCAATTACCTTGAGCAAAAAAAGCAGTGGTTCTAGCACTGACCCTTGGGGAACACCACTGTCGACTATCCTCCAGTCTGACAAAGAACCATTTAATAAGACTCGCTGTTTTCTGTCCTTAAACCAATTTTCTATCCAATTGGACACTGACCCTCCGATACCACGAACCTCAATTTTTTTAACCGCCCTTTTATGGGGTACCTTGTCAAACGCTTCCTGAAAATCCATATAAACAACATCCACTGCATTCCCTTCATCAACCTGCTCTGTTAGTTCATCAAAAAATGCAGTTAGATTAGTCAAGCATGAACTCCCATTTATAAATCCATGCTCACTCTCCTTAATTAACTCGAACCTCTCCAAGTGACTGTTGATTTTTTACCCTGATTATTCTTTCTAAAACCTTACCCACCGCTGCTGTTAATCTAACTGGCCTGTAGTTACCCGGACTGTCCTTACACCCTTTCTTGAATAAGGGTGTCGCATTTGCCACTGTTTAATCCTCTGGCACCTCCCCCGTATCCAGGGAAGATTGGAAGATTAGAGCAAGCCCTTCCGTTATCTGCATCCGCATTTCCTTTCGCAACCTGGGATGTGAGCCATCCGGACCAGGTGATTTATCTTCCCTAAGCACAGCCAGCCTTTTTGTACCTCCCTCTCCTAATTTGTACTCTCTCCATTGCCTCTACTCTCTTCACTTCAACTGATATTTTGTCAAATTCCACTTCCTTAGTGATCACTGATACAAAGTACTCATTAAGTAGATTAACATTGCCCTGCACCTCTAAGCTTATATTATCCTTTTTGTCCCTAATAGGCCCGACTCAACCTCTTACTACCCACTTATCATTTACATGTTGCTCGAAGATTTTTGGGTTTCCTTTCATGTTGACTGCCAGTCTATTCTCATAGAAATAGAGAATAAGCAAATATAGAAGATATACGTATTTCCTATCCTTGATGAGGTGGAAATGTTTTATGTTGTGGTTGGTAATGACTTGGCCCATGAGTGTGGTGGAAGCAGAGACAATCAATGATTTGAAAAGGAAATTGGATGGATACTTGAAGGAAAGAAACTTGCAGGAGGAAAGGGATCGAGCTGGTGAGTGGAAATGACTAGATTGCTCCGGGGAGAGCCAGCATGGACGTGATAGGCCAAACGACCACCTTCCATGCTGTAAATGACTCTGTGTTGTTTCTCAAATTCAATCCACTGGTGCTTGGTAAATAATTTCAAAGGAAATTGTGCAACTGGAAAATCAGAACCAAGGCAAGGGACGCATAAGGAAGCGAAATTGCTGAAACCCAGGATTGAACCAGGGACATTTAGATCTTCAGTCTAATGCTCTCCCAACTGAGCTCTTTCAGCTCTACATTAACAGTGTTTTGGTGTCCGTGTTTTGGAAGAAAATACATACATTCAAGTTTTCCAAAAAATTAAAGAACACAACATGTGAGTAATATTCCCCATTGCTTTCTCAGTACTGATGGATTGTGAAGTGGGAGACAGCCAGAAGTGCCACTGAGCCGCACAGACCCCGAGCTGAGAATGACATGAGATCAAATTCAATCTTTCATAGAGAGATGCTGCGGAGAGGTAAGAGTCCTGAATCAAAGCGAGACTTGCTCATTTCAAACACTCCCTGTACTCTCTGCTCATGAAGCCTTAAAAAAGGGAAAAACAAAATGGCACTCAAACTCACAAAAATAAGCAAAATACTGCGGATGCTGGAAATCTGAAACAAAAACAAGAAATACTGCAACCACTCAGCAGGTCTGGCAGCATCTGTGGAAAGAGAAGCAGAGTTAACGTTTCGGGTCAGTGACCCTTCTTCGGAACTGACAAATATTAGAAAAGTCACAGATTATAAGCAAGTGAGGTGGGGGTGGGGCAAGAGATAACAAAGGGGAAGGTGCAGATTGGACCAGGCCACATAGCTGACCAAAAGGTCACGGAGCAAAGGCAAACAATATGCTGATGGTGTGTTGAAAGACAAAGCATTAGTACAGATTAGGTGTGAATACACTGAATGTTGAACAGCAGCAAGTGCAAACCTGAAAAAAAATCTGAAAAAAAACAGTGGGTAAGCAAACTGAACAAACTAAGATGAAATGAAATAAATGCAAAAAAAGATTGTAAAAAATGTAAAAAAGAATGTAAAAAAAAAAAAGAAAAAATAACTAAAAATGAAAGTAAAATGGGGGGCTGTCATGCTCTGAAATTATTGAACTCAATGTTCAGTCCGGCAGGCTGTAGTGTGCCTAATCGGTAGATGAGATGCTGTTCCTCGAGCTTGCGTTGATGTTCACTGGAACACTGCAGCAATCCCAGGACAGAGATGTGAGCATGAGAGCAGGGGGGAGTGTTGAAATGGCAAGCAACCGGAAGCTCAGGGTCCTGCTTGCGGACTGAGCGGAGATGTTCCGCAAAGCGGTCACCCAGTCTGCGCTTGGTCTCCCCAATGTAGAGGAGACCACACTGTGAGCAGCGAATACAGTTTACTACATTGAAAGAAGTACAAGTAAATCGCTGCTTCACCTGAAAGGAGTGTTTGGGGCCTGGGATAGTGAGGAGAGAGGAGGTAAATGGGCAGGTATTACACCTCCTGCGATTGCAGGGGAAGGTGCCCTGGGACGGGGACGAGGTGGTGGGGGTAATGGAGGAGTGGACCAGGGTGTCGCGGAGGGAACGATCCCTTCGGAATGCTGACAGGGGAAGGGAGGGGAAGATGCGACTGGTAGTGGCATCACGCTGGAGGTGGCGAAAATGGCGGAGGATGATCCTTTGGATATGGAGGCTGGTGGGATGAAAAGTGAGGACAAGGGGAACCCTGTCACGGTTCTGGGAGGGAGGGGAAGTGGTGAGGGTAGAGGTGCGGGGAATGGGTCGGACACGGTTGAGGGCGCTGTCAACAACAGTGGGGGGAAATCCTCGGTTGAGGAAAAAGGAGGTCATATCAGAAGCACCGTCATGGAAGGTAGCATCATCAGAGCAGATGCGTCGGAGACGGAGAAACTGGGAGAATGGAATGGAGTCCTTACAGGAGGTAGGGTGTGAAGAAGTGTAGTCGAGGTAGCTGTGGGAGTCGGTGGGCTTATAATGGATATTGGTAGACAACCTATTCCCAGAGATGGAGACAGTGAAGTCGAGGAAGGGAAGGGAAGTGTCAGAGATGGACCATGTGAAGGTGAGAGAAGGGTGGAAATTGGAAGCAAAGTTGATAAAGTTTTCTAGTTCGGGGCGGGAGCAGGAAACGGCACCGATACAGTCATCAATGTACCGGAAAGAGTGTTGGGGGAGGGGGCCTGAGTAGGACTGGAACAAAGAATGCTCGACATATCCCACAAAAAGACAGGCATAACTAGGACCCATGCGGGAACCCATAGCGACACCTTTTACTTGAAGGAAGTGCGTGGAGTTGAAGGAGAAGTTGTTCAATGTGAGAACAAGTTCAGCCAGGCGGAGGAGGGTGGTGGTGGATGGGGACTGGTTGGGCCTCTGTTCCATGAAGAAGCGGAGAGCCCTCAAACCATCCTGGTGGGGGATGGAGGTGCAGAGCGATTGGACGTCCATAGTAAAGAGGAGGCGGTTGGGACCAGGAAAGTGGAAATTGTCAAAATGACGTAGGGTGTCAGAAGAGTCACGGATTTTGGGAAGGAGGTAGAAGCGGGCTGTCCGGGGTTGTGGGACTATGAGGTTGGAAGCTGTAGAGGGAAGATCTCCAGAGGAGATGAGGTCAGTGACAGTCCTTTGGACGGTGGATTGATGTTCGGTGGTGGGGTCATGGTCCAGAGGGAGGTAGGAAGAGGTGTCTGTGAGTTGGCTTTGAGCTTCTGCAAGGTAGAGGTCGGTACGCCATACAACAACAGCACCACCCTTGTCTGCAGGTTTGATGACCATGTCGGGGTTAGACCTGAGAGAACGGAGTGCCTCAAATTCAGAGGGGGACAATGTTCTCACATTGAACAACTTCTCCTTCAACTCCACGCACTTCCTTCAAGTAAAAGGTGTCGCTATGGGTACCCGCATGGGTCCTAGTTGTGCCTGTCTTTTTGTTGGATATGTCGAGCATTCTTTGTTCCAGTCCTACTCAGGCCCCCTCCCCCAACTCATTTTTCCGGTACATTGATGACTGTATCGGTGCCGTTTCCTGCTCCCGCCCCGAACTAGAAAACTTTATCAACTTTGCTTCCAATTTCCACCCTTCTCTCACCTTCACATGGTTCATCACTGACACTTCCCTTCCCTTCCTCGACTTCTCTGTCTCCATCTCTGGGAATAGGTTGTCTACCAATATCCATTATAAGCCCACCGACTCACACAGCTACCTCGACTACACTTCTTCACACCCTACCTCCTGTAAGGACTCCATTCCATTCTCCCAGTTTCTCCGTCTCCGACGCATCTGCTCTGATGATGCTACCTTCCATGACGGTGCTTCTGATATGACCTCCTTTTTCCTCAACCGAGGATTTCCCCCCACTGTGGTTGCCAGGGCCCTCAACCGTGTCCGACCCATTCAACGCACCTCTACCCTCACCCCTTCCCCTCCCTCCCAGAACCGTGACAGGGTTCCCCTTGTCCTCACTGTTCATCCCACCAGCCTCCATATCCGAAGGATCATCCTCCGCCATTTTCGCCACCTCCAGCGTGATGCCACTACCAGTCGCATCTTCCCCTCCCTTCCCCTGTCAGCATTCCGAAGGGATCGTTCCCTCCGCGACACCCTGGTCCACTCCTCCGTTACCCCCACCACCTCGTCCCCGTCCCAGGGCACCTTCCCCTGCAATCGCAGGAGGTGTAATACCTGCCCATTTACCTCCTCTCTCCTCACTATCCCAGGCCCCAAACACTCCTTTCAGGTGAAGCAGCGATTTACTTGTACTTCTTTCAATGTAGTAAACTGTATTCGCTGCTCACAGTGTGGTCTCCTCTACATTGGGGAGACCAAGCGCAGACTGGGTGACCGCTTTGCGGAACATCTCCGCTCAGTCCGCAAGCAGGACCCTGAGCTTCCGGTTGCTTGCCATTTCAACACTCCCCCCTGCTCTCATGCTCACATCTCTGTCCTGGGATTGCTGCAGTGTTCCAGTGAACATCAACGCAAGCTCGAGGAACAGCATCTCATCTACCGATTAGGCACACTACAGCCTACCGGACTGAACATTGAGTTCAATAATTTCAGAGCATGACAGCCCCCCATTTTACTTTCATTTTTAGTTATTTTTTCTTCCTTTTTTTTTACATTCTTTTTTACATTTTTTACAATCTTTTTTTGCATTTATTTCATTTCAGCTTAGTTTGTTCAGTTTGCTTACCCACTGTTTTTTTTCAGGTTTTTTTTTCAGGTTTGCACTTGCTGCTGTTCAATATTCAGTGTATTCACACCTAATCTGTACTAATGCTTTGTCTTTCAACACACCAATAACAAATTGTTTGCCTTTGCTCCGTGACCTTTTGGTCAGCTATGTGGCCTGGTCCAATCTGCACCTTCTCCTTTGTTATCTCTTGCCCCACCCCCACCTCACTTGCTTATAATCTGTGACTTTTCTAATATTTGTCAGTTCCGAAGAAGGGTCACTGACCCGAAACGTTAACTCTGCTTCTCTTTCCACAGATGCTGCCAGACCTGCTGAGTGATTCCAGCATTTCTTGTATTTGACTCAAACTCACAACCCTGCCATTAAAAATCTCATATTCGACTGACAGAACTGTCACTTCTACTCGGTCTCTTATTGGATGGATGCAACTCCAACGCAGGGGTGGCATTCAAATCCTCCCATGGGTCCACATGTCAGACTGAGTTCCATGTTGTCGGCTCAAGCAAAGGAAATCTGCTCAGTTCCAAAACTATCAGCGAATTGAAGCTGATTACAATCAACATCATCAGAGGTCAGAACTACCTGGTGAAAGAAGACACTCTGAAGAAGGATCCACAATTATTCAAAGGCATCGACAAAGTGAAAAACAAGAAAATCGATGAGTCAATGCAAGCCAAACAATAGAAACACTGAAGAATTCCATTCCATTCCATTCCAGAACCCAGTCCTGTTGTTTTTGGAGTCAGGTCTCAATTGCTGCGACAACTTTATATTCTCACTTGGATATCTGTACACTTTGTAAATTTCAATTTTGTCGACAAGCTCTTTGAATCCAGTTCTCTGGTCCTGAAGCCAGCTCCGTAAGGCTGACACTAATCAGTAACATTAAACTAAAAATGCCAAGAGCTCATTGGTGATTTGAACCTGGGGTCGCTCACACTTTCATTAATCACACTCCTTAAACAAGAATCACACCCGTTGACCAAGGAGCCACTGACAGCAAGGTGTTGTATTAGCTCCTGTGGAATTTCACGGGCACCCACAGTGGATCATCCAACCCATAAACCTGAGATTAAAAGTGTCCTGTTCCACTGACTGAACTGTCACTTCTACTCTGTATCTTATTGGACGGATGCAGTTGTAGGCTCCTCCCCAGGGTTGGCAGTTTTTTCTCTGTGAACCAGCTTCCTCTCAGTTCCCAAATTTATCAGTAAATCCACTGACAAAATGTCCAAAGTGTTATTTGTTCCTCTCACTCCTCGACAATAAAATTTCGATCTCTTTGCTCTTTTTACCTTCCAAACATTGATATCCATTTTGCTCAGCATTTATTTCTCTCTCCTTTTTATTTAGTTCATGCATTTTCTTAGAAACATTTCATTTCAATTATTTCTGGGGCAAGAAATGAACAGAAGAGATTTGCTGCAATGATACCAGGGGTGAAGGATTTCAGTTATGTGGAGAGATTGGAGAAGCTGAGGTTGTTCTTCTTGGAGCAGAGAACGTTCAGAAGAGATTTGTCCAAGGTGTTCAAAATCATGATGGTTCTCAACACTTTAAATCAGGAGAAACTGTTTCCTGTGGCAAAAGGGTCAGTCAGCAGAGGACACAGATATCAGGTGATTGGCAAAAGAACTCGAGGTGACATGAAGAACCATTTGTTACACAGTAATGTGTTGTGATCTGGAATGCACTGCCTGATTGGGAGATGAAAGCAGATTCAATCGTAACTTTCAAAAGGGATATGGATAGATGCTGGAAGGGAAAATGTACAAGATTACAGGAAAAAGCCACGCAGCAGGACTAATTGTAATTTGTCTCCACCAAAGAGACAACACTGGCATGATGGACCAAATGGTCTCTTTGTTCGTCATTCTGTGATTCCATAGACATCATGTTGCTAGAATTCCCTCTGACTTGGAAGAGAATCAAACCGATTCGAGGTATTGTAAACACCACCCATGCCATGTTGTTTATTCTCTGTTTTTCACATTGGCTGCTCCTCGTTCTTTATGTGTTTCCAGCCTGGTCTGCTCCTCTGACCTTCATTCCTGACACTCTATCGACCGTGGCTGACTCATTGTTTGCAATGTTGTGTAATGGTGACTTCACCTTTAAGAAACTGTACCTTTAAGAGACCAAGCCACTGATGCAACAGATGACATCATCATACATATATCAGGAGACACCATTTTGAGAGACACATTCTACACATGTCTTGTAGAGAGCGCACACACACCAATGAGAAAAAGACCTGGGACCTATGATCATGCCATGTAGATAAGAAAGACAATAAATACTGTTTGTATTGAATCTGAATATAATGCCTGGGGTCATCATTTAATGTAGACGTAAGAACACAGCACGACACTATATTTTTCTGACATTGGGGATTAAAAAGAAGTAATCACACAGACAACCAGGGACATACAGAAGACTTACATTGACAATTCCAGATTTAAAGAAATAACAATCATCATGTGTACACAACAACAGCCAGTCTTTCCAGCCTTTTCAGAGATAGACAGCAACCCAGGGCCACACTGGAGCAAATGGCTCACAAGACTTGAACTCCTAATGATGGCACTCGCTATCAATACACCCCGAAGAAAGAGAGCGTTACTCCTACACTCTGCTGGACCAAAAGTTGACAATACCTTCAATACACTCAGCGACACTGGAAACGATAATGATTATGATGTTGCGATGCATTTTCTAACAAGATATTTTCAAGCAAGGGCAAATCCTCACTCTGAAATTTATGTTTCAGGCAAGCAAAACAATATGGTGCGAGACTCTTGACCACTACATGATGAGACTCAGAAGTCTGAGAAAGAGGCAAATAACGTGACGACGAGATTCCCCTGAGAAACGCACAAAACACAAAGACACAGAGGAAACCCAGAGAAAGGTCAAGGAAGACCAAGACAGAAGTCACAATCACATTCAAACATCCAATCATTGCAGTGGTGAGGATCCTTATTACAAAACTTGTCCTTCGAGAGGGAAGAAGTGTAAAGTATGCAGAAAAATGGGATATTTCACTATAGTATGCTGATCGAAGCCTGCAGGAAACATTCATAGATTTAAATGCCAGAAGGAAGATTACATATTTGCAGCACGAGAGAAGATTTTTGTTGCTCGCGACCACAAGTCCCGACACCTGCCCATGTGTGATGTGTTCAGAGGCAATTAGACAATATCTGCAGTAATTGACTCGGAGCAATGATCAACATAATGGATGCTCCGACATTCCACAAGTAACAGAGAAAACAGAAACTGTAATTAAACAAGCTGATATCTAAAATCTTCTCCCATGGATCAGATACTCCTCCACCAGTCCCAGGGATCATCCAAGTTACTTTTAAGTCCTCCCAGGGGTCCACATGTCAGACTCAGTTCCATGTTGTAGAATCAAGCAAAGAAAATGTGCTCAGTTCCAAAACTATCAGCAAGTTGAAGCTGATTACGATCAACATCACCAGAGGTCAGAACTACATTGTGAAAGAAGACAGTCTGACGAAGGATCCACAATATATACAAAGACATCGGCAAAGTAAAAAAGAAAACTTTATTTTAGTTTGTTCAGTTTGTTTCTACTGTGCCTACCCACTGTTTTTTTCATGTTTGTGATTGTGGCTGTTTAGTTTTTCAATCCATTAACACCCTATCTGCACTAATGCTTTGTCTTTCAGCACACCATTAACATATTGTTTCCCCTTTTCTGGTCAACTATTCTGTGGCCTTGTCCTATCTACACCTTCTCCTTTGTCATCTCTTGCCCCACCCCCGCTTTACTTGCTTATAATCTTTTACATTTCTAATATTTGCCAGTTCTGAAGAAGGGTCAGTGACCTGAAACGTTAACTCTGCTTCTCTCTCCACAGATGCTGCCAGACCTGCTGAGTCTTGTCAGCACTTTCAGTTTTTATTTCAGATTTCCAGCATCCGCAGCATTTTGCTTTTAAGAAAATCGATGAATCAGTTTCCTTATTTATTTCTGACAAATGATAGATTTGAGTTAGGTAAGGTACCAAGGGTTACAGAAACAAGCAGACAAATGGTGTTAATATACAGATCAGCAAATATCTAATTGAATGGTGGAACAGACTCGAAAGGCTGAATGTCCTGATCAAGTTCCTATGTTTCTCTTCATTGTCCAAACCCCAACAGTAAACGTCTTTGTTCTCTCCATAGACGTTGAATGAGCCATCGTGTGTTTCCAGTGTTTTGACTTGTTTAAAGGTCGGTTTTTGGGATGAGCCGATGGAATTTAAAACAGATATCCGGCTTCAAACTGCTATTAACCGAGGCCACGCCATTGTCGGATCATTTAATGACCACTCAAAATTCACCTGAGACCAGTGTTAGTGTGCAGCTATGAGAGGGGATTTCTGTTCAGTCAGGTCAGGGAACAGCAGTGAGACCAGTGTTAATGTGCAGCTATGAGAGGGGATTTCTGTACAGTCAGAATAGGGAACAGCAGTGAGACCAGTGTTAATGTGCAGCTTTGAGAGGGGATTTCTGGACAGTCAGGGCAGGGAACAGCAGTGAGACCAGTGTTAATGTGCAGCTATGAGAGGGGATTTCTGTACAGTCAGGGCAGGGAACAGCAGTGAGACCAGTGTTAATGTGCAGCTATGAGAGGGGATTTCTGTACAGTCCGAATAGGGAACAGCAGTGAGACCAGTGTAATGTGCAGCTATGAGAGGGGATTTCTGTACAGTCAGAGCAGGGAACAACAGTGAGACCAGTGTTAATGTGCAGCTATGAGAGGGGATTTCTGTACAGTCAGAGCAGGGAACAGCAGTGAGACCAGTGTTAATGTGCAGCTATGAGAGGGGATTTCTGCACGTTCAGGGCAGGTAACAGCAGTGAGACCAGTGTTAATGTGCAGCTATGAGAGGGGATTTCTGTACAGTCAGAATAGGGAACAGCAGTGAGACCAGTGTTAATGTGCAGCTATGAGAGGGGATTTCTGTACAGTCAGAGCAGGGAACAGCAGTGAGACCAGTGTTAATGTGCAGCTATGAGAGGGGATTTCTGTACAGTCAGGGCAGGGAACAGCAGTGAGACCAGTGTAATGTGCAGCTATGAGAGGGGATTTCTGTACAGTCAGAGCAGGGAACAGCAGTGAGACCAGTGTTAATGTGCAGCTATGAGAGGGGATTTCTGTACAGTCAGAGCAGGGAACAGCAGTGAGACCAGTGTTAATGTGCAGCTATGAGAGGGGATTTCTGTACAGTCAGGGCAGGGAACAACAGTGAGACCAGTGTTAATGTTGCAGCCATGAGAGGGGATTTATGTACAGTCAGAGCAGGGAACAGCAGTGAGACCAGTGTTAATGTGCAGCTATGAGAGGGGATTTCTGTACAGTCAGAGCAGGGAACAGCAGTGAGACCAGCGTTAATGTGCAGCTATGAGAGGGGATTTCTGTACCGTCAGGGCAGGGAACAGCAGTGAGACCAGTGTTAATGTGCAGCTATGAGAGGGGATTTATGTACCGTCAGGGCAGGGAACAGCAGTGAGACCAGTGTGAATGTGCAGCTATGAGAGGGGACTTTTGTACAGTCAGGGCAGGGAACAGCACTGAGACCAGTGTTAATGTGCAGCTATGAGAGGGGATTTTTGTACAGTCAGGGCAGGGAACAGCAGTGAGACCAGTGTTAATGTGCAGCTATGAGAGGGGATTTCTGTACAGTCAGGGAATGGAACAGCAGTGAGACCAGTGTTAATGTGCAGCTATGAGAGGGGTTTTCTGTACAGTCAGGGAATGAAACAGCAGTGAGACCAGTGTTAATGTGCAGCTATGAGAGGGGACTTTTGTGCAGTCAGGGCAGGGAACAGCAGTGAGACCAGTGTTAATGTGCAACTATGGGAGGGGATTTTTGTACAGTCAGGGCAGGGAACAGCAGTGAGACCAGTGTTAATGTGCAGTTATGAGAGGGGATTTCTGTACAGTCAGGGAATGAAACAGCAGTGAGACCAGTGTTAAGGTGCAGCTATGAGAGGCGATTTCTGTACAGTCAGGGCAGGGAACAGCAGTGAGACCAGTGTTAATGTGCAGCTATGAGAGGGGATTTCTGTACAGTCAGAGCAGGGAACAGCAGTGAGACCAGTGTTAATGTGCAGCTATGAGAGGGGATTTCTGTACAGTCAGAGCAGGGAACAGCAGTGAGACCAGTGTTAATGTGCAGCTATGAAAGGGGATTTCTGTACCGTCAGGGCAGGGAACAGCAGTGAGACCAGTGTTAATGTGCAGCTATGAGAGGGGATTTATGTCCCGTCAGGGCAGGGAACAGCAGTGAGACCAGTGTTAATGTGCAGCTATGAGAGGGGACTTCTGTACAGTCAGGGCAGGGAACAGCACTGAGACCAGTGTTAATGTGCAGCTATGAGAGGGGATTTTTGTACAGTCAGGGCAGGGAACAGCAGTGAGACCAGTGTTAATGTGCAGCTATGAGACGGGATTTCTGTACAGTCAGGGAATGGAACAGCAGTGAGACCAGTGTTAATGTGCAGCTATGAGAGGGGATTTCTGTACAGTCAGGGAATGAAACAGCAGTGAGACCAGTGTTAATGTGCAGCTATGAGAGGGGACTTTTGTACAGTCAGGGCAGGGAACAGCAGTGAGACCAGTGTTAATGTGCAGCTATGGGAGGGGATTTTTGTACAGTCAGGGCAGGGAACAGCAGTGAGACCAGTGTTAATGTGCAGTTATGAGAGGGGATTTCTGTACAGTCAGGGAATGAAACAGCAGTGAGACCAGTGTTAATGTGCAGCTATGAGAGGGGATTTCTGTACAGTCAGGGAATGGAACAGCAGTGAGACCAGTGTTAATGTGCAGCTATGAGAGGGGATTTCTGCACCATCAGGGCAGGGAAAAGCAGTGAGACCAGTGTTAATGTGCAGCTATGAGAGGGGATTTCTGTACAGTCAGGGCGGGGAACAGCAGTGAGGTGGAGAAGCTGTCGGTATCTGGGCAGGGTCTGAGTTTATCGAATAGTATCAAGAAAGAGCAATTATATTGGGACTGGGTTGTGTTCTCTCTCACACACAGACAGTTACTCTCCCTCCCTCTGTCTTGCTCTCTCTCACAGACACATACCCAATTTTTTCTCTCTCTTGTGAACTCTGTGTCATACTCTTTCTCTCTGCCCATTTTCCAGTAGAAATAGAAAGCCTTCTACTATTTTGGAGAATCTGGAGTTGTTCTTCTTTGGGAAGAGAAGGTTGAGATGAGATTTGATAGAGGTGTTCAAAATCATGAAGAGTTTGGACAGAGTAGATAGGGAGAAACTATTCTCATTGGCAGAAGTGTCAAGAACCAGAGGGCACAGATTTAAGGTGAAAGGCCAAAGAACCAGAGGCAACATGAGGAAAAACTTTTTTATGCAGCGACTGGTTAGGATCTGGATTGCACTGCCTGACAGTGTGGTGGAGGCAGATTCAATCATGACTTTTGAAAGAGAATTTAATAATTATCTGAAGAAAAGAAAATGCAGGGTTGCAGGCAAAGGCGGGGGTGTGTGACTAGCTGGCTTGTTCTTGCAGAGAGCTGGCATGGACACAAAGGGCTGAATGGCCTCCTTCTGTGCTGTAACCTGTCTATGATTCTATGACTCTGAGCCTAGAGATTACCAGTGCCTGTGAGTGTCTCAAATGTCTACAGGTGGTGAACCAGCCCACAAACCAAGGAATGAAGCAGTAATTAAAGTTCAGAAATCCTAAGGTATCAGGATGTGGGAGGGACTATTGCTCTCAGTTTAAAGTACTGATTTCATTAATTGAATATCCTTAGTGTCCCAGCTGAGTGTAATCCTGAGCAATAAAATAATTGCCAGCAGGTTTTTGAAGTGACAATTAAATGAGGCCCTGTTGGTGGATGTTAAAGATTCCCCAGCGCTATTGAAAGAATCACAGGGAATTCTCGCACTGTCCTGACCAACATTCCTGACTCAGTAACATCACCTGAAACAGCTGAACACAAAGAACTAACTGAAGGGTCAAAGTGTAAGGGAGAAAAACCAAACCCGTGTCAACTTCACACAGGAACCCATCGACCATCAGAAAACACACTTCATGAGCTGCAATGTCTGATCATTGAGTCACAGGTATCTCCTCCTGCCTGGCTTCGTTCCGTGTGGGAATGGGAATTAGAATGTTTCAGCAACTCATGAAGGTATCCCCGGAGCAGTTGAAACAGCATTCCCCGTGTTTCAATGAGAAATTCTGATCTGAAATGAAGAAAAAACAGAAAATGCTGGTAATACTCAGCAGATCTGTCCATCACAGGACTGATACAAGCTCAATTCTCAATCCAAACAGTGAGAGATCCAAACACTGAGACAGAATATGAACAGAGAGAGAAAAAACAGGTTAACTGTGCTATGAGAGTAAAAGCAGGAAATGCTGGAAATACTCAGCAGGTTTTGGCAGCATCTGTGTAGAGAGAGAAGTAGAGTTAACATTTCAAGTCAGTTACCCTTCATCACAGCTGACAAATATTATAAATGAAAGGTTTTAAGCAAGTAAAGCTGGGGGTGGGGCAAGAGATAACAAAAGAGGTGTTGATTGGACAAGGTCACAGAGAATAACTGACCAGAAGGGCATGGAACAAAGGCGAACAGTGCTGAACAGTGCTCAATGGTGTGCTGAAAGACAAAGCGTTAGTACAGAGAAGGTGTGAATTGACTGTAATGCACAAAGCACTCCGAACACAAACATTAAACATTTTTTTAAAACAGAAACAATGGGTAGACACAGTAGAAACAAACTAACCAAACTAAAAAAAAAAACTGAAATAAAATAACCAAATAAAAAAGAAAAAAAACTAAACATAAAAAAGTGTGTTTGGGGGATGTGGGGGGTGGGGGGGGGGCGTCCGTCATGCTCTGAAATGATTGAATTTAATGTTCAGTCCGGCAGGTTGTAGTGTGCCTAATCACTGACCTGAAACGTTAATTCTGTTTCTCTCTCCACAGATGCTGCCAGACCTGCTGAGTGCTTCCAGCAATTTTTGTTTTTGTTTCAGATTTCCAGCATCTGCAGTATTTTGCTTTTATGTTATGAGAGTACTTCTACTGTTTTTGTAAACATGTTTTAAATATGTAAAGTTGAATTATGGACACTGATTCATGTGGAATCTTGAGGAGATTCCTCCAGTCCTCTGGCAACATTCCCATATTCAAGGAGGATTGAAAGATTGTGGTTCGAGTCTCTGATATTTCCAACCTTACCTCCCTCAGCAACCCAGGATGCAGCCCATTCAAACTGGGTGACTTTTCTACTGTGAGTGCTGCCAACCTTATAATTGTCTCCTCTTTATCTATTTTCATTCTGTCCAATTTTCTCACTTCCTCCTCCTTTACTGTGACATTGGCAACATCCGCTCATTTTGTGATGCCAGATGAAATGTACTTAATTAGTACCTCAGCCACACCCTCTGCCTCCACAGGATCTCCTAATTGACCCACCCTTTCATTGACTGTCCATATGTTGGTAAAAGACTTCAGTGTTCCCACTTATGTGACCTGCTAATCTTTTCTCATACATTCTCTTGCTGATCTCATTTCCTTTTTCAGCTCTCCTCTGTACTTTCTGTATTCTGCTTGTTTCTCTACTGCATACAAATCCTCACATGATTTCGATATTAATGATTTTTGAACTATTTTGTTGAAGGATTGAGTTTTGTAAATTTCTCCCCAGCTCCCCTCATGGTCAGGCAGAAAGTTTAACTGCTGTGTTTTCAAACAGCAACAGCTTTATTTGAAAAGCTATTGGGACAGGATTCCGGGTTTTAATCCAGTCACAAATCTGGTTCTGATGTCTTGTGGCTCCAGCTGTCACATGACCTGTCAGAGGATGACCTCATAATTGACCCAGTCATGGAGCTGTGGGTTGATGTTTAAATTGCTTCAAAATAATTTTCCAGAAGGACAATTAAAATGAATCGATATATAAAATGTAGATTTTGTGAATTTGTGCTCCCAGTGGAAATTCCTGCAGTCTGCTGGTTTTCAGATCCCCAATTCCCCACAGGAAGCTCTGTGCTCGGAGTCTGCATTCATTCTAACAACATTACACAGAATCATTTCATGGGAGACCCCAGTGTGAATTGTAGACAGGTGGGTCAGTTTTAACTTTCAAAGTAACACAGAAGCAAAATACTGCAGATACTGGAAATCTGAAATAAAAACAGAAAATGCTGGAAATACTCAGCAGGTCTGGCAGCATCTGTGGAGAGAGAAACAGAGTTAACGTTTCTGGTTTGTGACCTTTCATCAGAACTCGGCTGAAATTGTTTGTGGAACAGACACGATGGGCCAAGTGGCCTCTTTCTGTGCCTTAAACTTTCTCTGACTCTGTGATTCCATGAGATTGTGGAATCAATTTCAGGGTCGATGACATTGCACTCTGTAAGGATAGGAAGATGGAGATTATTAAGTACAGTGCAAGAATATAGATGCTTTTACATTATTTTAATCAAAATTGATTTAAACTTTGTGTTCACGCATCCGATCTTTTGATCACAATGACACTGATAACAATGGAAAAAGCAAGACTTGCATTTCACGACCACAGGACGTTGCAAAGCCTTTTACAGCCAATCAAGGACTTTCCAAGTGTAGTCACTGTAGTCATGTAGGAAACATGGTGGCCAATGTGCGCACAGCAAGCTCCCAGTAACAACAATGTGATAAAAACGAGATCATCTGTTTTTAAGTGATGTTGATTCAGGGTTAAACAATGACCAGCACCCCAGAAATAATTCCCCTTCTATTCTCTAAAATAGTGCCATGGTACCTTTAACATCCACCTGAGAGGGCAGAGGGATCCTCAGTTTTCTGTCTCACCTGAAAAACAGCATTTCTGATAGTGCAGCACTGCCTTGGTACTGTACTGGAGTGTCAGCCATTTTTAAAGGGCTGTTAGTCCTACTGGAAAATATTTAAAGGAAGATTAAATGAAATGAAATAAATACATTGCTTTTGCCTCTCTCCCATCCCCCCAATAACAGTTAAATTAATTATTTGCCCTTTCCCTCCCAAAACCTACCTTTACCATCTGACCTTCCGCCCAAAACTGCACAAACTGTAAACTATAACCCTTCCCACCATCCCCTACACCCATGACATTAATTTGACTCCGTCCCCCCACCCCCACACTGAGAAACTTACCTTCTCCCCCCTCCCAACCAGTGTTGCACCTCATTTGCCCGGATGGGGCTCCGAAGGCACGGCAGTGCCAGCCACTGGGCTGAAGATCGCAGCTGGATATCAGGAAGTGATGGGATAATAATTAATGCAGGTTTGTGGTCCCGTTGCCGAGCGGTGGGGGTCCCCCCACAAGGCCTCGCCGTCGCCGGCAATATCGAGCCAGGCCCTGCCGGCGTTGAGATCCGTGGCGGGCCTCATCCGGGGCCATCCTCAGGCGGCTCCCACCCCACCCCCACCACAGATCTCGACGTCGAGGGCGCTATAGAATCCAGCCCATTGTTTCTGTCAATATCAACTCCACAAGGATTTGCCTGTTAATTGTAGAAAAATTAAAGCTCTATAACCTTTTGATAAAAGGGGGTTCAAATCCATTTCCAAACAAATGATAGTTCTCATTGTATCTAGAACATGTTTTCTTACAAACAAACATACCAATTAGGAGCAGGAGTAGACCACTCGGCCCCTCGAGCCTGCTCCACCATTCAATAGTATAATGGCTGATCTGATTGTAACCTCAACTCCACATTCCCACCTGCCCCCGATAACCTTTCACCCCCTTGTTTATCAAGAATCTATCTACCTCTATCTTAAAATATTTCAGAATTTCTGTCGTCCAGCAACTCTCACTTTATTTCCTGGATTTCACCTAACAAATGTATTTCCACACTTTGGATATCCTGTACTTCATTAATGTTTTTGCTCTCTGGGGATTTCCCTTTAATTATATTCAGTGCTGGTATTTTACTGCCACACACTGACTGAAAGTGTCCCATCTTTCTGCAGGAAAAACACTCAGCTTCTTTGGCGAGGCAGTTTTCCCACTTGTGTCTCTCTCGGCCACACCTACTGCAATTGGTTGCAGCTACCACTAGATGTTCTTCCCGTCTTTCTTGTCTTTTCCCACTAATTTTTCCTTTTGTTTTCTTAACAAATTCAATTGAGTCTGCAACTCTCGAGATCAGACTCTCCCTGTCCCCTCGGACAACGGATTGGTTAAACTTTCTAACCTCTGCTTGTTTGCTCAATTGAATCACTTTCGTTGATGTGAGACCAGCCCTGGACTGTAGATGATCTGAAAGGGTGTTGTCCAATACCCCGAACATAATCCTGTCTCCATTCAGCTCTTCTCTTATGTTGCGGTATTCACAAACCTCCGTGAGATTGTACAAGTCATTGATAAATGAATGAATACTCTCCCCTTTCTGTTTTGTACGCTTATTAAATTCAAAGTGATTCCTGACAATGCAGCAGCCAGCCGACGTCATCAGAGCGCTCCAAGCTGCGCACATGCACAAACAGTCTCCTGCGCTCTGAGATGCTGCGCATGCTCAGCCTACGTCTTCCAGGACGAAGTGGCGCATGCGCAGGAAAACGCTCTACCCCCTCGGCCACTCACTCCAGGCCGCTCGCTGCCCGCTCCTCGCTACCCCGCTTCCCCGCCCTCCGGCCGCTTGCTACCCCCCCACCCCTGCACTGCCCTCTCTCCGTCCACTCACGCCCCGCTTCCCCCCCCACGTCCCTCCAGACACTAGCTCTAAGCCATGCTGCTTCCCTCCTCTCGGCCTCTCGCTCCAACATTCGATCATTCTTCACCGCACCACCCGATAAAGCAAGGCGAGCCTCGATGGGTGATGGGACAATGTTGGAGCGAGTGGCCGAGAGGAGGGAAGCGGCAGAGCCCATGGCCTGGAGTGTGAGCAGCCAGAGAGCAGGATGGGGGTGGTGGTGGGTGAAGCGGGGAGTGAGCAGTCAGAGAGTGGGATGGGGGGAAGCGTGGAATGATCGTCCGGAGAATGGGATGGCACTGTTTCGAGGGGATTTGAGGAAAAAATGTTTCACCTCGAGGGTGGTTGGAATCTGGAACACATTGCCTGAAGGAGTGGTCGAGGCAGGAACCCTCACAACATTTAAGAAGTATCTAGATGAGCACTCAAAACGCCACAGAATACAAGGCTACGGCCACGTGCTGGAAAATGGAATTAGAATAGATAGGTACTTGATGGCCGGCACGGACATGATGGCCGAAGGGCCTGTTTCTGTGCTGTATAACTCTCTGACTCTATGAAACCTCACTGAATTACAGAGGGTGTGCAGCACTGTCAGAGGTGCTGTCCTTCTAATGAGACTTCAAATAGCGCAACGTTCTCCGAGTATCAACCAAAACATGTCCATTGTGTAGATATGTGCCATATTTGCTTATGAAATGACAGTCACTGCTCCGAAAGTAATTCACTTTAGGTGAATTAAGATGACTTGGTACTATATAATTGGCGAATGCGCAAGAGGTAGCGGGGAACTGTTGGGGTGGGACGGAGGCGGCGATGGCAACCTTGGAGGGGATTTTTGGGTCGAAGTTGTTTTCTGTGATAAATTGAGTAGCTCCATCTTTCATCCTGGCGGCTGCCTGAATGTCACAGACAGTGACGTTTCAGTGGAAGAGGCTGCATTTGCGCATGTGCTAGTACAGCGTCACCTGGTGGTTGCGTTGTCAGCAAATGCAGCGTTTTAACTTTGGCTCCACGGTGACATTTATTTCCTCAAATAAAATAGGTCTTGAGTGCCTTAATAACTTCTTCACACGTAGCCTACACACTCCCTCCATTGCAGACAATATCGTACTGACCTGCTCCATGTCTGGCTTCTGCACGAGACCCGATGCAGTACGATACCTTGCAAACCTCTGGAACCATCTCGGTCACTCCTCGGCTTGGTTCAGTTCAGTGACCTTTTCAAAGGTACAGGCAAAGATTTCTCCATCATTGCTTTGGTTTACTGTGGCCCCCATATAATATTCTGATATCTGTCAAGGCTTAGTACACAATTTATAAGAATCTGACGGTTAAAATAACCTGAGTTTACTCTACACATCTTGCATTGAAGGTTTCATCTACAACTCTCCATGAGGTGCCGTCCAGATTATATTACATCACTTCCTGTGATGATGCACATAGTCTATTCATATAATCTGCCCAGTAACAACCCAATGTCCACTCTTATATTATTGTACAGATGTGAGAAAAGCTGAGGATGGGAATGGAACGTCTGAATGAAGATTTCATGATGTTGTTGATGTAAATGAGGCTGATCTGTTTCCCATTCCACAATCCCTCTTTATTTCTGTGCATGTTTCTCGATGCTGTTTCAACCAAATTGAAAAAGAATCACAAATCCTCCTCTGGAGCCTCAGGTGTCCATTAAGAAAAGGCATAGTGGCCAAGTGGTAAGGCGTCAGTCTCGTAAACTGAAGATCAAGGGTTCAATCCCTGTTCGTTCCTTATGATTAGTTTCTCACTTTAAATGTGATGTTTCCACAAAAGATGTCTGTTGTATTTGTTTCATCCATCTGGAAATCAGTGTCATGTTGCACTTTTTCCTGGACACTGGGAAGAACATGAGGAGTAGCCACATAGTCCCTCGAGCCTTCTCTGCCTTTGATGGAGTGAAAATATCTGAGGTCCAAGCACTGAACCTTATTACTGTGCATCTGCTGGATATTTAACAGAGCTATTCTATTAATCCCACATCCCGCACTCCTGTCCTTTCCCCCATTGCCCTGTTAGATTTTCCATGTCAGGTATATATCCAATTCCATTTAGAGTTAACATTGAATCTGCTTCCACTGACCTTTCAGGATTGCATTCCAGACCAGAGCAACACACTGCGGAAAAAACAATCTCCTCATCACAACTCGAATTCTTTTGTCAATTACTTTAAATGTGTTTCCTCTGGTTACTGACCCTTCTGTCACTGGCAACACTTTCTCCTTCTTCACTCTATCAAAACTCTTCAGGATTTGCATTTCCTGCTGCCTTTGCTGATATAGCAAGGCTGAGCACACATCACCAAAAGGAATATGATTGGCTCTGAATCACATTTATCCTTCCTGTCAATCTGATGTGGACCTTGTATTTTCCCGGAACCAAACAATCTGAGCAGCAAGTGTGGGTTCCAGTGATTCCCACCGCTCTGAGAGAGAGAGGATGTGATAATGAGCCAGATAGAAGAAAGGAGTGAGATAGAGAGTAAAATAGCCCTGGTCTGTTTCTACTAACCCCCGGCCCCCTACTTAAAATGGCATCATTTTCTCCTGCCTCTCCACATTCTAATCCATTGATTAATGCAATCCTTTCATCTGGAACATAGAACATAGAACACTACAGCACAGTACAGGCCCGTCGGCCCACGATGTTGTGCCGAACCTTTAACCTACTCTAAGATCAAACTACCTACATACCCTTCATTCTACTATCATCCATGTACCTATTCAAGAGTCGCTTAAATGTCCCTAATGTATCTGCTTCTACTACCACCGCTGGCAGTGCATTCCACGCACCCACCACTCTCTGTGTAAAGAACCTACCTCTGACATCTCCCCAAAACCTTCCTCCATCACCTTAAAATTATGCCCCCTGGTGATAGCCCTTTCTGCCCTGGGAAAAAGTCTCTGGCTATCCACTCTATCTTTGCCTCTCATCATCTTGTACCCCTCTATCAAGTCACCTCTCATCCTTCTTCGTTCCAATGAGAAAAGCCCTAGCACCCTCAACCTTTCTTCGTAAAACATACCCTCCAGTCCAGGCAGCATCCTGGTAAATATCCTCTGCACCTTCTCTAAAGCTTCCACATCCTTCCTATAATGAGGCGACCAGAACTGAACACAATATTCCAAGTGTGGTCTAACCAGGGCTTTATAGAGCTGCAGCATAACCTCGCGGCTCTTAAACTCAATCCCCCTGTTAATGAAAGCCAACACACCATATGCCTTCTTAACAACCCTATCAACTTGGGTGGCAACTTTGAGCGATCTATGGACATGGACCCCAAGATCCCTCTGTTCCTCCACACTCCCAAGCATCCTGTCTTTAAGCCTGTATTCTGCATTCAAATTCGACCTTCCAAAATGAATCACTTCAGACTTTTCCAGGTTGAACTCCATCTGTCCCTTGAATTCCTGTTTCCTAATCCATTGATGTTTCACAATGTACTGAACTGTCCCAATCCATTGATATAACTCAGTCTATAGAATTTCCCAATCCACTGATATTTTCCAGTCCATTGACTATCTCAATCCATTAATGGTTCCTGACCATTGACATTCCCAATCCATTTATATTGCCTGTGATTTCAAAGCAACTGTGGAATACAAATAGTATCAGTATTATCAGATACATCGAGACGAGGTGCAATAGCCAAGTGGACAGATGTCAGGTTTATAAAGAAAAAAGCACTGGCTCGATATTTGTCCAGTCTATCACTGGATCTGAACTCTCAACCTACTGTTTTTCTGTGGGTCTGCTGACTTGTATATGTGAAGAACCATTGGATGTTTCTCAATCCTCTGACTTTTCTCATTCTTGTGCCATATTTGTTCCTTTGGGTTCACCAGTGAAGAAAATTATTCCCTATTACATTTGGTGAAGACTTTAATAACCTCACATCCTTGTGTCTCACCATCTCAGGTCAAACTCCCAACAGAAACTTTAAACATTTAACTATTCTGCTGGAAACATTTTCAAGAGCGCAGCCATTCCTTCATTACGCTTCCTTCTTTGACATGTGATTGACAAATATGTGTGTAATGGAGAGAGAGAGAGTGAAAAAAAAGAGAGAGAGAGAGTGCGATAGAAAGTTAGAGGACCAGCTAAAGACAGATAGAGAGAGAAAGGCAGAGAGAGGTAAAGCGATAGACAGAGAGAGAGAGAGAAGGAGAGAGAGAGTCATTGAGTCATGGAGTCACTACAGTACAGTAAGTCATTTTGCCCATCAAGCCCATGTAAATCAATCCATTCAGTCCCATTCCCCCGCTCTATCCCCATCGCCCTGTCAGTTATCTAAACCTGTCATATTTGCTCCAAGGAGAACAACCCCAGCTTCTCCAACCTAACCTTACGGCTAAAATCCCTCATGTCTGGAACCATTCTGATAAATCTTCTCCACCCTCTCAAGGACACTCACATCCCTCCAAACGTGTGTTGACTAGAACTGGCTGCAATTCTCTGGTTGTGGCCCAACTAGAGATTTATACAGGTTCAGCATAACTTCCCTACTTTTGTACTCAGTACCTCTATTTACGAAGCCCAAGATCCCATATGCTTTGCTAACTACTTTCTCAATGTGTCCTGCCACCTTCAAAGAACTATGCATATGAATCCCCAGGATTTTATTCCTAAAAATATGCTTTCTTCATATAAATCTGCAAAAAATGCATTATACAACAGTTCAAAACAGCACCAAGTTGACATTCCAAAAAGTGCAAAGGAAATCAGTTTTCTTCAATACAGGAGTGAGTTGCCTCACAACCCTTCCATTCCATTTTACCTGACATGGACATTTTGCAGCAAACCCATATCTGGTGTATACAGCACGAGGGGTTTCCAATGGGTACAGCTGCCCAGTTCACTATGGCGGGGGGACCTTACACAGTGGTCTTTCCCCATTGAGCCTTTGCAGTGGCTACCCCAAGCTTTAGTGCGTCCCTCAGCACGTAGTCCTGGACCTTGGAATGTGCCAGTCTGCAAAACTCGGTCGTGGACAACTCTTTGCGCTGCAAGACCAGCAGGTTTCGGGCAGACCAAAGAGTGTCTATCACCAAATTGATGGTCCTCCAGCAGCAGTTATTGTTTATCTCGGTGTGCATCCCTGGGAACAGCCCATAGAGCACAGACTCCTGTGTTGCAGAGCTGCTTGTGATGAACCTCGACAAAAACCACTGCATCTCTTTCCACACCTGCTTTGCAAAGACACATTCCAGAAGGAGGTGGGCAACTGTCTCTTCCCCACCGCAGCCACCTCGAGGGCCGCGTGTGGAGGGGGCGAGACTTCGGGCATGCAGGAAGGATCTGACAGGAAGGGCTCTTCTTACCACCAGCCAAGCTACATCTTGGTGCTTGTTTGAAAGTTCTGGTGATGAGGCATTCTGCCAAATGACTTTGGCAGTCTGCTCGGGGAACCATCCGACCGGATCCACCATCTCCTTTTCCCGTAGGGCCTTGAGGACATTCCGTGCAGACCACTGCCTGATGGATTGTTGGTCAAAGGTGTTTTCCCGCAGAAACTTTCCCACGAAGGATAGCTGGTACGGTATGGGCCAACTGGATGAAGCGATCCGCGGCAATGTGACCAGACCCATCCTTCGCAACACCTCAGCACATAGTGACACTTGGTGTTTGTGTACTGGGGCTCCACACACAGCTTGGTGCAGCTGCACACGAAGGTGGTCATCAGGATGAGGGCGACGTTGGGTACATTTTTCCCGCCCTTGTCCAGAGGTTTGAACATCGTGTCCCTCCCGCCCTGGTCCATTATAGATCTCCAGATGATGCAGTTGAAGTCACCGTCTAGGATGACCAGCCTGGACGTCGCCAGCAGCAGTGGGAGCTGCTGGAAGACGGTCAGGCGCTCGCTGCGTTGTACCGGGGCGTACACGTTGATCAACCGGATCGGAGCGTTGTTGTACATCACGTCTGCTACGAGGAGGCGGCCGCCCACCACCTCCTTAACTTCGGAGATGGTGAAGTTACCTCCCCGCAGCAGAATACTCAGGCCGGAGGAACGGCAGTCATTACCCCCCGACCAGAATGATGGCCCGTGGGACCACCATCGCGACCACTGCCTGTAGGTGCTGAGGTGTGGTATTCCACACTCCTGCAGAAACAGTAGGTCAGCTTTGACCTTGGCAAGGTAATCCAAGGTTGAAACACATCGCGTAGTAGATTTAATGCTACGCACATTAATGGAAGCAATTCTTACACCCATTTTTTACTGAAAATTAGTTGTTGCTTCCCATACCATTTGTCCTCGCCTCCTTGATGAAGGGTCACTGACCCGAAACGTTAACTCTGCTTCTCTTTCCACAGATGCTGCCAGACCTGCTGAGTGGTTCCAGCATTTCTTGTTTTTATTTCAGATTTCCAGCATCCGCAGTATTTTGCTTTTATCTCGCTGTCTCTTGCTGGTTTGCTCAGTCCCTTTCTCTGTCTGTTCCTTTCTGAGTCCTGATAATATCTTCCTGGTTTTCTGTGTGTCTTTCTCTGCCTGACTCATTGTCGGTGCTGTTACTCAGTGTCCTTGTGTCATTGTGCAGTGAGGGTGAGTCCGTCAGCACGTGTGTTGCTGAGTCCGGGATTCTTGAGAAATCCGACTCCAATCCTATTTTTATAAAAACATTGGGGAATGAACATATTTCACTAACGGGCAGCTGAAACTGCAAACAGTAGTTAGCAGAGTGGTGCAGTGGAAGCGTGCTGGGCCCATAACCCAGAGGTCAATGGATCGAAACCATTCTCTGCTATTTATGTTTGTTAATAATACAAACAGTTCACTTTCAAAACATCAAGTATTTCCCCATAATAACAAGATGCTTCCAAAGGCACTCGATTGCAGTCAGCTTCTTCTTTCTCGTGAACACATCAATCAGTAACAAATCACTTTTGCTCACACGAACACAAGCTGCAAACACGGACCAGCCGAGTCTCTCCCACTTTGTCAACCCCTTCCTGCAGAGCCTCCTCTCCACCACCAGATGGTGATGTTGGCCACAATAAAACCAGGACAAATGGTCACAGTGAGGAGACGGTCAGGAACAGAAAATAAAACAATAACAGGGAAAACCTTTACACAACAGCAGGGTACATCTTTACACAACAGAAAACATATTTACACAACAGGAAATACCTTTACATAACAGGGAGAACACAATCATACAAATGCCTTGTTTCTCCATCTCAGTCTCGTTGCCTCTCTCTCTGTCCCTCACGTTTGCTTCCTCACAGTCTCTTCTTGGTTTTCTGTGTGTTTTTCTCTCTGTCCCGTTGTCGATGGTGTTACTCAGCGTCCTTGTAACATTGTGTAGCCAGGCTGAGCATCCCAACACCTGTGTTGCTGTAATAAAAACAGAAAATGCTGGAAATGCTCAGTAGGTCTGGCAGCATCTGTGCAGAGAGAAACAGTTAACAGTTCAGGTCTGTTTCCTTAGCTCACATTAACTTTGTTCTCTCTCCACAGATGCTGCCAGACCTGCTGATTATTTCAAGCATTTTCTGTTTACGTTTCAGATTTCCAGCATCTGCAGTATTTTGCTTTTGTACGTGTGTTGCTGTGTCTGGGACTGTTTGAGTGCAATGCTATTGCTTTATAAACAGCGTTGAAACAAACATTTATCTCGTTAACACACAGCACTAATACACAGCTGGATATAAACAGCAGCCTGCAGCAGAGGGTGCAGTGGAAGTTTATTAACACAAATAATTCACCAGCACTACATTTACTGCTGCCCACAATCACACCACGCTTCATCTTAACACGTTTTACTCTTTATTTACATCAACTTCTTCCTTCCAGTAAACACTTCAATTTGGAACACAGCTTCCAAATCACCTTTATTCACAAACCCGAACACACACCAGCCCAGACTTTCCCCTTTCTGTCAACCAATTCCTGCATCACTGCCTCTCCACCAACAGTTGTTGCTAGAATCATACAATCATAGAATGGCTACAGCACAGAAGGAGGCCATTCAGCCTGTCGAACCCGTGCTGGCTTTCTGTTAGAGCAACTCACCTCATTTCACTCCCTAGTCAGTTCAATTTTGGAGGTGGGAAAACTTCTCGAAAGAATAATTCGGGACAAAATTAATAATCCCATGGACAAATGTGGGTTAATTCAAGAAAGCCAGCATGGATATCTTCAGGGAAAATCATGTTTAACTGTCCTGCTGTAGTTTTTTGATGAGGTTACAGAGAGGGATGATGAGGGCAATGCTGTTGATGTGGTGTACAAGGACTTTCAAAAGGTCTGGCAGCATCTGAAAGGTCACTGACCTGAAACGTTAACTTTGCTTCTCTCTGCACAGATGCTGCCTGACCTGCTGAGTATTTCCAGCATTTCTTGTTTTCATTATGGCACAGAGTTCCCTTTTCAAACTTACAGAATTAACTACAATAATGTACTCTGAGATTCAAGTGAAATATCAGCCCAATATTTACACACATTATGAGTTTATAAGTTTCAGTATTAATTCCCATAGTGCATCCTGACATATACATTAGATATAACATAACATAAGAGCAGAAGAAATAGGAGCAGGAGTAGGCCATTCGGCCCCTCAAGCCTGCCCTGCCATTCAGTAAGATCATGGCTGATCTGCCCCAGACCTCAACTCCTCTTTCATGGCAGCTCTTCATGGACCACAACTCTCCAATATTTCAAAAATCTATTTACATCCTCTTTAAATACTTTCAGTGATTTAGCCTCCAATACTGTCTGGGGTAGAGAATTCCAGACATTCATTACCCTCTGAGAGAAGAAATGCCTTTGCATCTCAGTTTAAATGAGTGTCCCCTTATTCTGTAACTATGTCGCCTAGTTTCAGATTCCCCCACGAGTGGAAACATTTTCTCATCATCTACCCTGTTAATAAAAACAAGAAATGCTGGAAATACTCAGCAGGTCTGGCAGCATCTGTGAAGAGAGAAGCAGAGTTAATGTTTCAGGTCAGAGACCCTTCTTCACCCTGTTAAGCCCCCTCAGAATCTTGTACGTTTCAAAAAGATCACCCCTCATTCTTCTGAACTCGAATGAATAACCTGTTTAGCCGTTCTTCATAAGTCAACCCCTTCATCTCAGGAATCAGCTGAGTGAATCGCTTTTGAACTCCTCCAATGCCAGTACATCCTTTCTTAAGTCTAAATCTCAAGTGTGATATCAGATTGAGAGAATCTGAAAGATAGTATAACCTGAGATACAAACTGAGAATTCAGTTTAAAACTCCCCCGGATTGTGAAACTAAAAGATACAATAGCAATTTAATTTGTATAGACTGTGCTTTGGATCACATTCCAGCTCTCATAAAGTATCAGACTGGAAGATACTGTAGCAATTCCATTGGTGCAGACTCAGCTCTACATTACAGAGCAGGGAACATATTTAAACAACCCGGAACACTTTTACACAAGACGGATCATATTTACACAACTGAGAAGATCTTTACCCAACAGGGAAACATTTTACACAATAACAGAGAACATCTTTACACAACAGCGAATATAGTTACACAACAGAGAACATATTACACAGCTGGAAATATCTTTAAAAGAACACAGGGAACATCTTTACACAACAGAGAACACAATTACATAAATCATCAGTCTTTCGCTATCTCTTGCTGGTTTGCTCAGTACCTTTCTCTGTCTGTTCCCTTCTGTGTCCTGATAATCTCTTCCTGGTTTTCTGTGTGTCTTTCTCTGTCTGTTCCCTTCTGGGTCCTGATAATCTCTTCCTGGATTTCTGTGTGTCTTTCTCTGCCTGCCTCATTGTCGGTGCTGTTACTCAGTGTCCTTGTGTCATTGTGCAGTGAGGGTGAGTCCGTCAGCACGTGTGTTGCTGAGTCCGGGATTCTTGAGAAATCCGACCACAATCCTATTTTTATAAAAACATTGGAGAAATGAACATATTTCACTAACAGGCAGCTAAAATTTAAAATAGTAGTTAGCAGAGTGGTCCAGAGGAAAACCACAAATAAAAAACACCCCAAAGACACCACCCATACCAGTGGCAAGAGGAGGCTCTCTTCTGAATCAGACTGCAACAACTCCTCTTCACTGGACGGGGAAATGCTGGAACGACAGCCCCTTCAAAAGAGGCGGCAGAACTCCGAGATGGATGATAAAGTATCCCAGCTCCCGGGCACTGGAAGCTGTGATGGGCCCGGCGTGCCCCAACCCCAATGCCCCACACGTAACGACGTGGCCAACGCATCTCAGCTCCGGGACACCGGGAGCAAAGACACGTCTGGCGCACCTGAGCTCCGGGAGACCGGGAGCTGTGATGTTTTCGAGGAGGAACAGATGGAAGCAGCTGAGGACAACCCAATGCTCTCTACCAACAAGACCCCCCCCGATGTCACCCGAGCGGCACAAACCCTGCATGAAAAATCAGGAGGGGTTTCTGAGCCCAACCAACGTGAAACTGCTTGCGCACAAGATGGGTATGCAGGAACATCCCGAAGGACTGGGACTAGCGAGGACAAATGGTATGGGAAGCAACAACTAATTTTTAGTAAAACATGGGTGTAAGAATTGCTTCCATTAATGTGCGTAGCATTAAATCTACTACGCGATGTGTTTCAACCTCGGATTACCTTGCCAAGTTCAAAGCTGACCTACTGTTTCTGCAGGAGTGTGGAATACCACACCTCAGCACCTACAGGCAGTGGTCGCAATTGTGGTCCCACGGGCCATCGATCTGGTCGGGGGGTAATGACTGCCGTTCCTCCGGCCTGGGTATTCTGCAGTGGGGAGGTAACTTCACCATCTCCGAAGTTAAGGAGGTGGTGGGCGGCCGCCTCCTCGTAGCAGACATGATGTACAACAACGCTCCGCTCCGGTTCATCAACGTGTACGCCCCGGAACAGCGCAGCGAGCGGCTGACCGTCTTCTAGCAGCTCCCACTGCTGCTGGCGACATCCAGGCCGGTCATCCTAGGCGGTGACTTCAACTGCATCATCGATGCGGCTGGACGATCCGGCAGTGACGACAGCAAACTGGACGCTACGTTCAGATTCCTAATAGAAACAGTTAAGGATGCCAAACTGCACGACGTCTTCAGAAAACCTGCAGACGGAGCGCAGCGCAGATACACATGGTCAAGATCGGACGGGTCTGCCCGTTCCAGGATTGACTTCCTGTTTGTGTCCCATGCTGTCACGGTCGGAACCACCGACGTCAAGCCGGTGTTCTTCTCCGACCACTGCCTCTTACTGGCCGACTGTCACTTACAGGACGACCAGCCGGTTGGCAGAGGGACGTGGAAGCTCAATGCGACACTGCTGACCCCAGAGAACGTTGAGGAACTCAAAAGGGATTACAATGGTTGGAGGACCGTGAAACCCCTCTTTGAGTCTCCAGTTCACTGGTGGGAAGCGATTAAGGAGAACATCAAGAGGTTCTTCATCCACAAAGGTGTTCAGAAGGCGAGAGAGAGACAGAGGGAACTGTCCCGACTCCAGAAAATTATGCAAAATCTACTCCGGTTGCAGTCAATGGGGGTCGAGGTCAAGGAGGACCTCCAAGAGGTGAAGAGCCAGCAGGCCTCGCTCTTTGCCAAGGAGGCCTCCAAGATCTTCTTCCGATCCAGAGTCCGTTCCATCGAGCAGGATGAGACGTGCTCGCGTTACTTCATCCAAAAGGGACACAGAGAGAGCTCTGTTATCAGCAGCCTGAAGAAAGAAGATGGCTCGGTAACGTCTTCGCAGTCCGACATACGAAGGATCAGCAAATCCTTTTATGCTGGGCTGTATGACGCGAAGCCCACAGACAGCAGAGCCTCCCAGTCCTTCCTGTCATCTATCACAGAGGTCTTAGATGACAGCAGGAGGGAGAGACTGGACAAGCCGCTAACTCTGGACGAGCTGACAAAGGCCGTCGAGTCTTTCGAGACGAGTAAAACTCCCGGGAGCGACGGCTTACCGGTCGAGTCGTACTCGGCCCTGTGGGACTGGGTCGGCCCGGACCTGCTGGAAGTATACGAGAGTATGCTCCTGGCCGGCAGCATGTCAGAATCCATGAGAAAAGGCATCATCACCCTCATTTACAAGCAGAAGGGGGAGAGGGCAGAAATCAGAAATTGGCGGCCCATCTCACTGCTTAATGTTGATTACAAGATTCTGCCCAAAGTCATAGCCAGTCGAGTCAAGTCTGCTCTGGAGTTGGTGATTCACCCCGATCAGACCTGGACTGTACCCGGCAGGAAGATCTCTGATAGTCTCGCGCTACTCAGGGATACGATCGCCTACGTACGGGACAGGAGGGTGGACACCTGCCTCATCAGCCTGGACCAGGAGAAGGCTTTTGACAGAATATCGCACACCTACATGATGGACGTGCTTTCCAAAATGGGGTTTGGGGAGGGAATCTGCAATTGGATCCAACTGCTCTACACAAACATCAGTAGCGCAGTCTCAATCAACGGGTGGGAATCGGAAAGTTTCCCGATCAAATCTGGAGTCAGACAGGGCTGCCCTCTGTCCCCGGTCTTGTTTGTTTGCTGTATTGAACCCTTTGCTGAGTCTATTAGGAAGGATGCGAGCATAAGAGGGGTGACAATCCCAGGCAGCGGAGGCACTCAGGTCAAAACCTCCCTGTACATGGATGACGTCGCCATCTTCTGCTCGGATCCGCTGTCCGTGCGCAGACTGATGAGCATCTGCGACCAGTTCGAACTGGCCTCGGGAGCCAAAGTTAACCACGGCAAGAGCGAGGCCATGTTCTTTGGCAACTTGGCTGACCGATCCTTTGTCCCCTTCACCGTCAGGTCAGATTACCTGAAGGTGCTGGGGATATGGTTCGGAAGGGCCGGGGCGTGCACCAAAACATGGGAGGAGCGAGTAGCCAAGGTACGACAAAAGTTGGGCATGTGGGGGCAGCGATCTCTCTCCATTGTGGGTAAGAACCTGGTCATCAGGTGCGAGGCGCTCACGTTGTTGCCCTACGTGGCGCAGGTCTGGCCCATACCCCACTCCTGCGCCGTGGCAGTCACCCGAGCCATTTTCCGCTTCCTCTGGGGATCTAAAATGGACCGGGTCTGGAGGGACACGATGTTCAAATCTCTGGACAAGGGCGGGAAAAATGTACCCAACTCGGCCCTCATCCTGATGACCACCTTCGTGTGCGGCTGCATCAAGCTGTGTGTAGATCCCCAGTACGCACACTCCAAGTGTCACTACGTGCTGAGGTTCTATCTGTCCCCGGTGTTGTGAAGGATGGGCCTGGTCACATTGCCGCGGAACGCTCCATGCAGTTGGGCGGTGCCGTACCACCTATCCTTCGTGGAGCAGTTTCTGCGGGGAAACACCTTTGACCACTGGTCCATCAGGCAGTGGTCTGCACGGAATGTCCTCAAGGCCCTACGGGAAAAGGAAACGGACATCCTGTCGGATGGTTCCCCGAGCAGACCGTCAAAGTCATTTGGCAGAATGCCTCATCACCAGAACTTTCAAACAAGCACCAAGATGTAGCTTGGCTTGTGGTGAGAAGGGCCCTCCCCGTCAGATCCTTCATGCACACCCGAAGTCTCGCCCCCTCCGCACAGTGCCCCCGCGCTGGCTGTGGTGGGGAAGAGACGGTCGCCACCTCCTCCTGGAATGTGCCTTTGCAAAGCAGGTATGGAAAGGGATGCAGTGGTTTTTGTCAAGGTTCATCCCAAGCAGCTCTGTAACACAGGAGTCTGTGCTCTGCGGGCTGTTCCCAGGGACGCACACCGAGACAAACATCAACTGCTGCTGGAGGACTATCAATTCGGTGAAAGACGCCCTTTGGTCTGCCCGAAACTTGCTGGTCTTCCAGCGCAAAGAGTTGTCCACCACCGAATGTTGCAGACTGGCACATTCCAAGGTCCAGGACTACGTGCTGAGGGACGCACTAAAGCTTGGGGCAGCCGCAGCAAAGGCTCAATGGGGAAAGACCACAGTGTAAGGTTCCCCCACTAAGCTGGACTGAGGGGCTGGATCCATTGGAAACCCCTCGAACTGTATCGTTAATATTCTCAATTGCTGTAAATGTAAAACTGTAATTGACATGACAATTGTGAAACGGAAGGGTTGGGAAGAAACTCATGACAGTATTGAAGGAAACTGATCCCCCTGGCAATGTTTGTATTTTTTGGTGCTGTTTGGAAACTGTTTGGCAATGTAATTTTTACAGATCTTTATGAATAAAGTATATTTTGGAAATTTAAAAAAAAAAATCTACATATTGAGTCAGGAAACCTTCCTGGACACACCTGACAAAAGCTGCTCCATCCAAACTATTTGCACTAAGGAGGTTCCAATCAGTATTAGGGAAGTTGAAGTCACCCATGACAACAACCCTGTTACTTCTGCACCTTTCCAAAATCTGCCTCCCAATCTGTTCCTCCGTGTCTCTTTTGTTATTGGGCGGTCTATAGAAAACTCCCAATAAAGTGACTGCTCCTTTCCTGTTTCTGACTTCCACTCATAATGACTCACTAGACAAACCCTCCACGATGACCTACCTTTCTGCAGCTGTGATACTATCCCTGATTAACAATGCCACTCCCCCATTTCTTTTACCTCCCTCCCTATTCCTTTTGAAACATCTAAACCCCGGAACATCCAACATCCATTCCTGCCCCTGTGATCTCCAAGTGTCCGTAATGGCCACAACATCGTAGCTCGAAGTACTGATCCATGCTCTAAGTTCATCACCCTTATTCCTGACACTTCTTGCATTAAAATAGACACACTTCAACCCATCATACTGGCTGAAACTTTGCCCTGTCAACTGTCTAACCTTGTTCACAGACTCTCTGCACTCGGTATCTGCCTGTTCAACAGCTACCCCATCCACTGATCCATAGCTCCGGTTCCCATCCCCCTGCCAAACTAGTTTAAACCCTCCCGAAGAACTCTAGCAAACCTCCCGCCCAGGATATTGGTGCCCCTCCAGTTCAGATGCAACTCGTCCTTCTTGTATAGGTCCCACCTTCCCCAGAAGGTATCCCAATGATCCACATAACTGAAGCCCTCCCTGCTACACCAGCTCTGTAGCCACGTGTTCAGCTGCACTCGCTCTCTGTTTCTAGCCTCACTAGCACGTGGCACCGGTATCAATCCTGAGATTACTACTCTGCTCGTCCTGCCTTTTAGCTTCCAACCTAACTCCTATATTCGCTTTTCAGGTCCTCATCCCTTTTCCCAGCTATGTCATTGGTACCGATATGTACCACGACTTCTGGCTGCTCCCCCTCCCCCTTAAAAATCCTGTAGACTCGATCTGAGACATCCCTGACCCTGGCACCCAGGAGGCAACATACCATCCGGGAGTCTCGTTCGCGACCACAGAATCTCCTGTCTGTTCCTCTAACCATTGAATCTCCTATCACTGTCGCTCTCCTATTCTCCACTCTTCCCTTCTGAGCCGCAGAGCCAGGCTCAGTGCCAGAGACCTGGCCGCTGTGGCTTTCCCCTGGTAGGTCCCCCCCCCAACCGTATCCAAAACGGTATACTTATTATTGAAGGGAACGGCCACAGGGGATCCCTGCACTGTGTGCCTATTCCCTTTCCCTCCCCTGACGGTCACCCAGCTACCTTTATCCTGTGACTGAGGTGTCAGTACTTCCCTATAACTGCTCTCTATCATCCCCTCTGCCTCCCGCATGATCCGAAGTTCATCCAGCGCCAGCTCCGGTTCCCTAACGCGGTCTGTGAGGAGCTGGAGTTGGGTGCACTTCTCACAGGTGAAGTCAGCAGGGACACAAGTGGTGACCCTTACCTCCCACATCCTGCAAGAGGAGCATGCAACTGCCCTAGCTTCCATCCCCTCTGCTCGAAATTGACAACAGAGAATAAAAAAATATAAAGGAAAACCTTACCTTACCAAACCCTCCACACAAGAGTCCTTTTTTTTGGTTGGAGGAGGAGGATGGGTGGGAGACACTACACATGTAGTGTTTCGGGTTTAGCCACTGCCCGAATATATAAGTTCACTTACCCAACAGTCCCCGTGTCCGCGTCCGCCGAATCGTCAGGTAAGTACTTTATCGTGAAACGTACCTTCCCGGCTGCCCCCTGGCTCGCACTATCACCGCTACTGCTGATCAAAGGTGTTGCTGTAATAAAAACAGAAAATGCTGGAAATGCTCAGTAGGTCTGGCAGCATCTGTGCAGAGAGAAACAGTTAACAGTTCAGGTCTGTTTCCTTAGCTCACATTAACTTTGTTTCTCTCTCCACAGATGCTGCCAGACCTGCCGACTATTTCAAGCATTTTCTGTTTATGTTTCAGATTTCCAGCATCCGCAGTATTTTGCTTTTGTACGTGTGTTGCTGTGTCTGGGACTGTTTGAGTGCAATGCTATTGCTTTATAAACAGCGTTGAAACAAACATTTATCTCGCTAACACACAGCACTAATACACAGCTGGATATAAACAGCAGCCTGCAGCAGAGGACGCAGTGGATGTTTATTAACACAAATAATTCACCAACACTATATTTACTGCTATCCACAATCACGCCACGCTTCATCTTAACACGTTTTACTCTTTATTTACATCAACTTCTTCCTTCCAGTAAACACTTCAATTTGGAACACAGCTTCCAAATCACCTTTATTCACAAACCCGAACACAAGCTGCAAATGCTGCAAAAACAAACCAGCCCAGACTTTCCCCTTTCTGTCAACCCATTCCTGCATCACTGCCTCTCCACCAACAGTTGTCGCTAGAATCATGCAATCATAGAATGGCGAAAGCACAGAAGGAAGCCATTCGGCCTGACGAACCCATGTTGGCTCTCTGCTGAAGCAACTCACCTCGTCTCACTCCCCAGTCAGTTCAATTTCGGTGGTGGGAAAACTTCTCGAAAGAATAATTCGGGACAAAATTAATAGTCCCATGGACAAATGTGGGTTAATTCAGGAAAGACAGCATGGATTTCTTCAGGGAAAATCATGTTTAACTGTCCTGCTGGAGTTTTTTGATGAGGTAACAGAGAGGGTTGATGAGGGCAATGCTGTTGATGTGGTGTACATGGACTTTCAAAAGGTCTGGCAGCATCTGAATGGTCACTGACCTGAAACATTAACTCTGTTTCTCTCTCCACAGATGCTGCCAGACCTGCTGAGTATTTCCAGCACTTTTTGTTTATATTTCAGATTTCTAGCATCTGCAGTATTTTGCTTTTATTGACTTTCAAAAGGAGTTTGATACAGTGCAACACAACAGACTTGTGAGCAAAGTTATAACTCATGGAATAAAAGGGACAGTAGTAACATGGATATGGAATTGGCTGAGTGACAGGAAACAAAGAGTAGTGAGCAATGGATGTTCTTCGGGCTGGAGGAAGGTTTGTAGTGGAGTTCCCCAGGAGTCAGTGTTGGGACCCTTGCCTTTCCTGATATATATTAATGACCTAGACCTAAGTGCACAGGGCAGAATTTCAAAGTTTATGGATGATACGAAAATTGGAAGCATTGTGAACTGGAAGGATGATAGTGTAGAACTTCAAAAGGACATAGAGAAGTTGGTGGAATGGGAGGACAGATGACAGGTGAAGTTCAATGCAGAGAAATGTGAATTGATTCATTTTGGTCAGAAGAACATGGAGTGACAATATAGAATAAAGGGTACAATTCTAAAGGGGGTGCAGGAGCAGAGGGACCTGGGGGTATAAGTCATTGGTTGAGAGAGCGGTTAATAAAGCATACAGTATCCTCGGCTTTAGTAATAGAGGCAAAGAGTACAAGAACAAGGAGGTCATGTTGAACTTGTATAAGACACTAGCCTCAGCTGAAGTACTGCGTCCAGTTCTGGGTGCCACACTTTAGGAAAGATGTGAAGGCATTGGAGAGATTATGGAAAAGATTCATGAGAATGGTTCCAGGGATGAGGAACTTCAGTTATGAAGATAGATTGGAGAAGTTAGGACTGTTTTCCTTGGAGAAAAGAAGGCTACGAGGAGATTTCATAGTGGTATTCAAAATGATGAGGGGTGTGGACAGAGTGGATAGGGAGAAACTGTTCCCACTTGTGAAAGGATCGAGAATGAGAGGGCACAGATTTAAAGTAATTGGTAAAAGAAGCAAAAGCGACATGGGGTAAAACTTTTTCACGCAGCGAGTGGTTAAAGTATGAACTGCCTGAGAATGTGATGGAGGCAGGTTTAATTGAAGCATTCATAGGGGAATTAGACTGTTATCTGAAAAGGAAGAATGTGCAGGATAATGGGGAGAGGACGGGGAAGTGACATGAGGTGAATTGCTCATTTGGAGAGTCAGTGCAGACACGATGGGCCAAATGGCCTCCTTCTGTGCAGTAACAATTCTGTGATTCCAATATTCAAGTCATTTATATATATGGTGGTCCTGACACTGACCCTTGTGGACATCACTGTTCACCATCTTCCATTCTGAAAAACAACCAAATACCACAACTCGCTTTTCTTGATATTTCATACATTTTTTAATCTAAGCAGATACTGACCCTCCTATTCCAGGAGCCTCAGTTTTGTTACCCAGCCTTTTATGTGGTAGTTTGTCAAACGCTTTCTGAAAATCCATATAGACAACATCCATTGCTTTCCCTTCATCAACCTTTTCTGTTATTTCATCAAAAAAATCAGTTATTTATTAATAGATGCAGCACTGAAACAGGCCCTTCGGCCCACCAAGTCTCTGCCGACCAACAACCACCCATTTATGCTCATCCAACATTATTCCCATATTCCCGACCACATCCCCCACCACCAACCTCCACTGGGGGCAATTCACAATGGTCAATTTACCAATCAATCTGCAAGTCTTTGGCTGTGCGAGGAAACACACGCAGTGACAGGGAGAACTCAAACTGCGCACAGACATTAGCCAGAACTGAACACGGGTCGCTGGAGCTGTGAGGCTGCGGTGCCAAACACTGTTCGCCCAAAATGACAGAGCAGGACTCGAACCTACAATCTTCTGATAACCTCGTTAAATACACCGAAGTCAGACGCCTTATCCATTAGGCCACACGGCCAATAATGAAGGATTGGAGAGGTGCTGAACCTCTCAGTTTTCGGTCTACCCAAACCAAGTTCAAGGCCTGAATAATGAACCGATTGCCTCTCATTAGTTCTGTGAATAATACAATGATTTAATAGACAAAGTTTTGAAACATTCCTGCCCATAAATCTTGATAACAGAGAGTGTGTGGCTCTCCTGAATCAGAATGTTTAGTGGATACAGTCCTCAGATCCGACAAGGAATCCCTGAACATCCACAGTAAAGACAGTGTGGATGAGGAAATGGAAGAGCCGGGAGCAGAAACTCAGGGACGGCCGAGCTCTCCTGTCATTGAGCTTGTGTGTCTGCTCTGCTCGCCGCACTTCCGGCTCTACTTTGTTTCCAATGAAAAGATGAAAAGGGCCGTTCGGTTTTCCTCTCACTGACAGCGTGTTTCACTCGGGTTAATATAACCCGGGACTTTTGCTGCTGAAATGAATTCTGCAAGGTCCCAGCAAACACACCGGCTCGCTCCTTTCTCCCCTCTTTCTATCGGATTGTTTTACCAGGAGGGGCTCAATAATAACAAGCCCCCTGCAGGGAATGATCGCAAATTGAGCATCTAAATGGGGCAAGTGGGCAGCTTTCTGGGTTCTAGGTTCCCCCTACCCCGCCCCTCCCTCCCTCCAGTCCAAGCCCCTCTTCACTTTCTTTGGGACTTTGATGAGGGTGAAATGGGGAAAGTTCCCATTGATGTTTGAATGCTGAATTGCTGCAAAGATCTGCGCACGCGCGGTGTTGCCCCGCCCCCAGTGGGACGTCACAATGAGGAGTGGAGCGCATGCGCAGCCTTTCCCCAACCCAACCTGTGAGGCCATTCACTCAATCAGGGGAAGATGGTTTAAATCAGCTGCTAATGGAGACTTCCCGGGCCCGGGGGAAGGGAACAAACAGCATCTGCTTCCAGCAGCCACTGCTTTGGGAGCGTGTCCGCAGATGTGCTCAGAGATTCGCATTGAGTGGTGGGAAGTTGAGGGGGAGTCGGGGAGTGTTTGTAACAGACACTGTGGAGCAGGAGCTGCTCCCGGAGCATGGAGTGAGCCGGGGACACGGGGAAGGGAGAGTTCATTCTCGGACAGTGTCTGTACAGGCTCAGGGAGACACAATGGGAAGAAATCACTATTGAAAATCACTGACAATTTCACCACCCAAAGGAGAGGGAATTTTCCTGCTTTAGTTCCAGTCTCTCACTGTTTGTTGGATTGTGAACAGTGGGGGAAAATTAGCCGCAAAATAACTATGTGGACAGTTAGACAAAGAGCATTTATTGCAGACACCAGGTGAGAAGTGTGAAAGGCACATTTTAAATAGTGGCTGCTTGTTTTCCGTTGAAATAGAAATGTGACTGTGTAAAGGTCACTGCTCTATCGGACAGTCCCTGTCATTGAGCAGTGCAGGGCTTGTGTTGTTTCTGAATGTCACAAACTTGTTGTAAAACCACTGCAAACACCTGGTAAACAGAAGCTGAATACTGCAGTACTGCAGTGGAGTCAGACACTGACACTGCTTGTGTTCCTGGTTTTCATTTCGCGATTGTTCATAATGATTATTATTGGGACGATTACATTGATCGCTTTTGTATCTTCTATCTCACCATTTCTTACATTCCTGCAGGAAAATACATGAAGGAACTTGACTGGATGTGGTGATTCTTGGACACAAGGAAAAGTGCAGTGATCTCGTTCCAACACACAGTCGGTACAGGATCACTCCCAAAGCACAGAGATACTGCCAGCTCATCAGTTCCACTGGAACAAACAAAAGAAGTAGTCAGACAGACACTGATCCCAAAGTCGAGAGACACATTTTCAATCCAACAGTCAAACAACAGCAGGAGAGACAGAAGTTGTTTCCATTTCACTCCAATTCAGTGCAGCTGACAGGTTGATACATCAATCACAGTCCAAAAACAAACCCATCATCAGATCTAAATAAACTCTGTCACCATGGTTACATTTTAAATATAAACCTTGAAACAGAACAGACAAAATTTGCATGATTGAAAGGTACAGAATGAATGCAAGGAGGTTTCAAGGGGATTTGGACAGGTTAAGTGAATGGGGAAGAACATGGCAGATGGAATATAATGTGAATAAGTGTGAATTTCTCCACTTTGGGAGAATAAACAGAAAGACAGAGTATTTCTTAACTGGTGAGAGGTTGAGAAGTGTTGATGTCCAAAGGTACCTGGGTGTCCATGTTCATGAGACACTAAAAGCTCGTGTGCAGGTGCAGAAAGCAATTAGGAAGACAAATGGTATGTTGCCTTCATTGAAAGCGTATTTGAGTACATGGTTAAAGATGTATTGCTTCAATTGTATAAAGTCTGGCTGAGACTGCACCTGGAATATTCTGTACTATTTTGGTTTCCTTATTGAAGGAAGGATAGACTTGTCACAGAGGGAGTGCAACAGAGATTCACCGGACTAATCCCCTGGGATGGTGGGATTGTCTTATGATGAGAGACTGCAGAAACTGGGCCGAAATTCTCTGGAGTTTCGAAGAATGAAAGGTGATCTCATTGAAACTTACAAAATTCTTACAGGGTGTGACAGGGTAGATATGGATAGGATGTTTCCTCTGTCTGGTGAGTCCAGAACAAGGGGACACAGACTCAGAATAAGGGCAGGCCATTTGAGACTGAGATGAGCAGGAATTTCTTTACTCAGAGGGTGAGAAATCTGTGGAATTCTTTATCCCAGAGGGCTGTGGAAGATCAATCATTGAACATATTCAAGACAGAAATCGATAGATTTCTAAATACTAACAAGATCAAGGGATATGGAGATCGCAGGAAAAATGGCGTAGAGGTAGATGATCAGTCACGATCTGTTTGAATGTTGGAGCAGGCTTGATGGGCTGAATGGCCTAATGCCCCTATTTCCCATCATCCTTTGAATCCCAATAATGTACATCAGAACGTTAGACCAAGTTATGCATTACATACCAGTTCAAAAATCCCACACAGATTAAGACTGAAAGATGCAGTATCAATTCCATTACTACAAAATGAAGGACTTGGAGCTTGCAGACCAGCCCATGTATAAGATTGAAAGTTATATTTTCATTCACAATCGTTTTCACAGAGCTAAATATTAAATACCAATCCACAACTTGTACAGGACTACCAAATAAAACCTACAACTGTAAAATACAGTTAATCCATATTTTAAATTAAACACAAGGCAAACAAATATTGATACATTAAGAGATTGGGGAACAGTGAGAGCAGAGTGGAGCATCAAGAGCCCAGGAGAGAGAGGGAGCAAGAGTTCACTCGGAGAGCAGGGAACAGCGAGAGCACGCGTCAAAAAAGGCAAAGGAATCCACAGTTAATGGGAAAACACTGAATGGTGTAGAGGAAGTGAGGGACGTTGGAGTGAATGTCCACAGATTCCTGAAGTAGCAGTACAGGTCAATAAGGTGGTTCAGCAGGTATATGGAATCCTTTCCTTTATTAACTGAGTTATAGAATATAAGGGTGATCTGGGTGTCCATGTCAATAAGTCACTGACAGCTAACATGCAGGTGCAGCAAGCAATTAGGAAGGCTAATAGTATGTTAGCCTTTATCACAAGAGGATTTGAGTACAGGAGTAGTGAATTCTTGCTTCAATTGTATAGAACCCTGGTTAGACAGCACTTGGAGTACTGTGTACAGTTTTGGTCTCCTTACCTTAGGCAGGATATTATTGCCATGGAGGGAGTTCAACGAAGGTTCATCAGACTTGTTCCTGGGATGGTGGGATTGTCATATGAAGAGAGATTGGGGAAACTGGGGCTGTCTTCTCTAGAGTTTTGAAGAATGAGAGGTGATCCCATTGAAACCCACAAAATACTTAAAGGACAGTCAGGGTAGATGTAGCTAAGATGTTTCCCCTGGTTGGGGAGTCGAAAATCAGGGGACACAATTTCAAAATAAGGGGGAAGCCACTTAGGACAGAGATGAGGAGAAATGTTGTTACTCAGAGGGTTGTGAATCTTTGGAATTCTCTACCCCAGAGGGCGGTGGAAGCTCAGTCGTTGAGTATGTTTAAAGCAGAGATTGACAGATTTGTAAATACAAATGACATAAGGGAATATGAGGAAAGTGTGGGAAAAAGGGCATAGAAGTGGATGTTCATATTGAACGGTGGGGCAGTCTTGATGGGCTGAATGGCCGACTCCAGCTCCTATGTTTCGATGTTCCTAACTCCACATTATCGATGAGACACAGCCTCAGGCCGACTTGTCGGGTGGTGCAAACAGATAACACTGCTTCTGATCTTCACCAGAACAGAGACTGAGATGTAACATTGATCATCAAACAGACTGTGAGAGAATACAACAGAATAAAACACATGGAGAGACACTGTGGAATAACAAATTGATTTGATTGGAATGTTGAATTTTGATTGGAATGGATAAAACACCAGAAACAGCAGATTAAATTGGGATTCTCATCATTATATTGATCTGAGACAGAAAAGAGAAACTGATGGGAAGAAGGAAGAATGGAGTTTTTCACTCACCCATGAAAGCTGATTAAAAAAAGATGCAAATAACAGAGAATTTCACCAAAAAGGGAGATTAAATGCTGCCGAAACCTTGGATCGAAGGATGTCCCAACAGATCACCTGTTTAACTGTCTCCTCACTGGGGGATTTCAATCAGTGAGCAATATTATTCGCTACCTTTTTTTTGTTAAATGAACCCAGAACTGTCACTTGGAGTTAATATCTGCATTCCGACTCCTGAATACTTTCTGGACACATTTCCTGCTGAAAGAACTAAGAACTCTTTTCTAATTTACAAAATACTATATACACATTCATCAAACCTCTTAAGCTAGCATCCTTGGTGCTGCTCTCTCTTCTCCCAAACCTCATCTCATGTGACTGTTACATCATCACTCTGACAGTGGGAGGGGTTGATCCCACTATCTTCAGCATTAACCCTTTACATCCTTATACTACACTGTCTGTCCAAACAAATGGGTGGAGGGAACTTCCTTCATTTATTCAAACACTTGAAAATCAACTCAAAGCCATCAGAGAGAGAGAGAGGGAGAGAGAGTGTCAGAGAACTTCCTGCATCCAGTCCTGACCCTGTCACACTCAGCAGCTGCTCACCCAGACCCCACTCTCATCAACACTGAATATTGTTACAGAGACCCTTCAAATAATGTTTATAAAAGGCGGAAAAATTCAAAGTTCATCGCAGCCGGATTGAATGGAACAAAGTTTAATATCTTCTCACCGTCTCTCAACACCCACGAGACATAGGTTTTCTTATTTGGTTCCTTTGATTTTTCTTGTTCCTGATTGACAAATATTCCAAACCTCGGATCAACCCTCCCACTTGCGTCATGTCCCCAGTCTCGGTTAAAAGCAACACATAACGACACAAACACTCTGAAACAAACAACGCAGTCACACTTTCCTTCAGTGAGATTAATGTCGAGCTGTTTTCCAGATTGAATGTAACCGTGAACAAATTTGTATCAAAGAAGTTGCCTTTGGCGTATCAGCACTGCATTTCTGGACAAGGAGGAACAGCCATTCCCAACTCACATCCTTCACAAAGGCTGTTTTCTCCTGTGACTGAAATTCATCATGTAATTTGAATTCCATGTTCAAGTTCACAAAACAGAGATATAAATGATTGATCAGGAAACTTCTAAAGCATATCACAAATTTGAAATAAGGCTCTGCTGGGAGTTGAACCCAGGCTCTTCTGTTTACTAGACAGGTGTTTTCACCAACTAAGCTACAGAGCCAAATCACAAATGCTTGCGTAGTTGAAATCAGAGGAGGATCTGTTTATTCTCATCACACGTCTCCACTGGTCACAACATATTTTAACTTTTCCTACTTACTGATACAGTCATATACTCTATTTTTCCCAAAACTGAGAATGGAGGTGGAGGGGCGACATGATAGAGGTTGACAAAGTTATGAGTGGCAGAGACAGAGTGGATAGTCAGAAGCTTTTTCACAGGGTGGCAGAGTCAGTTACGAGGGGACATAGGTTTAAGGCAAGAGGGGCAAAGTTTAGAGGGGATGTGCGAGGCAAGTTCTTTACACAGAGGGTGGTGAGTGCCTGGAACTTGCTGCCGGGGAAGGTGGTGGAAGCAGGGAAGATAGCGACGTTTAAGAGGCATCTAGACAAATGCATGAATAGGATGGGAAGAGAGGGATACGGTCCCCTGAAGTGCAGAAGGTTTTAGTTTAGACAGGCATCAAGATCGGCGCAGGCTTGGAGGGCCGAATGGCCTGTTCCTGTGCTGTACTGTTGTTTGTTCTTTGTACATAGATAACACGTTTATAGATGTGGTCACCCCACAGCTTAAGAGTATGCAGGGAGAGAGGGAATGGGTGACCACCAGGCAGTCAAAAAGAATCAGGCAGGTAGTGCAGGACACCCCGAGTGCGTCTCACTCTCCAGCAGGTATTCAGTTCTGAATACAGAGGTCAATGATGCTTCACCTGGGGAGTGCAGCCGGAGCTAAGTCCATGACACCATGGGTGACTCAGCAGCAAAGGGGAGTACAGGGAAGACTGGAAAAGCCATAGTGATAGGTGATTCAATCGTCAAGGGAACAATCAGGTGTTTCTATGGCCACAGACGTGAATCCAGGAATGGAGTGTTGGCTCCCTGGTGCCAGGGTCAAGGATGGCATTGAGCAGTTGCAGAGCACCCTGAAGCGGAAGGGTGAACAGCCAGCAGTGGTAGTCCACATCAGAACCAACAACATCGGTAGATATAAGGATGTTGTGCTGCAGTCAGAACTTAGGGAGTGAGGTAAGAAATTAGCAAGCAGGACATCAAAAGTAATAATCTCCGGATTACTCCGAGTTCCACGTGCAAGTGAGTACAGGAATAGATGGATAAGACAGATGAATGTACAGGAATAGATGGATAAGACAGATGAACGTGTGGCTGGAAAGATGGTGCAGGAGGGAGGACTTTCGAATTTTGGGACAGGTTGGACGGGTTGCACCTGAACCGAGCCAGGATGGAGTTCCTTGCAGGATGTTTTGCTAGTGCTGTTGGGGAGGGTTTAAACTAGTTTGGCAGGGAGATGGGGACTGGAAGGTAGAGTCAGATCAGAAATGAAAATGGAAGGCAGAAAATTAATGGAGTCTGGAAGAGAGAGGAAACACTGATTGGAAAATTCAAAACAAAAAATGTTGGCAGTGCTGAAGGATATCGAAATCAATGCAAGGAGTATAGCAAATGAAGCAGTTGAGCTCAGGGCACAGTTAGACACATGGCAGTATGATATCATAGCTATTACACAAACATGGCTAAAGGAGGGACAGGCATGGCAGCTCAATCTTCCTGGTAACAGGGTTTTCAGACGTGAGAGGGAAGGGGATAAAAAAGGAGGGGGAGTGGCAATTTTGGTCAAAGAAACTATTACAGCTGTGAGGAGGAATGATATGTTGGAAGGTTTATCAAATGAGACCGTATAGATTGAGCTGAGGAACAAAAAAGAGGCAATCACACTGCTGGGAGTGTACTATAGACCCCTAAACAGTCAGAGGGAGATGGAAGAGCAGATATGTAGGCAAATATCTGAGAAGTGCAAGAACAATAGGGCAGTAACAGTGGGGGATTTGTACCACCCAAACATTAACTGGGATACTTTTTGTGTAGAGGGAATTGAGGGAGCAGCATTCTTGAGGTGCATTCAGGAGTACTTTTTTAGCCAATATGTAGCAAGTCCAACAAGAGAGGGTGAAGTTTTAGACTTAGTTTTAGGAAATGAAGAGGGGCAGGTGGAAGGAGCGGCAGTGGGACAGCAATTTGGTGGTAGTGATCATAATTCAGTCAGTTTTAATATAATTATGGAAAGGACAAGGACAGAACAGGAGTTAGAGTTCTCAATTGGGGTAAGACCAACTTTACTAAGGTGAAGATTGTTTTACCGAAAGTGGACTGAAAACAGGTAGTTGAAGGTAAATCAGTGTCAGAGCAGTGGGAAGAATTCAAAGGGGAGATTCCAGGGGTTCAGAGTCAACATGTTCCCACAAAGAAAAAGGGTGGGAAGGCCAAATCTAGAGCCCCATGGATGTCAAGGAGTTTACGGGTATAATAAGGCAGTAAAGGAAAGTTTATGCCCAACACAGAGAACTGAATACGACAGAAAGCCGAGAGGAGTATAGAATGTGGAGGGGGGAAATCAACATTGAAATTAGGAAAGTTAAGCGAGAGCATAAAAGAATATTGGCAATCAAAATTATGGTGAACCCAAAGATGTTTTATCAATACATTGAGAGCAAAAGGATAAATAAGGAAAGAATAGGACACAGAAAAGACCAAAAAGGTAACCTATGTGTAGAGCAGAAGATGCTGGCATTATTCTGAATAAATACTTTGCATCTGTCTTCACAAAAGAGGGGGAAGATGCATATATTGTAGATAAGGAAGAGGGGTGTGAAGTATGGATGTGATCCATACAGAGGGAGAGAGGACATATTAATGGGATTAGTGTATATGAAAGTTGATAAATCACGAGCACCGGATGGAATGCACCTCAGGCTGTTAAAAAGAAGCAAGAGAGGAAATAGCAGAAGAGCTGATCATCATTTTCCAGACCTCACTGGATACAGGTGTGGTGATGGAGGATTGGAGGACTGCTAACGTTGTACCTTTGTTTAAAAAGGGAGTGAGGGAGACCAAATAATTACAGGCCAGTCAGTCTAACATCAGTAGTGGGCAAATTATTGGAATCTATTCTGAGAGACAGGATAAAATGTTACTTCGAAAGGCACAGATTAATCAAGGATAGTCAGCATGGATTTGTTAAGGGAAGATCTTGTCGAACCAACTTGATCGAAATTTTGAAGAATGAAGAAGGAAGATAGATGAGGGTAGTGCAGTTGATGTAGTCTTCACGGATGTAAATGTAGGGGGTATGAGTTTGCAGATGGCACAAAGATTGGCTGTGTGGTAAATAGCAAGGAGGATAGCTGTAGACTGCAGGAAGATCTTCATGGTCTGGTCAGATGGACAGAAAAATGGCAAATGGAATTCAATTCAGAAGTGTGAGTTGATGCACTTGGGGAGGTTAAACAAGGCAAAGGAATACACAATTAATTGGAGAAGACTGAGAGGTGTAGAGGAAGTGAGGGACCTTGGAGTAAATGTCCACAGATCCCTGAAGGTAGCAGGACAGGTCGTTAAGGTGGTAAGAAGGCATGTGGAATCCTTTCCTTTATTAGCCGAGGTACAGATTTAAGAGCAGGGAGGTTATGCTGGAACTGTATAAATCATTAGTCAGGCCACAACGAATACTGTATGCAGTTCTGATCACCTTATTACAGAAAGGATGTAATTGCACTAGAGAGGGTGCAGAGGAGATTCACGAGGATGTTGCCGGGATTGGAAAAATGCAGCTATGAGGAAAGACTGGATAGGCTGGGGCTGTTCTCCTTGGCACAGAGAAGGCTGAGGGGAAATCTCATTGAAACATACAAAATTTTGAGGTGCCTGGATAGAGTTGAAGTGAAGGGCCTATTTACCTTAGCAGAGAGGTCAGTGACTGGGGGAAACAGATTTAAAGTGATCTACACTAATGGAATTGATTCTGTATCTTTCCATTTCACAGTGTGGGTGAGTTCTGAACTGGTATCTAATTTGTGTCTCAGGTTACAATATCTTTCAGCACCTTAGAAACTTTCTCTGCAATGAATGTTGAACTTGTATGTAACTTGTATCTCAGGGTACACTATGGGGATGTTTAAACATCCTTTATCATGAATGGATGTGAGCTTTGAGTATGGTATTTAATTTAAATCTCAGGGTACAGCATTACGTTAGATTCTGTGCCATTCAATCAATACTGTGTGCCAATTCTATCTGATATTTAATTGATAGCTAAGTCTGCATTATATTTAGATTGACACATTGTATTTCAATCTGTTAATGAGGGTGACTTTGACCTGGGATTGAGGTATCTGACTGTCAATGGGACTGAATTGGGGTGAAATGGAAACAACTTATTTCTCTCCTGCAACAAAAACATGAAATGCTGGATTCACTCAGCAGGTCTGGCAGCATCTGTGGAAAGAGAAGCAGAGTTAACGTTTCGGGTCAGTGACCCTTCTTCAGCATCCGCAGTATTTTGCTTTTATTTCTCTCCTGCTTTGTTTGATTGTTGGATTGAAAATGTGTTTCTGGAACTCGGGATCAATGTGGGCCTGACTACTTCTGCAGTCTGAGACTAGGGAACTGATGAACTGTCTATCCCTCTGTACTCTGAGTGATAATGTACCTACTGTGTGTGAGAGGAGCTGGCTGCACTGTTCCTTGTGCCTCGAGTGCAGCAACCATCACATTCATCACGATACCTTCAAGTATTTGCCTGTATGAAGAAAAAATATGTCTTAAGTCAAGAACAGGGGAGGTGCAAAATATCAAAGAGGTGAATTTAATTTCGCAATTAATAATCATTAAAAACACCCACAAATGAAAACCAGTGTCAGTATCTGTCTCCACTGAAGTACTGAAGCTCCCAGCTCCTGCATCACAAGTATTCTGGGCAGATCCATCGAGACAAAACACTGCACTGGGATCGTCCCAACTGCTCGATGCTCGACACATATTTCCAGCCACCCTGCTTCATATGCACAAATAAAGAAAAATAAAGCCCCATATGTATATCCCTCAATTCCTTTCTTCCCATACAGTTGTTCCACCTCCCCTTAAATGCATCGATATTATCGCCTCGACCTCTCCCTGTGGTTGCAAATTCCAGATTCTAACCACTCACTACATAAATACCTTTTTCATGAATTCCTCATTGGTTTTATGAATGCCGATTTTATATTTTTGGCTCTTGTTTCAGACAACACCACAAGAGGAAACATATCTGCATGTATTCTATGGAAGCCCTTCACTATTTCCTCACTTTTTTCATTTGTTCATGTGATGTCGGCATCACTGGCTATGCCAGCATTTATTGCCCATTCCAAATTGCCCTTGACAAAATGGTGGTGAGCTGCCTTCTTGAGCTGCTGCAGTCCTTGAGATGTAGGAATTCCAACGGTGCTGTTTGGAAGGGAGTTCCAGGATTTTGACCCCGCGACAGTGCAGGAATGGTGATATAGTTCCAAGTCAGGATGGTGTGTGGCTTGGAGGGGAACTTGCAGGTGGTAGTGTTCCCATGCATCTGCTGCCCTTGTCCTTGTTGGTGGTAGAGGTTCCAGGTTTGGAAGGTACTGTCGAAGAAGCCTTGGTGTGTTGCTGCAGTGCATCTTTTAGCTGGTACGCACTGCTGCCACTGTGCATCAGTGGTGAATGGAGTGAATATTGAAGGTGGTGGATGTGGGCAATCAAACAGGCTACTTGAGTGTTGTTGGAGCTGCACTCATCCAGGCAAGTGGGCAGTATTCCATCACACTCCTGACTTGTGCCTTGTGAATGGTGGACGGATGTGGGGAAACAGGAGGTCAGTTACTCGCCGCAGAATTCCTAGCCTCTGACCTTGCTCTTGCAGTCACAGCACTTATATGGCTGGTCCAGTTCAGTTTCTGGTCAATGGTAACCAATGGTCAATGTTAATGGTGGGGGATTCAGTGATGGTAATGCCATTGAACATCAAGGGGAGATGATTAGATTCTCTCTTGTTTGAGATGGTCATTGCCTGGCACTTATCTGATGCCAATGTTACTTGCCACTTATCAACCCAAGCCTGGATGTTGTGCAGGTCTTGCTGCATCTGGACATGGGCTGCTTCAGTATCTGAGGAGTCATGAATGGTGCTGAACATTGGGCAATCATCAGAAAACATCCACACTTCTGGCCTTGTGATGGAGGGAAGGTTGTTGATGAAGCTGCTGAAGATGGTTGGGCCTAGAACACGAGCCTAAGGAATTCCAGCTGTAATGGCCGGAGACTGAGATGATTGACCTGAACAACCACAGCCATCTTCCTTAGTGCTAGGTATGACTGCAAACAGCAGAGCATTTTGCCCCGATTTCTATTTACATTGGTTTTGCTAGGGCTGCCTTGTTGCCATACATGTCAAAGGCTGCCTTGATGTCAAGGGCAGTCACTCCCACCTCACAATGCAATCTTTCTTTAACTCTAAAATAAAAGCAAAAGTCTGTAGATGCTGGAAATATGAAATAAACAAAAATGCTGGAAATACTCAGCAGTTCAGGCCGCATTTGTGGAGGGAGAAAAACAATTAAGATTTCAGGTCTGTGTCCTTTCATTTTACAATATGCTTTATGTCCTGGCAGATAACAGTGCATTCCGTCTGCAGTAATGGAATTAATACTGTATCCTCCAGTCTGACCACTTGTGAGATTTGTGGAGTGGTGTGTAACATGTAGCTCAGTCTGCAGTCTGGTTACATTATTGAGATTAATTCTGTACTTTACAATCAGGTACTGGTTGTCTTTTCTATCTGACATTGAATTTGTAGTTCAGGCTGCTGTCTTGTGAGAGTGACACAGTGACTTGCAATATGATAGTGGGTGTGATTTTGGACTGGGATTGATGTATCTACCTGTCAGTGGGACGGAGTTGGGGTCAAATGGAAACAACTTCAGTCTGTCATGCTCTGTGTGACTGTTGGATTGACTGTTAGTCTCTGGAACTTGGGATCAGTGCCAGTCTGACTAGTACTGCTGGCAGTGATTGTGGAACTGATGTCTCTTTTCTCTCTGAGTGATACTGTCCTTACTGTGTGTGAGAAGCCGGCTGCACTTCCCCTTGTGCTGAGGCATCATTCTATTTATTCTGCTTCCTTCAAGTATTTGCCTGTAGAAAGAAAAAGTATTTATTATAATTCAGGAAGAGGTGTGGTGGAAGTTACAAGAGAGACCAAAACAATCTTTGAATGAATAATCATTGTGAACAATCACAAAGGAAACCCAGCAACACAAACAGAGTCAGTGTCTGATTCCACTGCAGTCCTTCTGCCCCCAGCTACTGCATACCAGGGGCTTTGGCCGTTTTACAACAATTAAATGACATCCAGAAACAATCCACTGGGCCATGAATGGGACTGACCGACGGAACAGGGACTTTTACACAGGTCAGATTTCCAGTTCCCGCTCCCATGGTCTAACCGTTCAAGCGAAACCAAACAGCCGCTGTTTAAAATGTGTCCTTCACACTTCTCACCTGGTGCCTATTATCGATTCTCTTTGTGTAACTCCCCACATTCTGCCTGTCCGTTTCTGTTTCCACACTTCACTGTCCAACAACAATAAACTGTGGGAACAGGCTGGATCGCTCTCTTTGAGCTGGCACGGACATGTTGGGCCGAATGGCCTCATTCTGTGCCGGAAATTTTCGACGTTTCTGTTTGCTGAATTGTTGCCTGAATCTGCGCCTGCGCTCCCCTCCCCCAGCACTGCCTGTGAGCGGAAGAAGATGGTTTGAAACAGTCGCGAATGGAGAGATCCCCGTTCCCGGGGGAAGGAAGCAAACAGCAGCCTCCTTCCAGCAGTACATCGCTTTGGGAGCGTGTCCGCAGATAGACTCAGAGATCAGCATCGAGTCCGGGGCAAGTTCAGGGGCAGACGGTAGCTGTTTGTAAGAGGCGGAATGGAGAATCAACTGGTCCCGGAACATGGGGTGAGTGGGGGAAGGGAGAGGCCATTCTCAGGCTGTGTGTCGACGGGGAAAGGAGACAGAATGGGAAGAACCTATTACTGCAGTGCAGTCAAACAATGATAATATTTGTATGACTGGGCTTCCTTTGTGGGGGCTCATTATTATTCGAGAGATTAAATTCATTAAAATCCTGTATCTTCCATCTCACCTGTATTTTAGTTATAAACATACTTTTGTTCAAACAGACAAATAATTGAATGAACCAGAATAAATGTGATGTTTCCTCCACCCAAGTTACAAGGAAGAGTGTCACCAGCTCCTTCTCACACACAGTCCGGACATTATCATTCACAGAGCGCAGAGACACAGACAGGTCATTAGTTCCACAGTCACAGACAGCAGAAATAGTTCCAGAGACACATTTTCAATCCATCAATCAAACAGAACAGGAGAGACGGACGTTGTTTCCATGTCACCCCAACTCAGTACCACTGACAGGTAGATTCATAAATCCCAGTCCAAATTCTCACCAACTATCAAATTATCAGTGTGTCAATCCCACAATGGTGCAACCTCAGCTACAAATTAAATACACATAGAACTGACACATGGTTCCCTTTTCAAAGTTATAGAATTAAGGGCGGTGCAGTGGTTAGCACCGCAGCCTCACAGCTCCAGCGACCCGGGTTCAATTCTGGGTACTGCCTGTGTGGAGTTTGCAAGTTCTCCCTGTGTCTGCGTGGGTTTCCTCCAGGTGCTCCGGTTTCCTCCCACATGACCAAAAGATTTACAGGTTGATAGGTAAATTGGCCATTATAAATTGCCCCTAGTATAGGTAGGTGGGAGGAAAATATCGGGACAGGTGGGGATGTGGTAGGAATATGGAATTAGTGGAGGATTAGTCTAAATGGGTGGTTGATGGTTGGCACAGACTCGGTGGCCGAAGGGCCTGTTTCAGTGCTGTATCTCTAAACTAAACTAATATAATCTGAGATTCAAGTTAAATACCAGCCCAATATTTACACATGTTATCAGTTTATTATCAGTATTAATTCCCATAATGTGTCCAGACATATACATTAGATACAAGTCCAAATCTCAAGTGCATAATCAGATTGAGAGATTCTGAAATATAGTATAACCTGAGATACAAACTCAGATTCCAGTTTAAAACTCATCCGGATTGTGAAAATAAAAGATACATTATAAATTTGATCAGTATAGTCAGAGCGATAAATTACATACCAGTCCTGAAACCTCATAGTGTCAGATGGAAGATACTGGACAATTCCAGACTGAGCTCATTTTACACACAAGTCCAAGATTCTCCCTCAGAGTCAGACTGAATGGCATTGATCAAATTGATTAGTACAGCCTGAGTTACATTTGCACATCAATCCTGTATCAGATTGAAAGAAACATTATCTTTCGCTATTATGTTCACAGTGACAGATATTTAATACTTGGCAAAACTTCAAACATATTGTCTGCTTAAAACCAACCACATCTGTGGCCTGTTGCTGTGCTGACATTTTATGCAGAATGAATCCAGACTTGCAAACAGTCCCAGGGACGGAAGGTTATCCAATGAATCCCCCGCTCACACAGAGTACCAGATACTGACAGATAAAGTGATGCTGATACACATGCTCAGTGCCAGATGCTGAAAAGTATAGGTTGATTATTGCACTCACTCACAGTACCTCAGCCCGAGTCATCTAAAGCAACCTAACACACAAATAGTAGCACTGAGAGATTGAGAAAGAGTCCAAAACTCACATAGAGTACCAGGCACTGACAGATACAAACTGAAAACTACACACACATGGATATGGGATTGGCTAACTCACAGAAAACAGAGAGTGGGGATAAATGGAGCATTTTCAGATTGGCAAACTGTAACTCATGGAGTGCCACAGGTACAGTGCTGGGGCCTCAACTATTTATGGTCTATATTAATAACTTGCATGAAGGGACCACGTATATTGTTGCCAAATTTGTAGGTGGTACAACGATAGGTAGGAAAGCAAGTTGTGAGGAGGACACAATGTGTCTGCGAAGAGATATAGATAGGTTAAGTCAGTGGGAAAACATTTGGCAGATGGAGTACAATATGGGGAAATGTGAGATTGTCTACTTTGGCAGGTAGAATAGAAAAACAGAATATTATTTACATAGAGAGAGACTGCAGAATGCTGCTGTACCAAGGAATCTGGGTGTCCAGGTACATGAATTACAAAAATGTTAGCATGAAGGTATAGCAAGTAATTAGGAAGGCAAATGGAATGTTGGCATTTTTAGCAAGGGGAATGGAGTATAAAAGTAAGGAAGTTTTGCTATAACTTTACAGGGCATTAGTGACATCCCAATTCCATACAGTTTTGGTCTCCTTACATAAGGAGGAATATACTTGCATTGGAATCAGTTCAAAGAAGGTTCACTCGACTGATTGCTGGGATGTTGGATTGTCTTATGAGAAAAAGTTGAGCAGGTTGGGCCTATACTCACTGGAGTTTAGAAGATTGAGTGGTGATCTTATTGAAACCTGTAAGATTCTCAGTGGGCTGGATAGGTAGATGCTGAGAGGATGTTTCTCCTTGTGGGGGATTATAGAATTAGGGGCCAGAGTTTAAGATAAGCAGTCTCTCTTTCAAGAAGGAGATGAGGAGGAATTTCTTCTCTGAGAGGGTTGTTCATCTTTGGAATTCTGCTCTCCAGAGGACTGTGGAGGCTGTGTCATTGAATATATTCAACGCAGCGATAGACAGGTTTTTGATCGACAACAGAGTCAATGGTTATGGGGGCAGGCACGAAAGTGAAGTTATGGCCACAATCAGAACAGCCATGATCTTATTGAGTGGCAGAGCAGGCTTGATGGGCCAAATGGTCTACTCCTGTCCTATTTCGTATCTTCTTATGTTCTTACACACACACACACACACACACAACCAATGTGTGGCGGATCTGGAATTAATCCCACTTTCATACACAATACCAGTGACTGAAAGGTACAGAATTAATCCCACAGATAGATACAGTACCACCGACAGGTACAGAATGAATCCCATGCTCACCGTCAGCACCCGGGATAGAAAGATACACGTGATTCCTACCCTCACATAACAATATCAGACTGAGTTACAGAATGATTTACACATTCATACTGGGCACCAATGACTGCGAATTAATTCATCCCACAATCACACACACTACTAAAGGCTGACAGATACAGAATTAATCCCACACTCCTATGTAGTAGCAAAGACTGACACATACAAAATCATTCTCAAATACTCCTACAGTACCTGGCAGATTCAGTGACTGCCAAACTCACATAAATCACCAGAGACTGACAGATAAAGAATGAACTCACACACACACTGAGATACTGACAGATATAGCTTGAATTCCACACATACAGAACCACTGACAGATTCAGACTAAGTCCCAAATCACATAACATTCCAGAGACTGACAGAATGAATCAAATACTCACACACAGTGCCACTGACAGAATGTATTCCACACTCACATACAATACCGAAGACTGCCAGATACAGAATGTATCTCACACTTACACAAAGTACCAGTGAGTGACAGGTACAGAATGAATCCCACATTCACACATGACGTTAGAGATGGACAGCCAAAAAACAATAAGACTGCCAGAATAGATAGAATTCACATCAAAATTCTAAAATATGGCAGAGAAACACTCGACACAAATACATGTCTCATTTCCCTCATCCAGAAGGAGGAGAGCATGTCAGGGGACCTCCGCGATGCGGTAATTGTGATCATCTTTAAAAAAAGTTGACATGACCGACTGTGTTAACTATAGAGGGGTATCCCTGCTGTCCACCACAGGGAACGTCATCACAAGAGTCCTTCTCAACTGCCTCCTCCCCGTGGCTGAAGAGCTCCTACTGGAATCACAATGTGGATTCTGTCCATCAACAGGCACAGTGAACATAATCTTCACAGCAAGACAACTTCAAGATAATGTAGGGAGCAGCAGCAACTTTTATACATGGCCTTCTCTGACCTGACAAAGGCCTTCGACTCTACCAACCGAGAGGGATTATGGAATGTCCTCCTCAAACATACTGCACTACGACATGCAAGCTGTAATCCTTGCCAACGGATCTATCACTGACCCAATCCGAGTGCAAACTGGGGTCAAGTAAGGCTGTGTCATCGGCACCAATGCTCTTTTCCATCTTCCTTGCTGCAACACTCCACCTCATCTCCTCACACTCAAACACAGTACCTGACAGAGACAGAATGAATCCATACAGCACCAGAGACTGAGTTACCAAATTACATAAAACACTCAAACACAGTAGCCTAGACTAAAAATGAAATTAATTGCATACTCACATGCAATAGCAGAGACACAACGACACAGAATCAGTCAATAAGTGTACTCCTAACAACAGCCAGGACATTTCCAGGAAGCTCCACACAGGGAGCAGCTCTTTCAATATAAACTGGGGCTGGAGAGAGTCTTTGTGCAATAGACTTCCTGATTGCAGTAGGGGGATTTGTGATTGGTTGCAAATATTTAATCTGATTGGATGGCGAAAGAGACTAAATGTCGAATTACAATATTAAATCGTTGGGACATCATTCCAAATCACCCAATCACAATCTTTACTTTCCCCCATCCCTCATTAGCATAGAGCTGTGGGATTGTCTATTTAATCCGCACTCGGAAGGGGTTTGGTTTATTTCTGTGTCTGAAATTGAAACTGAAGATGGTTGAGGAGAAGAGGAAAGCAGCTGCTAAGAAGGGCGCCAAGAAAACTGTGAGTAAACCATCAGCAAAGGGCAGTAAGAGGCGGAGAAAGTCGAGGAAGGAGAGTTACTCCATCTACATCTACAAAGTGATGAAGCAGGTTCACCCCGACACCGGCATCTCCTGCAAGGCCATGAGCATCATGAACTCGTTCGTGAACGATATTTTCGAGCGCATCGCGGGTGAGGCTTCCCGCCTGGCCCATTACAACAAGCGCAGCACCATCAGCTCCCGGGAGATCCAGACCGCCGTACGCCTGCTGCTGCCCGGGGAGCTGGGCTGTATGACGCGAAGCCCACAGACAGCAGAGCCTCCCAGTCCTGCCTGTCATCTATCACAGAGGTCTTAGATGACAGCAGGAGGGAGGGACTGGACAAGCCGCTAACTCTGGACGAGCTGACAAAGGCCGTCGAGTCTTTCGAGACGAGTAAAACACCCGGGAGCGACGGCTTACCGGTCGAGTTGTACTCGGCCCTGTGGGACTGGGTCGGCCCGGACCTGCTGGAAGTATACGAGAGTATGCTCCTGGCCGGCAGCATGTCAGAATCCATGACAAAAGGCATCATCACCCTCATTTACAAGCAGAAGGGGGAGAGGGCAGAAATCAGAAATTGGCGGCCCATCTCACTGCTTAATGTTGATTACAAGATTCTGTCCAAAGTCATAGCCAGTCGAGTCAAGTCTGCTCTGGAGTTGGTGATTCACCCCGATCAGACCTGTACTGTACCCGGCAGGAAGATCTCTGATAGTCTCGCGCTACTCAGGGATACGATCGCCTACGTATGGGACAGGAGGGTAGACACCTGCCTCATCAGCCTGGACCAGGAGAAGGCTTTTGACAGGATATCGCACACCTACATGATGGACGTGCTTTCCAAAATGGGGTTTGGGGAGGGAATCTGCAATTGGATCCAACTGCTCTACACAAACATCAGTAGCGCAGTGGCAATCAACGGGTGGGAATCTGAAAGTTTCCCGATCAAATCTGGAGTCAGACAGGGCTTTCCTCTGTCCCCGGTCTTGTTTGTTTGCTGTATTGAACCCTTTGCTGAGTCTATTAGGAAGGATGCGAGCATAAGAGGGGTGACAATCCCAGGCAGCGGAGGCACTCAGGTCAAAACCTCCCTGTACATGGATGACGTCGCCGTCTTCTGCTCGGATCCGCTGTCTGTGCGCAGACTGATGAGCATCTGCGACCAGTTCGAACTGGCCTCGGGAGCCAAAGTTAACCACGGCAAGAGCGAGGCCATGTTCTTTGGGAACTGGGCTGACCGATCCTTTGTCCCCTTCACCGTCAGGTCAGATTACCTGAAGGTGCTGGGGATATGGTTCGGAAGGGCCGGGGCGTGCACCAAAACATGGGAGGAGCGAGTAGCCAAGGTACGACAAAAGTTGGGCATGTGGGGGCAGCGATCTCTCTCCATTGTGGGTAAGAACCTGGTCATCAGGTGCGAGGCGCTCACGTTGTTGCTCTACGTGGCGCAGGTCTGGCCCATACCCCACTCCTGCGCCGTGGCAGTCACCCGAGCCATTTTCCGCTTCGTCTGGGGACCTAAAATGGACCGGGTCCGGAGGGACACGATGTTCAAATCTCTGGACATGGGCGGGAAAAATGTACCCAACGTGGCCCTCATCCTGATGACCACCTTTGTGTGCGGCTGCATCAAGCTATGTGTAGATCCCCAGTACGCAAACTCCAAGTGTCACTACGTGCTGAGGTTCTATCTGTCCCCGGTGTTGCGAAGGATGGGCCTGGTCACATTGCCGCGGAACGCACCATGCAGTTGGGTGGCGCCGTACCACCTATCCTTCGTGGAGCAGTTTCTGCGGAAAAACACCTTTGACCACCGGTCCATCAGGCAGTGGTCTGCACGGAATGTCCTCAAGGCACTACGGGAAAAGGAAACGGTGGATCCTGTCGGATGGTTCCCCGAGCAGACCGTCAAAGTCATTTGGCGGAATGCCTCATCACCAGAACTTTCAAACAAGCACCAAGACGTAGCTTGGCTGGTGGTGAGAAGGGCCCTCCCCGTCAGATCCTTCATGCACACCCGAAGTCTCGCCCCCTCCGCACAGTGCCCCCGCATTGGCTGTGGTGGGGAAGAGACGGTCGCCCACCTCCTCCTGGAATGTGCCTTTGCAAAGCAGGTGTGGAAAGAGATGCAGTGGTTTTTGTCAAGGTTCATCCCAAGCAGCTCTGTAACACAGGAGTCTGTGCTTGACGGGCTGTTCCCAGGGACGCACACCGAGACAAACATCAACTGCTGCTGGAGGACTATCAATTCGGTGAAAGACGCCCTTTGGTCTGCCCGAAACTTGCTGGTCTTCCAGCGCAAAGAGTTGCCCACCACCGAATGTTGCAGACTGGCACATTTCAAGGTCCAGGACTCCGTGCTGAGGGACGCACTAAAGCTTGGGGCAGCCGCAGCAAAGGCTCAATGGGGAAAGACCACAGTGTAAGGTTCCCCCACTAAGCTGGACTGAGGGGCTGGATCCATGGGAAACCTCTCGAACTGTATCGTTAATATTCTCAATTGCTGTAAATGTAAAACTGTAATTGACATGACAATTGTGAAACGGAAAGGTCGGGAAGAAACTCGTGACAGTATTGAAGGAAACTGATCTCCCTTGCAATGTTTGTATTTTTGGTGCTGTTTGGAAACTGTTTGGCAATGTAATTTTTACAGATTTTTATGAATAAAGTATATTTTGGAAATTAAAAAAAAAGAGAAGAGGAAAGCAGCTGCTAAGAAGGGCGCCAAGAAAACTGTGAGTAAACCGTCAGCAAAGGGCGGCAAGAAGCGGAGAAAGTCGAGGAAGGAGAGTTACTCCACCTACATCTACAAAGTGATGAAGCAGGTTCACCCCGACACCGGCATCTCCACCAAGGCCATGAGTATCATGAACTCGTTTGTGAACGATATTTTCGAGCGCATCGCGGGTGAGGCTTCACGCCTGGCATATTACAACAAGCGCAGCACCATCAGCTCCCGGGAGATCCAGACCGCCTGCTGCTGCCCGGGGAGCTGGCCAAGCACGCCGTGTCGGAAGGGACAAAGGCGGTGACCAAGTACACCAGCTCCAAGTAAAACTGCACAATGGACTGAAAAACATCCCAAACACAACGGCTCTTTTAAGAGCCACCCACAATCTCTCTGAAAAAGCTGCATCCGAACATCTCTCTGAAATCATTTTAAGACAATGTGTAACATGATAAATGTCCCACTGCTGTGTTTTTGTCTGCTGTCCCACAAACCGAACGAAAACCCATAATCCGCTCATCCGCCTTTACTTTTTTGCTTAAAGCTGTTATTTTGGTTTTGCACAGCCCCTGAATGACCGCATTAACAGCTGCTTTCAGCGGCAAGAGTCAGACCTCAGTCCCTTCACTCTATTCCTGAAATGTGAACTGATTCATCATTTTATTAACAGTAACTCTCCGCAGTGTTACAGCCCGGAATGGGATTATTACACAGCAGACTAAGGGCAGTTTGAGGACTCGATCCTGCTTCCTCTTTTCAGAGAAGGACACTGATTGAAGATAAACTGAATGTTTCCCTTCAGGGAAATGCTGTGAACAGGGATTTAGTACCTCCCGGGACAGTTTGAAAGCAATTGTAGAAAGATCCACAATTTAAATAACATTTTAAACCCGCGTCTGTAATTCGTGACGGAAAAAGTTGAATGAAACAAAATAAAGAGAAGGGATTTTAAATATTTGACGAAGGATGACATTTATTTTAATCCGCTCCTTTCTGACAATGAAATTGGCGGTCTTTTTGAAATTGACAAATTTTCTGCTTCTGATGTTGTGGCGGTAAACCCCGCCCTCTTCTGTTGTCAGTGACCTGATTGGTGAAGAATATAGGCAAATGAGGTGAATTAAGTACTGGCCAATGGGGAGAGTTTTCAGTCTATAAGTAAAGTAAATGCGGCGGAAATTATTCATTCTTTGTGAAAGTATTTGCGAGATTGTGGAAATGTCTGGAAGAGGAAAGACCAGCGGCAAAGCTCGGGCCAAGGCCAAGTCTCGCTCCTCCCGGGCTGGACTGCAGTTCCCGGTGGGCCGTGTTCACAGGCTCTTGAGAAAGGGCAACTATGCTGAGCGTGTGGGTGCCGGAGCCCCGGTCTATCTGGCTGCTGTGCTCGAGTATCTGACCGCTGAAATCCTCGAGCTGGCTGGCAACGCGGCCCGGGACAACAAGAAGAGCCGCATCATCCCCAGACACCTGCAGTTGGCCGTCCGCAACGATGAGGAGCTCAACAAGTTGCTGGGAGGAGTGACCATCGCTCAGGATGGGGTGCTGCCTAATATCCAGGCCGTGCTGCTGCCTAAGAAAACCAGCGCTCAGAGCTCCCAGAAAAAGTAAAGCGGCCAAAATGTCACCTAATAAACCAAAGGCTCTTTTCAGAGCCACCCACAGTCTCTGTGAAAGGGCTGGTTCCTGTCTGATGCCAGAATGCCAGTAACAGGACCGAATGAGAACTATTTCAAATGTTTAAGCATCTGTTTCAGTGATTTCTCACTGTCACCCCAAAGCCTGTCTAATTTATTACTTCCACAGAGTGAGTTATTTGTCCCGTTACAGATTGCTGAATCGAGTCTTGCCGCCAGGTACAGATAAGTAGACAAAAAAATTACAGATTAAAACTTCGTAATATATATAATCCATCAAAAGCTTTTTTTATTCCGGTTTTATCAGCACAAAGTCCTGGCCCGATTTTACGAACAGCTTTAAACTAACGCCAGATTTACCATTAATTCGCTTCTTTCCGACACTGAAATTGACGGCTTTTTCGAATTCAAACTTTCTGCCAATTTAAGCCAGTGATTTGTTGTATTTCCTAATTCGAAGCTCTGCGATTGGTTAAGGCATGTGAATGAGACGTGGGTGACCAATCAGAAGTGAGCTCGGGATAGCGCAGGCTCAAACTATGGGAATTCCAGGACCCTGAATGATTGAGCTGAAACTGATCAGTTTCACAAACCCTGTCAGTTTCAGTGCAGGAAACACCGTCTCGGGGGAAATAACATCACAAGTGGGTCTGGTTCCAGTGAACGATTTAACGGCTGCTGCAAAACTCCCGGATTCTCTCATTGCAGCGAAATCATTTTGAAATTCTATGAAAACAAAGTGATTCTGGAGGAGTGATGTGGCTTTTCACTGAGGGCATGTGTGGACTGGGGAAATAACTAACTGGAGAGTCTCGGGCACTGTTTACACAGCCCGTTTAGAAAATCAAATCCACTACACATCCTTGCTGCAAATGAAATGTCAAATTCGGGGATTCCAGTTTTTTTCATCCCGAACACAGCAGATTGATTAAACAAAGAATTAAAAGTAAAATACTGCGAATGCTGGAAATCTGAAATATTTCAGATTGATTGAACTGTTCTGAACAGCCTATCCCAGCTCCCATTTCTCGATCACTGCTCTCTTTGTGAGGCGGTGGGTGGCTCTTAGAAGAGCCTTTGTTTTGTGTTTGCTGGAAAGGGTCAAATTGTTCAACCGCCGAATCCATAGAGCGTGCGGCCCTGCCGTTTCAGAGCGTACACCACATCATGGCAGTGACCGTCTTGCGCTTGGCGTGCTCAGTGTAGGTGACCGCATCCCTGATCACATTCTCCAGGAAAACCTTCAACACCCCGCGAGTCTCCTCACAGATCAAACCCGAGATCCGCTTGACCCCGCCACGGCGAGCCAGGCGGCGGATTGCTGGTTTGGTGATGCCCTGGATATTATCACGAAGCACTTTGCGGTGCCGCTTTGCTCCGCCTTTGCCCAGTCCTTTGCCTCCTTTACCTCTGCCAGACATGATGATTCTTCGCTCAGGTCACTACACAATATAAGAAGCAGACTCTTGCAGGCTCTACTTTACACAGACCTCCCGGACCTGCCTGAGAATGGGAGAGAGAGAGCAGAAAGGGGGGGAGACAGAGTGAAGATTGAACAGAGAGCAGATGGGGAGGAGACACCCAGAGTGACAGACGGAGAGAGAACGGCCCCTCATCTTTCAGCTCCACCTCCAGTTTCCTCTGGTTCGCCAATTTCAAACCCTTTATTAACAGTGGAACCGAAACCCAGCTCTCCACACAAACCCTTCCAGACTCGGCCTTCATAGTCAAGGCTTTCCAGAAAGCCGGAGCTTTTAAATATGGTTCCGCTACAATTAACACTCAGTAATATTCCCACCTAAACACAGTCCATTCTATAACAAATAACCTACTCAGTAACATCACCATTTCCACACACATCCTCTTCCAGCAGTTTACAAACACCTTATTGCAGCTGTTTGGGGAATCTCCTGTGTTAAGATTGGAGTTGGAAAGCGGCCTTTACCCGGCAGTGTTACCGTCTCACACTGAATCTGCCAGACATCCTGTTGATCTGTCTCGTTCCCCTCTGTCTCTCTTGACTATTACATGGCACGGGTAGTATTTCAGAAAGTACTGCAATGGAGGGAGTGCTGGAGACTCCAGGCCAATCCTGGAGGGATGGGGGAAATATCTTTAGAAATTCCCTGGAGAGAATCGTGATATGACAGGTCTCCAGGGACAGACCAAGGAGAGAGTGTGGACATTGAATGGAAACATGGCAAAAAGAGTTGGGGATTCAGGAACACAATCCTCTCTGATAGGTTACAGCCTCCCCTCTGCTCCTGCTCTTTACGAGACACTTTTCCAGTTTAAATTTATGGACAAGGTGGGTTAGTTGCTCTCAGGGTGGGTGGGGGGGAGAGGAGCCTCAGTGGCCATGGGTGGGATAGGGAAAATGGAGACAGAGAACCAGGACTCCGGTCACTCCCCAGCGATGTCTGCTGGAAAGTATCTGTGGATCGGATGATGCCGGGGTCCAATGGAGAGGGGAAGGGGGTGGGGTGATGGAGTGAGGAGGTGGAGAGGGAGTGTTCGTGGTGTCACAGCCAACCCCCTGCCCAAACCAAACTCCCACATCCCAGCATTATATTGTCCAATTCCTGGAGGCGGAGGATTGCGATTCCCGTTGGATTTATTTCTAATGTTCGGCATCTTATCCTGATAAAATCACCAGTTCTGAAGGAGGCCATTCTGCACTTATTCTCAGGTCATCGAGGGGTCATCTTTCCCTTTTCAGCTCCTGACTGCTGGTATTTTTGCTGTTAAATATGAAATGCAACGTATGTTCGCAGCTGTTTCTGCCCTGTTGCAGCCATAGGAACATAGAAATGAGGGTAGGCCATTCAGCCCCTCGAGCCTGCTGCACCTTTCAATTAGATCCTGGCTCACCTGTATCTTAACTCCAGCTACCTGCTGTGATTTCATAAACCCTCAGACCATCACTGGATAAACATCTCTCAATCTCAGGTTGGAAATTGTCAATTGACCCTCAGGTTTATCTGATTTTTCTCTGCTAATGTACGTGAGTGATATCTGTTATGCATATATTATTTTCTGGTACTGGAAGTGTATATTGTATTTATTCTTTACTTGTTAGCCTCTGGGACCGCGTATGAGTATGGGTCTCATTCTGTATCAGTCAGTTTCTGGTACAGTCTGTGTGCGCATATCCACGGCTCATTTTGCAGTTGGCAGTCTCTGGTACGAAATATGCATTACAATTCATTTTTTATGTGTCTGTCTCTTGGACAGTCCATTACAGTGGGCTTAATTTTATACCTCTCAGCTGCTGGTTATGTCTGCAAGTGTACATTCTGTATCTATGTGACGCTGGGGCTGTATGAGTGTGGAATTCTTCTGTACCTGTACTTAATATGTATCTCAGGGATGGTATTGAGAACTATTTTTTTTAATGCCATAATGTATCACCATTTTCTTGTCCCACTAGTATTTTAAAATATAGATCACTGCACATTTTAACTGTGTGCATTACTGAGTTGTGGTTTGAGCTTTTTGGACTAGTTTTTAGTCTGTAACTGTATGAACACATTTGTGAATCACAACATATATTTCAAACTCACACATGGCATTCTCAGTATCATCAGAATCATTCAATTGATAAGATATCATTCAGTACAGCTCTTAGAGAGATTATTGGATTGGTATGTAATGTGCAGTGCAGTGTGCACTAATTGACATAATACTGTAACTTTCCTTTTGATACTGCATCAGATGTTTGTACTACATTGTAATCTGTCACTCAGTCTGCAGTCTGGGCTACATTATTCGGATTCATTCTGTACCTTTCCATCAGCTGCTCTACCTCATATTTAATTTGTAGCTTAGGGTGCACTCTTGTGGGATTGATCCGGTGCTTTTCAATATGATAGTGGGTGTGATTTTGAACTAAGATTGATGTACCTAGCTTTCAGCAGTACTGAGTTGGGGTGAATTGGAAACAACTTCTGCCTCTCCTGCTTTGTTTGATTGTCTGCTGGATTGAAAATGTGTCTCTGGAACTTGGGATCAGTGTGAGTCTGACTGCTTCTGCTCTCTGTGACTGTGGAACTCATGGCCTGTCTGTGTCTCTGAGCTCTGGGAGTGATAATGTACCTACTCTGTGTTTGAAGGAGTGGACTGTACATATCCTTGTGCCGGGGAATCATCACAATCCTTCTGGTTCCTTCAAGTATTTGCTGACAGAAAGAAAGAAAAATATCTCTTGTAACTCAAGATCAATTGAGGTGGAAGCTCGAAAAGACATGAATATACTATTTCAATTAATAATCATTATGACCAACCACAAAGGTTGATCAGTAATACAAAGAGTGTCAGTGTCTGATTCCACTGCAGCACTCAGCTTCTGCTGATCAGGTTTTCTTTGGTAGTTTTATAACAATTTAGTGGCAGCCAGGAACAACCCAACATCTGCACTGCTCCATGAATGGGAATACCTGCTGGAGCAGGGATATTTGCACAAGTCAAGTTTTTAATTCCACCTGGCATTATAATGCAAGAACATAATAACTAGGAGCAGGATTAGACCATTCCGCCACTCGAGTCTGTTCCAACATTTAATAAGATCATGGCAGATCTGATCATAGTCTCAACTCCACTATCCTGCCTGTCCCAATAACACTTCACTCCCTTGTAAATTAAAAGTCAGTCTAACTCAGCCTTGAATATATTCAATGACCAGCTTCCACCATCATCTTGGGTAGAGAATTCCAAAGAACAACAACCCTTTGAGAGAAGAAATTCCTCTTCAATTCCATCGAAAATGGGTGCCCCCTTATGTTGAAACTGTTCCCCCTAGTTCTTGATTCCCTCATGAGGGGAAACATCATCTCAGTAAATACCCTGTCAAGCCCCTTCAGTATCTTATATGTTTCATAAGATCACCTCTCATTCTTCTAAACTCCAATGAGTGTAGCACAACCAGGTCAAACGTTCCTCATAAGACAACATCTTCATCCCTGGAATCAACCTAGTGATGTTTGCCTGAACTACCTCCAATGCAAGTATTTTCCTCCTTAAATAAGGAGACCAAAACTGTATACACACTCAAGGTGTGGTCTCACCAACACGCTGTACAGTGGCAGCAAGACTTCCCTACATTTCTACTCCATCCCCATTGCAATAAAGGCCAAAATTCCAATAGCCTTCCTAATTACTTGCTGTACTTCAATGCTAACTTTTTGTGATTCAGATAAGAGGACAGCCAGATCCCTCTATACCACAGCATTCTGCAGTCTCTCTCTATTTAAATAACATTCTGCTTTTCTCTACATCATACCAAAGTGGAAATCCTCACATTTTCCCACATTATACTTAATATGCCAAATTTTTCCCACACACTTAACTTGTCTTTATCTCTTTGCAGACTCATCGTGTCCTCCGCACAACTTGATTTCACACCTTTCTTTGTATCAACAGCAAATTTAGTTACAATACACTCGATCCCTTCATCCAAATCATTAATATAGACTGGAAGTAGTTGAGGCCCCAGCACTGATCCCTGTGGCACTCCACGAGTTCCAGTTTGCAAACCTGAAAATGACACATTTATCCTAATTCTCTGTTTCTTGTTAGTAAGCATGTACCAGCGACCTGGGTTCGATTCTGGGTACTACCTGTGCAGAGTTTGCAAGTTTTCCCTGTGACCGCGTGGGTTTTCGCCGGGTGCTCCGGTTTCCTCCCACAGCCAAAGACTTGCAGGTTGATAGGTAAATTGGCCGTTATAAATTGCCCCTAGTATAGGTAGGTGGTCGGGGAATTGAGGGAAGTTGGGGATGTGAGAGGGTAATGGGATTAATGTAGGATTAGGATAAATGGGTGGTTGATGGTCAGCACAGACTCGGTGGCTGAAGGGCCTGTTTCAGTACTGTATCTCTAAATAAATAAAATAAATAATATAGTACCCGTTAACACCACAAGCGTGTAGTAACATTTTGCATGGCACTTTAGCGAATGCCTTTTCAAAATACAAATACACTACATCTACTGGTTCCCCTTCAGTTACCCTGCTTCTTACACCCTCAAAGAACGCGAATAATGTTGGCAAACTTGATTTCCTTTTTGTAAATCCATGTTGACTCTGCATGATTGTATTATAATTTTCTAAATGTTCTACAGATTGGAGGGTGGCAAATGTAACCTCACTATTTAAAAAAGGAGAGAGAGAAAAAACAGGGAATTACGGACCAGTTAGCCTTACATCAGTAGTGGGGAAAGTGCGAGAGTCTATTATAAAGGATGTGGTCGCAGAACACCTGGAAAGCATAAACGGGTTTGGACAAAGACAGCATGGGTTAACGAAAGGGAAATCTTGCTTAACAAATCTACTGGCGTTTTTGAGGATGGAACTGGTAGAATAGATAAAGGAGAACCAGGGGATGTGTTGTATCTGGATTTTAAGAAGGCTTTTGATAAGGTCCCACATAAGAGGTTCGTGTGCAAAATTAAAGCAGATGGGATTGGGGGTAATATCTTTTGGGCCTCCTTATCTCGAGAGACAATGGATACGCGCCTGGAGGTGGTCAGTGGTTTGTGAAGCAGCGCTTGGAGTGGCTATAAAGGCCAATTCTGGAGTGACAGGCTCTTCCACAGGTGCTGCAGAGAAATTTGTTTGTTGGGGCTGTTGCACAGTTGGCTCTCCCCTTGCGCCTCTGTCTTTTTTCCTGCCAACTACTAAGTCTCTTCGACTCGCCACAATTTAGCCCTGTCTTTATGGCTGCCCGCCAGCTCTGGCGAATGCTGGCAACTGACTCCCACGACTTGTGATCAATGTCACACGATTTCATGTCGCGTTTGCAGACGTCTTTATAACGGAGACATGGACGGCCGGTGGGTCTGATACCAGTGGCGAGCTCGCTGTACAATGTGTCTTTGGGGATCCTGCCATCTTCCATGCGGCTCACATGGCCAAGCCATCTCAAGCGCCGCTGACTCAGTAGTGTGTATAAGCTGGGGGTGTTGGCCGCTTCAAGGACTTCTGTGTTGGAGATATAGTCCTGCCACCTGATGCCAAGTATTCTCCGAAGGCAGCGAAGATGGAATGAATTGAGACGTCGCTCTTGGCTGGCATACGTTGTCCAGGCCTCGCTGCCGTAGAGCAAGGTACTGAGGACACAGGCCTGATACACTCGGACTTTTGTGTTCCGTGTCAGTGCGCCATTTTCCCACACTCTCTTGGCCAGTCTGGACATAGCAGTGGAAGCCTTACCCATGCGCTTGTTGATTTCTGCATCTAGAGACAGGTTACTGGTGATAGTTGAGCCTAGGTAGGTGAACTCTTGAACCACTTCCAGAGCGTGGTCGCCAATATTGATGGATGGAGCATTTCTGACATCCTGCCCCATGATGTTCGTTTTCTTGAGGCTGATGGTTAGGCCAAATTCATTGCAGGCAGACGCAAACCTGTCGATGAGACTCTGCAGGCATTCTTCAGTGTGAGATGTTAAAGCAGCATCGTCAGCAAAGAGGAGTTCTCTGATGAGGACTTTCCGTACTTTGGACTTCGCTCTTAGACGGGCAAGGTTGAACAACCTGCCCCCTGATCTTGTGTGGAGGAAAATTCCTTCTTCAGAGGATTTGAACGCATGTAAAAGCAGCAGGGAGAAGAAAATCCCAAAAAGTGTGGGTGCGAGAACACAGCCCTGTTTCACACCACTCAGGATAGGAAAGGGCTCTGATGAGGAGCCACCATGTTGAATTGTGCCTTCCATATTGTCATGGAATGAGGTGATGATACTTAGTAGCTTTGGTGGACATCCGATCTTTTCTAGTAGTCTGAAGAGACCACGTCTGCTGACGAGGTCAAAGGCTTTGGTGAGATCAATGAAAGCAATGTAGAGGGGCATCTGTTGTTCACGGCATTTCTCCTGTATCTGACGAAGGGAGAACAGCATGTCAATAGTCGATCTCTCTGCACGAAAGCCACACTGTGCCTCAGGGTAGACGCGCTCGGCCAGCTTCTGGAGCCTGTTCAGAGCGACTCGAGCAAAGACTTTCCCCACTATGCTGAGCAGGGAGATTCCACGGTAGTTGTTGCAGTCACCGCGGTCACCTTTGTTTTTATAGAGGGTGATGATGTTGGCATCGCGCATGTCCTGGGGTACTGCTCCCTCGTCCCAGCACAGGCATAGCAGTTCATGTAGTGCTGAGAGTATAGCAGGCTTGGCACTCTTGATTATTTCAGGGGTAATGCTGTCCTTCCCAGGGGCTTTTCCGCTGGCTAGGGAATCAATGGCATCACTGAGTTCCGATTTGGTTGGCTGTATGTCCAGCTCATCCATGACTGGTAGAGGCTGGGCTGCAATGAGGGCAGTCTCAGTGACAGCATTCTCCCTGGAGTACAGTTCTCGGTAGTGCTCAACCCAGCGGTCCATCTGTTTGCGTTGGTCAGTGATTATGTCCCCCGATTTAGATTTGAGGGGGGTGATCTTCTTGATGGTTGGTCCAAGAGCTCTCTTCATGCCATCATACATTCCTCTGATGTTTCCGGTGTCTGAGGCCAGCTGAATATGACTGCATAGGTGTTGCCAGTAGTCGTTTGCGCAACGCCTAGCTGTTCTTTGTGCAGTACTTCTGGCTGCTTTAAGTGATGCGGATGTTAAATCGCTGGGGGCTTTCTTGTAGTTCAAAAGTGCAATGCGCTTAGCGGCTATGACAGGTTCCAGCTCTTCATTATGAGATTGAAACCAGTCTGCATTTCTCTTCGCACTTTTGCCGTAGGTGGTCAAAGCTGACTCATAGATGGCGTCTCTGATGTGGGCCCACTTGGTCTCAGCATCCCCTGTGCGAGTGTTTTGAAGGGCTGTTACAAGTGAATTTAGAAATTTTTGTAACAGCTGTGGGTGAGAAATTCTGCTCGTGTTGATGCGCGGGTGGCCCTTCTGCTTGGAATGATGCAACTTCTTTGGTCTGAGTCTAACCTTGCTGCACACCAGGGAGTGGTCGGTGTCGCAGTCCGCACTGTGGAAGCTGCGTGTGATTTGAACACTGTTTAAGGCGGCTCGCCTTGTGACAATGAGGTCTAGCTGGTGCCAACGACGTGATCTTGGGTGCCTCCATGAAACCTGGTGACAGGGTTTAGTGTGAAAGAACGAGTTGGTGATGCAGAGGTTATGATAGGTACACAACTCAAGCAGTCTCTGCCCGTTCTCATTCATCCTTCCAACGCCATAGCGCCCAAGGCAGGAGGGCCATGAGTCATGGTCGGCCCTAACCCTGGCATTAAAGTCCCCCGGCAGGAATAGGTGTTCGGTGTTGGGGATGCTGCTAATGATGTTATGGAGTTGTTCATAGAACTGGTCTTTAGCTTCAGGTGCGGAGCAGAGTGTTGGAGCATAGATGCTGAGTAGGTGTACTGGACCAGAGGTGGTGAGCAGTCGGATGGACAGTATGCGTTCCGAGCCATTTGAGGAAGGCTCTATCATGCTGAGCAAGGAGTTTCTGATGGCGAAGCCCACTCCATGCTGTCTTGGTTCTTCAGGATCCCTGCCCTGCCAGAAGAAGGTGTAGTATTGCTCTGCTAGAGAGCCACTCGCGGGGAGGCGAGTCTCCTGAAGTGCTGCAATGTCCACATTGAATCTACTGAGCTCGTTGTTAATGATGGCGGTCTTCCGAGAATCGTTGATTTGTGTAAGGTCTTCCGACAGGCCAGGACACATAGTTCTGACGTTCCAGCTTGCAAAGCGAAGGGCTGGTACCTTCTTTCCTTTTTTCATGTTGTTTGGTGCGGTGTATCAGTCCACCTTTCGGGCAATGACCCTGAGCTCCAAGCACCCATTGAAGCAGGCAGACTGTGGCGGGACAGAACCTTATTGACCGGGGGCTGCCCGGTTTGAGGCGGGCGGTAGCTGTCCAGTGAGGTGCAATGACCTCTCCCACCGACAAAGGCAACCCGTGGCGCCCAGTTTCTACGCCAATTTATCTGGACTTATAACCCGTAACTGCTGCCTTCCGTGTTGTTTTAGTCGCTGTGAGGCAACTATGGAGTGACCTCTCCATGGCGCATGCCTGGGCAAATTTATGGAGGTTGAGAGTTGCCCAGTCGTCAAAACCCCCCTCTCGGCATTTCTGGTGGGGTCCAAAGGAGTGCAGGACACGACGTTTGGCACCAGTATGGCTGCAGGAACTGCCGGAAACATGCCAAAGGTGACACATGAACGCCAACGGGGTTCCACTCCGGATTTTCTGTTTTAGTTTACTCCCTGAGCCTTGGTCTCTCCCGAGACGCCCACTAGGCAGTGGGGTTGTTGGGGCCCCTACACAGGTGTAGGATGGTGCCGGTGGGAGGAGGGGATGCAAGGGGGAGGGGTAGAGGGAGGGGGTGGGGGGGGTGCAGGGGAAGGGGGTGCGGGGTGAAGATGGTGCGAGGGGGGGGCGGGCTGGGACGGGGTTGTGAGGGGGTGAGCTGAGAGGGTGGAGCAGGGAAGGGGACGGGGTTGGGGGGGGTGGAAGGGGGGTAAAGGGGTGGGGAGGGGGGGTGGAATCTGGTGCAGGTAATAAGCCATTTCCTCAGTGCCCACCATCGACATCCGGAAAGCTCATCCACGTCCTTCGGGAGGTGAAGCATCATTTGGCAGACTTAGAGGTGATTACATTTGCTAAGGGTTTTTTTTTTTGCAGTGGTTTAAATAAAGGCATGTAGCATTGCCGACAGTGCGCTGCAGATGCTCTCCGAGCCATCTCCCGCGGGCGCTTTGAAGTTGCGGCCGGGGGGGCCGTTCGTGGATGTTTTGGGTGTTCGGGGCACCTTTTCACAGGACTTCTCTCGGGTCCCGCAGCTCCTTCTTCACCTCAATGGACTTACCGCATGCCGTGGCTGCAGACACTCTGGACTGGGGGTAATATACTGGCATTGATTGAGAATTGCTTGACAGACAGGAAACAGAGAGTAGGAATAAACGGGCCTTTTGCCAGGTGGCAGGCAGTGACGTGTGGCGTACTACAGGGATCAGTGCCTGGGCCCCAGCTATTCACAATATATATTAATGACTTGGGTGATGGAACATTTCCAGGTTTGCAGACGACACAAAGCTGGGGAGGAAACTGAGTTGTGAGGAGTATGCAAAGAGGCTCCAATGTGATTTGGACACGTTGGGTGAGTGGGCAAATGCATGGCAGATGCAGTATAACTTGGATAAGTGTGAGGTTATTCACTTCGGTTGTAAAAACAGAAAGGCAGATTATTATCTGAATGGTGACAGATTGGGAAAGGGGGAGGTGCAAAGAGACCTGGGTGTCCTTGTACACCAGTCGCTGAAAGCAAATATTCAGGTGCAGCAAGCAGTTAGGAAGGCAAATGGTATGTTGGCCTTCATTGCAAGCGGATTTGAGTACAGGAGCAAGGAAGTCTTACTGCAGTTATACAGGGCTTTGGTGAGAGCACATCTGAAGTATTGTGTGCAGTTTTGGTCTCCTTATCTGAGAAAGGATGTTCTTGCCTTGGAGGGAGTGCAAAGAAGATTTACCAGGCTGATTCCTGGGATGGCAGGATTGACAATGAGGAGAGATTGGGTTGACTAGGCCTATATTCACTAGAGTTTAGAACAATGAGAGGGAATCTCATAGAAACCTATAAAATTCTAACAGCACGAGTCAGGCGATATGCAGGGAGGATGTTCCTGATGGCTGGGGAGTCCAGAATCAGGGGTCACGGTCTCAGGATATGGGTATGCCATTTAGAACCGAGATGAGGAGAAATTTCTTCACTCAGAGGGTGATGAACTTGTGGAATTCTCTACAAAGAAAATTACAGCACAGGAACAGGCCCTTCGGCCCTCCAAGCCTGCGCCGATCCAGATCCTCTATCTAAACATGTCGCCTATTTTCTAAGGGTCTGTATCTCTTTGCTTCCTGCCCATTCATGTATCTGTCTAGATACATCTTAAAAGACGCTATCGTGTCCACGTCTACCACCTCCGCTGGCAACGTGTTCCAGGCACCCACCACCCTCTGCGTAAAGAACTTTCCACGCATATCCACCCCGAAACTTTTGCCCTCTCACTTTGAACTCGTGACCCCTAATAATTGAATCCCCCAATCTGGGAAAAAGCTTCTTGCTATCCACCCTGTCTATACCTCTCATGATTTTGTACTGCAGAAGGCAGTGGAGGCCAAGTCATTAAATATATTCAAGAAGGAGATAGATATATTTCTTAATACAAAAGGGATCAAGGGATATGGGGAGAAAGCGGGAAGAGGGTACTGAATTATATGATCAGACTTGATCATTTTTGAATGGCAGAGCAGGGCCGAATGGCCTACTCCTGCTCCAATTTTTCTATGTTTTCTGCGATGACTGACTTAATCATTGGTTCCAGCATCTTCTCAATGGCAGACATTAGGCTAACAGGCCTATCGTTGCCTGCTTTCTCTTTACTGCTTTCTTGAACAGGGACATTACATTTGCAGTTTAATATCCACTGGAACTGTTGCAGGATCTAGGGAATTTAAGAAGATTACAACCAATGCATCCACTATCTATGCAGACACTTCTTTTAAACCTTAGAATGTAGGCCATCAGATCCAGTGGACTTGTCAACCTTTAGTCCCATTAGTTTTCCAAAAACATGTTTTTCTCGCGATGGTGATGTTTTAAGTTCCCCCCTCCTTACTCCCCTTGATTTTCTACTATTCTTGGGATGTTTTTTGTGTCTACTTCTGTGAAGACAGATGAAAAATTCTTGTTCAGAGTATCTGCCATTTCCTTGCTTCTCTTGGATCAATCGTTCAACGGAAACCGACAGCTGCTGTTTAAAATGTTTCCTTGACACTACTCACCTGGCGCCAGCAATAGGTGTTGTTTGCATAACTGTCCCCATCCCTACTGTCTGGCTCTGTTCCCTCGATTCACTGCTCAATAACAACACAGTGTGAAACTGGAGCTAAACCATGAACATGCATTACAGGTTTGAGGAGAGAAAACAACAATGATTTTCAACAGCAGCTTCTTCCTGCTCTGTCTCCGTTACCTTGTCCACAAACAGCCTGAGAAAGGCTTCTCCTTCCGCGCTCACTCCATGTTCCTGTTCCACTCCGCCTCTTACAAACAGCCCCCAACTCCCCCTGAACTTGCTCCACAGTCAATGCTGATCTCTGAGCCCCTCTGCGGACAGGCTCTCAAAGCAATGTGCTGCTGGAAGGAGACTGCTGTTTACTCACTTACCCCGGGGCTCGAAGTCTCCATTCCCGTCTATTTCAAACCATCTTCTTCCGCTCACTAATTAAATGACGCAGAAGGACACGGTTGGAGGAGGCGCATCGCGCATGCGCTTCTTTCCCCACTCATTTACAAAAAAAAATAAATTGGAATAAAAGCAAAATACTGCGGATGCTGGAAATCTGAAATAAAATCAAGAAATGCTGGAACCACTCAGCAGGTCTGGCAGTATCTGTGAAAAGTGAAGCAGAGTTAACGTTTCGGGTCAGTGACCCTTCATCGGAACTGACAAAAATAAACTGGAACTTTCCCCAGTTCAGTTTTCTCCGAGTTTGAGCAAAGGAACTGGGGCTGTGGGGAAAGGTCAGAGAACGTTTCAAGCTGGGGGATTCTGAAGCTCAGTTTGAGATCATTCCCTGCAGTGTGTTTGCTCTTCATTCACCCGTCTTCTCAAAGCAATCCTCCGAGGGAGTCCCTGTGTTTGCTGCGATCGCGCAGGAGTTAATATATGACAGTAACAGTCCCAGATTAATGTCATCACATTGAAAGTGTCCTTCACTGACAGTCATATCGAGCGGTGTGAGCTGAGAGATTACAGAGATCAACAGGGCCAAGAGCGTTAAATTTGGAACATTGTTCACCTCACTCTCTAACTGTTACCCAGATTCTAGGAATAATAATGTGTCTATTTCTGATACAATATCAATTAGAAATGAGACTGCACCGTCTGTCTCCCACGGATCTTTCAAGATAAAATGAGGCTTCCTGGTCAGCCTGTAACTGCTGATGGGGATCTCTCTCCCTCTCTCACTTATTCACTTTCAGCTCTGTCTCTAGTGCTCTATAAAAACGTGGGATCCAGTTATTGGGTGTGATATGGACACACGAATAGAAAATGCACTATTGACACTCCCTCTCTAATGCTGTACATATGTTTGGGATACCATTATTTAGGATGATATGTATGCACTTTATTGTGTTACTAATACTGTCTCTGATGATACATAAGAATGTGTAATACAGTGTGATATGGACACACTGTTACGAATGGTCGGACTGATTCTCTCTCTCTCTGTGGTGCAGTATATGAAAAGGGGATAATGTTAGTGAGCATCATAGAATCATAGAATCATAGAAGGTTTAAGGCAGAGAAAGAGACCACTTGGCCCATCATCGTATGCGGCAGCCTAAAAACAGTGAACGTAAAGGAATGGCAGGGGGGGCTTCAACCTCGAGAGTCCACCTCCTGTGCGATGTGGGAGCTGCTGGATGCTTCCCGTGTCCTGGAGAACCATTTGGCGGTCATCACCTCGTAGCAGATGTAATGTACAACAATACTCCGCTCTCGTTGATTGACGTCTATGCCCCGGTTCAATGCAGCGAGCAGCTGACCGTCTTCCAGCATCTCCCACTGCTGCTGGCGACATACAGGCCGGTCATCCTCGGCGGTGACTTCAACGGCATCATCGATGCACCTGGATGATCCGGCAGAGACGACAGCAAACTGGATGCTATGTCCAGATCCTTAATAGAAACAGTAAAAGATGCCAAACTGCACGACGTCTTCAGCAAACCTGCAGACAGAGCGCAGCATAGATACACATGGTCAAGAACGGACGGGTCTGCCCATTCCAGGATTGACTTCCTATTTGTGTCCCGTGTTTTCACGGTCAGATCCACCGACGTCAAGCCGGTGTTCTTCTCCAAGCATTGCCTTTTACTGGCTGACTTTCACTTACAGAATGACCAGCGGGTTGGCAGGGGGACATGGAAGCTCAATGCTACACTGCTAACCCCAGAGAATGTTGAGGAACTCAAAAGGGATTACAAAGGTTGGAGGACCGTGAAACCCCACCTTTGAGTCTCCAGTTCAGTGGTGGGAAGCGATCAAGGAGAACATCAAGAGGTTCTTTATCTTCAAAGGGGTTCAGAGGGCGAGAGAGAGAGACAGATGGAAATGTCACGACTCCAGAAAAGTATGCAAAATCTGCTCTGGCTTCAGTCGATGGGGGTCAAGGTCAAGGAGGACCTTCATGAGGTGAAGAGCCAGCAGGCCTCGCTCTTTGCCACGGAGGCCTACAAGATCATCTTCCAGTCCAGAGTCCGCTCCATTGAGCAGGATGAGATGTGCTTGTGTTACTTCTTCTAAAAGGTACACAGAGAGAGCTCTGTTATCAGCAGCCTGCAGGAAGAGGATGGCTCGGTAATGTCTTCGCAGTCCGACATACTAAGGATCAGCAAATCCTTTTATGCTGGGCTGCATGACGCGAAGCCCACAGACAGCAGAGCCTCCCAGTCCTTACTGTCATCTATCACAGAGGTCTCAGATGACAGCAGGAGGGAGAGACTAGACAAACCGCTAATTCTGGATGAGCTGACTAAGGCCATCAAATCCTTCGAGATAAGTAAAACTCCTGGAAGCGACGGCTTACCGGTTGAGTTGTATTTGGCCCTGTGGGACTGGGTCGGCCCGGACCTGCTGGAAGTATATGACAGTATGCTCCTAGCCGGCAGCATGTCAGAATCCATGAGGAAAGGCATCATCACCCTCATCTACAAGGGGAAGGGGGAGAGGGCAGAAATCAGAAATTGTCGGCCCATCTCACTGCTTAATGTAGACTACAAGATCCTGTCAAAAGTCATAGCCAGTCGAGTCAAGTCTGCTCTGGAGTTGGTGATCCACCCTGATCAGACCTGTACTTTACCCACTCAGGGACACGACCACCCACATTCGGGACAGGAGGGTGGACACCTGCCTCATCAGCCTGGACCAGGAGAAGGCATTTGACAGGATATTGCACACCTACATGATGGACGGACTTGCGAAAATGGGTTTTGGGGAGGGAATCTGCAATTGGATCAAACTGCTCTACACAAACATCAGTAGCACAGTCTCAATCAATGGGTGGGAGTCAGAAAGTTTCCCGATCCAATCTGGAGTCAGACAGGGTTGTCCTCTCTCCCCTGTCTTGTTTATTTGCTGTATTGAACCCTTTGCTGTGTCTATTAGGAAGGATGCGAGCATAAGAGGGGTGACAATCCCAGACAGTGGAGGCACTCAGGTTAAAACCTCCCTGGACATGGATGACGTCGCAGCCTTCTGCTCGAACCCGCTGTCTGTGCGCAGACTGATGAGCATCTGCGACCAGTTCGCACTGGCCTTGGGAGCCAACGTTAACCACGGCAAGAGAGAGGCCATGTTCTTTGGGAACTGGGCTGACCGATCCTTTGTCCCCTTCACCGTCAGGTCAGACTACCTGAAGGTGCTGGGGATATGGTTCTGAAGGGCCGCGGCATGCACCAAAACCTGGAAGGAGCGAGTAGCCAGGGTACAACACAAGCTGAGCATGTGGGAGCAGCAACTCTCGACATTATGGGTAAGAACCTGGTCCTCAGGTGCGAGGCGCTCACGTTGTTGCTGTAAGTGGCACAGGTCTGGCCCATACCCCATTCCTGCGCTGTGGCGATCACCCGAGTCATTTTCCGCTTCATCTCTGGATCCAAAATGGACCGGGTCCAAAGGGACATGATGCTCAAACATCTGGATAAGGGTGGGCATAATGTACCCAATATCACCCTCATCCTGATGACTACCTTCGTGTGCGGCTGCATCAAGCTTTGTGCAGATCCCCAATACGCCAACACCAAGTGTCACTACGTGCTGAGATTCTCTCTGTCCCCAGTGTTGTGAAGGAAGGACCTGGTCGCATTGCCGTGGAACGCTCCATCTAGTTGGACTGTGCCGTACCACCAGTCATTCGTGGAACAGTTTCTGCGGAAAACACCTTTGACCACCAATCCATCAGGCAGTGGTCTGCACGGAATGTCCTCAAGGCCCTACGGGAAAAGGAGATGGTGGATGCTGTCGGATGGTTACCCGAGCAGACTGCCAAATCATTTGGCGGAATGCCTCATCACCAGAACTTTCCAACAAGCACCAAGATGTAGCTTGGCTGGTGGTGAGTAGACCCCTCCCCGTCAGATCCTTCCTGCACGCCCGAAGTCTCACCCCCTCCGCACAATGCCCTCGAAGTGTCTGCGGTGGGGATGAGATGGTTGCCCAGCTTCTTCTGGAATGTGTCTTTGCAAAGCAGGTGTGGAAAGAGATGCATTGGTTTTTGTCGAGGTTCATCCCAAGCAGCTCTGTAACACAGGAGTCTGTGCTATCCGGGCTGTTCCAAGGGACGCACACCGAGATAACCACAACTGCTGCTGGAGGACTATCAATTCGGTGAAAGACACTCTTTGGTCTGCCCGAAACTTGGTGGTCTTCCAGCGCAAAGAGTTGTCCACCACCGAATGTTGCAGACTGGCACACTCGAAGGTCCAGGACTACGTGTTGAGGGACGCACTAAAGCTTGGGGCAGCCACAGCAAAGGCTCAATGGGGAAAGACCACCATGTAAGCTCCCCCCACCAAGCTGAACTGAGGGGCTGGATCCATGGAAAACCCCTCAAACTGCAGCGGGAAAATTTTCGTTTGCCATAAAATGTATATGGCATGAAAAATGAAATGGAAGGGTTGTGAGGCAACTCACTCCTGCATTGAAGGAAACTGACCTCCTTTGCACTTTTTGTATTTTTTGACTTGGTGCTGTTTGGAACTGTTTTGTAATGTATTTTTTACAGATCTTTATGAATAAAGTATATTTTGGAAATAAAAAAAACATTTCTGCAAGTAAGTGTTGTCAATTGCGGCTGCTTGAGCTCCGGGTTTGGAACTTGAGCAGCAGCTGGAGACACTGCTGTGCATTCATGAGGAGAGTTACATGGAAAGCATGTTCATGATTAGAGAGAGATTAGAGATACAGCACTGAAACAGGCCCTTCGGCCCACCGAGTCTGTGCCGAACATCAACCACCCATTTATACTAATCCTACACTAATCCCATATTCCTACCATACATCCCCACCTGTCCCTCCATTCCCTACCACCTACCTACACTAGTGACAATTTATAATGGCCAATTTACCTATCAACCTGCAAGTCTTTTGGCTTGTGGGAGGAAACCGGAGCACCCGGAGAAAACCCACGCAGACACAGGGAGAACTTGCAAACTCCACACAGGCAGTACCCGGAATCGAACCAGGGTCCCTGGAGCTGTTAGGCTGCGGTGCTAACCACTGCGCCACTGTGCCGCCCACAGTGGTCACCCCACAGCTTACGAGTACGCAGGGAGAGAGGGAATGGGTGACCACAAGGCAGTCAAAAAGAATCAGGCAGGAAGTGCAGGACACCCCGAGTGCATCTCACTCTCCAACAGGTATTCAGTTCTGAATACGGAGGACAGTGATGCTTCACCAGGGGAGTGCAGCCAGATCCAAGTCCATGGCACCATGGGTGACTCAGCTGCAAAGGTGGGTACAGGGAAGATTGGAAAAGCCATAGTGATAGATGATTCAATAGTGAAGGGAACAATCAGCTATTTATGTGGCCACAGACGTGAATCCAGGAATGGTGTGTTGCCTCCCTGGTGCCAGGGTCAAGGATGTCATTGAGCAGTTACAAAGCATCCTGAAGGGGGAGGGTGAACAGCCAGCATTTGTGGTCCACATCGGAACCAACAACATAGGTAGAAATAAGGATGTTGTCCTGCAGTCAGAATTTATGAAGCTAGGTAAGAAATTAGCAAGCAGGGCATCAAAAGTAGTAATCTCCGGATTATTCCCAGTGCCACGTGCAAGTGAGTACAGGAATAAAAGGATAAGACAGATGAACGTGTGTCTGGAAAGATGGTGCAGGAGGGAGGGCTTTAGATTCTTGGGACAGGTCACACGGATTGCAGTTGAACAGAGCCTGGACAGAGTTCCTTGCGGGACATTTTGCAAGTGCTGTTGGCGAGGGTTTAAACTCATTTAGCAGGGGGATGGGAACCGGAAGGCATGAAAGGCAGAAAATTAATGGATGAGTCTGGAAGAAAGAGGAAACAAAGGTTAGAAAATGTAAAAAGAGTTTGGCAGTGCTCAAGCATATCTTTTGCAATGCAAGGAGCATAGAAAATAAAGCAGATGAGCAGAGGGCACAAATAGACATGTGGCAGTATGATATCACAGCTATTACAGAAACATGGCTTAATGAGGGACAGGAATAGCAGCTCAACATTCCTGGTTACAGGGTTTTCAGATGTGATAGGGAGGGGGATAAGAAAGGAGGGGGGGGTGGCAGTTTTGCTCAAAGTAACTATTACAGCTGTGAAGACGGATGATATGTTGGAAGGTTTATCAAATGAGGCCGTATAGATTGAGCTGAGGAACAAAAAAGGGGCAATCACACTGCTGAGAGTGTGCTATCGACCCCCAAACAGGAGATAGAAGAGCAGATATGTAGGCAAATCTCTGAGAAGTGCAAGAACAATAGGGCAGTAATAGTAGGGGATTTTAACCACCCCAACATGAACTGGGATACTTTTAGTGTGAAAGAAATTGAGGGAGCAGAATTCTTGAGGTGCATTCAGGAGAACTTATTTAGCCAATATGTAGCAAGTCCAACAAGAGAGGGTGCAGTTTTAGATGTAGTTTTAGGAAATGAAGATAGGCAGGTGGAAGGAGTGGCAGTGGGAGAGCATTTTGGTGGTAGTGATCATAATTCAGTCAGTTTTAACATAATTATGTAAAGGACAAGGAGAGAACAGGTGTTAAAGTTCTCAGTTGGGGCAAGGACAACTTTACTAAGCTGAGGAGTGAGTTAGCAAAAGTGGACTGGAAACAGCTACTTGAAGGTAAATCAATGTCAGAGCAGTGGGAAGCACTCAAAGGGGAGATTCCAGGGGTTCAGAGTCAATATGTTCCCACAAAGAAAAAGGGTGGGAAGGCCAAATCTAGAGCCCCATGGATCTTATAAGGTAGTATTATGAGGCAGTAACGGAAAGCTTATGCCCGACTCAGAGAACTCAATACTACTGAAAGCCGAGAGGTGTATCGAATGTGGAGGGGGGAAATCAACATTGAAATTAGGAAAGCTAAGAGAGGGCATGAAAGAATATTGGCAATCAAAATCAAGGTTCGCACAAAGATGTTTTATCAATACATTAACAGAAAAAGGATAACTATGGAAAGAGTAGGGCCCATAAAAGATCATGAAGGTAACCTATGTGTAGGGGCAGAAGATGTTGGCACTGTTCTTAATAAATACTTTGCATCTGTCTTCACAAAAGAGGGTGATGATGCAGATATTGGAGTTAAGGAAGAAGGGTATGAAGTATTGGATGTGATCAATAGAGGGAGAGAGGACATATTAGTGACAGGACACACAAATAGCATATTTGTAAGTTGATAAATCACTAGGGATGGATGAAATGTACCCCACGCTGTTAAAAGAAGCAAGAGAGGAAACAGCGGAAGGTTTGACCATCGTTTTCCAGACCTCACTGGATACAGGTGTGATGCTGGAGGATTGGAAGACTGCGAACATTGTACCTCTGTTTAAAAAGGGAGTGAGGGATAGACCGAATAATTACAGGACAGTCAGTCTAACCTCAGTAGTGGGCAAATTATTGGAATCTATTCTGAGTGACAGGATAAAATGTCACTTAGAAAGGCACAGATTAATCAAGGATAGTCAGCATGGATTTGTTAAGGGAAGATCTTGTCTGCCCAACTTGATTGAAATTTTGAAGAATTAACAAGGAAAATAGATGAGGGTAGTGCAGTTGATGTAGTCTACATGGATGTAAATGTAGGGGGCATGATCAAGAAGTTTGCAGATGACACAAAGATTGGCTGTTTGATAAATAGCAAGGAGGATAGCTGCAGGCTGCAGGAAGATCTTCATGGTCTGGTCAGATGCACAGAAAAATGACAAATGGAATTCAATCCAGAGAAGTGTGAGGTGATGCATTTGGGGAGGTCAAACAAGGCAAAGGAATACACGATTAACAGGAAAATGCTGAGAAGTGTAGAGAAAGTGAGGTACCTTGGAGTAAATGTCCACAGATCCCTGAAGGTCGCAGGACAGGTCGATAAGGCGGTAAGAAGACAATATGGAATCCTTTCCTTTATTAGCTGAGGTATAGAATATAAGAGCAGGGAGGTTATGCTGGAACATGTATAAATCATTTGTCAGGCCACAACTTGAGTACTGTGTGCAGTTCTGATCACCTCATTACAGAAAGGATGTATTTGCACTGGAGAGGGTACAGAGGAGATTTACGAGGATGTTGCCGGGACTGGAAAAATGCAGCTTTGAGGAAAGATTGGATAGGCTGGGGCTATTCTCCTTGGCACAGAGAAGACTGAGGGGAGATCTGACTGGCATGTACAAAATTTGTGGAGTCTGGATAGAATTGAAGTGAAGGGCCTGTTTACCTTAGCAAAGAGATCAGTGACTAGGGGAATAGATTCAAAGTGATTGGCAGAAAGATCACAGGGGAGATGAGGAAAATACTTTTTAGCCAGAGGGTGGTGGCGGTCTGGTGGAATTGATACTGTATTTTAGTTTCGTATTGCATCACTTTTTAGAATGGTATGGAATGTTTATATCAATCTACACTGATGGAATTGATTCTGTCTCTTTCAATTTCACAGTGTGGGCGAGGTCTGAACTGATATCTAATTTGTGTCTCAGCTTACAATATCTTTCAGCACCTTTGAAACATTCACTGCAATGAATGTTGTACTTGTATGCAACTTGGATCTCAGGGTACACTATGGGGATGTTTAAACATCCTTTATCATGAATGGGTGTGAGCTTTGGGTATGATATTTAATTTAAATCTCAGGGTACATCACTAGGTTAGATTCTGTGCCATTCAATCAGTAGCGTGTGCCAATTCTATCTGATATTTAATTGCTAGCTCAGTCTGCATTATATTTGACAGGCAGAGAGATCTGGGCGTACAGGTCCACATGTCACTGAAAGTGGCAACGCAGGTGGATAAGGTAGTCAAGAACATATGGCATGCTTTCCTTCATCGGTCGGGGCATAGAGTATAAAAGTATGAAAGTCATGCTGCAGATGTACAGAACTTTAGTTAGGCCACACTCAGAATATTGCGTGCAATTCTGGTCGCGACACAACCAGAAGGACGTGGAGGCTTTGGAGAGGGTACAGATGAGGTTTACCAGGATGTTGCCTGGTCTGGAGGGCATTAGCTATGAGGAGAGGTTGGATAAACTCGGATTGTTTTCACTGGAACGACGGAGGTGGAGGGGCGACATGATAGAGGTTGACAAAGACATGAGCGGCATGGACAGAGTGGATAGTCAGAATCTTTCTCCCTGGGTGGAAGAGTCAGTTACTAGGGGACATAGGTTTAAGGTGCGAGGGGCAAAGTTGAGAGGGATGTGCGATGCAAGTTCTTTACACAGAGGGTGGTGAGTGCCTGGAACTTGCAGCCGGGGGAAGTGGTGGAAGAAGGTACGATAGCGACGTTTAAGAGGCATCTTGACAAATACATGAATAGGATGGGAAAAGAGGGATACGGACCCCGGAAGTGCAGAAGGTTTTAGTTTAGGCAGGCATCAAGATCGGCGCAGGCTTGGAGGGCCGAATGGCCTGTTCCTGTGCTGTACTGTTCTTTGTTCGATTGACACATTGCATTTCAATCTGCTAGTGGGTGTGATTTTGACGTGGGATTGAAGTATCTGACTGTCAGTGGGACTCAATCGGGGTGAAATGGAAAAAACGTATTTCTCTCCTGCTTTGTTTGGTTGTTGGATTGAAAATGTGTTTCTGGAACTTGGGATCAATGTGAGCCTGACTATTTCTGCAATCTGAGACCAGGGAACTGATGAACTATCTGTACCTCTGCACTCTGAGTGATAATGTACCTACTGTGTGTGAGTGGAGCTGGCTGCACTGTTCCTTGTGCCTCGAGTGCAGCAACCATCACATTCATCACAATATCTTCAAGTATTTGCCTGTATGAAGAAAAAAATATATCTGATAACTCAAGAACAGGGGAGGTGCATAATATCAAAGAGGTCAATTTAATTTCTCAATCAATAATCATTAAGAACATCCACAAATAAAAACCGGTGTCATTATCTGCCTCCACTGAAGTGCTGAAGCTCGCAGCTCCTGCATCGCAAGTGTTCTGGGCAGATCCATCCAGACAAAACACTGCACTGGGATCGTCCCAACTGCTCTATGCTCTACATATATTTCCAGCCATCCTGCTTCACATGCAACATTTTTTTTTAAATGAAGCCCGATATGTATATCCCTCGATTCCTTTCTCCACATACAATTGTTCATTTGTTCCACCTCCCCTTCAGTGCATCGATACTATTCACCACAACCTCTCCCTGTGATAACAAATTCCAGATTCGAACCATTCACTGCGTAAATACATTTTTAATGAATTCCTCATTGGTTTTATGAATGACGATTTTATATTTTGGCTCTTGTTTCAGATGCCACCACAAGTGGAAGCATGTCTCCATGTACTCTATAAAAGCCCTTCACTATTTCCTCACTTTTTTCATTTGTTAGTGTGATGTAGGCATCACTGGCTATGCCAGCATTTATTGCCCAATCCAAATTGCCCTTGACAAAGTGGTGGTGAGCTGCCTTCTTGAGCCGCTGCAGTTCTTGAGATGTAGGAACACCAACAGAGCTGTTTGGAAGGGAGTGCCAGGATTTTTACCCAGCGACAATGAAGGAATGGCGATATAGTTCCAAGTCAGGATGATCTGTGAATTGGAGGGGAATTTGCAAGTGGCAGTGTTCCCTTGCAACTGCTGCCCTTGTCCTCCTCAGTAGTCGAAGTTCCAGGTTTGAAAGGTACTGTCAAAGGAGCTTTCGTGTGTTGCTGCAGTGCACCTTGTAGATGGTACGCACTGCTGCCACTGTGCATCAGTGGTGAATGTGGTGATTGTTGAAGGTGGTGCTTGGGGGCAATCAAGCAGGCTACTTGAGTGTTGTTGGAGCTGCACTCATCCAGGCAAGTGGAGAGTATTCCATCATACTCCTGCATTGTGTCTTGTGAATGGTGGATAGGTTTGGGGAGACAGGAGGTAAGTTACTCACCACAGAGTTCCTAGCTTCTGACCTACTCTTGTAGCCACGGCATTTATGTGGCTGGTCCAGTTCAGTTTATGGTCAATGGTAACCCCCTCCCCCCCCACACCCCCCGCCCCCAAATGTTGATGGTGGGGGATTCAGTGATGGTAATGCCACTGAACATCAAGAGGAGATGATTAGATTCTCTCTTGTTTGAGATGGTCATTGCCTGGCACTTATCTGACGCGAATGTTACTTGCCACTTATCAGCCTAAGCCTGGATGTTGTCCAGGTCTTGCTGCATCTGGGCACGGGCTGCTTCAGTAGCTGAGGAGTCATGAATGGTGCTGAACATTGCGCAATCATCAGTGAACATCCCCACTTTCGGCCTTGTGATTGAGGGAAGGTCATTGATGAAGCAGCTGAAGATGGTTGGGCCTAGAACACGAGCCTAAGGAATTCCAGCTGTAATGTCCTGAGACTGAGATGATTGACCTGAACAACCACAGCCATCTTCCTTAGTGCTAGGTATGACTCCAAACAGCAGAGGGTTTTGCCATGATTCCCATTTACAATAGTTTTGCTGGGGCTCCTTGGTGCCATTATTGGTCAAAGGTTGCCTTGATGTCAAGGGCAGTCACTCTCACCTCACAATGCAATGTTTCTTTAACTCTAAAATAAAAGCAAAATTCTGCAGATTCTGGAACTATGAAATTTAAAAAAACAAAAATGCTCAAAATACTCAACAGTTCAGGCAGCAGATGTGGAGAGAGAAACAGAATTAACATTTCAGGTCTGTGTCCTTTCATCTTACAATATGTTTTATGTCCTGGTATGTAATGGTCAGGTTCATTCAGTTTGCAGTAATGGAATTAATAATGTGTCTTCAACTCTGACTATTTGTGAGATTTGTGGAGTGGTGTGTAACATGGAGCTCAGTCTGCAGTCTGGGTACATTATTGAGATTAATTCTGTACTTTGCAATCAGGTACTGTTTGTCTGTTCCATCTGACATTGAATTTGTAGTTCATGCTGCTCTCTTGTGAGAGTGACACAGTGCCTTGCAATCTGATAGTGGGTGTGATTTTGGACTGGGATTGATGTGCCTACGTGTCAGTGGGACTGAGTTGTGGTGAAATGGAAACAAGTTCAATCTTTCCTGCTCTGTCTGACTGTTGCATTGACTGTTGGTCTCTGGAACTTGGGATCAGTGCCGGTCTGACTACTTCTGCTGGCGGTGATTGTGGAACTGATGTCTCTGCTCTCTGTGAGTGATACTGTACTTACTGTGTGTGAGGAGCTGGCTGCACTTCCTCGTGTCGAGGAATCACGACATTTATTCTGCTTCCATCAAGTATTTGCCTGTAGAAAGGAAATGTATTTATTATAATTCAGGAAGAGATGTGGTAGAAGATACAAAAGTGACCAAAACAATTTTTCAATTAATAATCATTATGAACAATCACAAAGGAAACCCAGCAATGCAAACAGAATCAGTGTCTGATTCCACTGCAGTCCTGCAGCCCCCAGCTACTGCATACCAGGGGCTTTGGCCATTTTACAACAATTAAATGACATCCAGAAACAATCCACTGGGCCATGAATGGGACTGACCGACGGAACAGGTACTTTTACACAGGTCAGATTTCCAGTTCCCGCTCCCATGGTCTAACCGTTCAAGTGAAACCAAACAGCCACTGTTTAAAATGTGTTCTTCACACTTCTCACCTGGTGCCTATAATAGATTCTCTTTGTGTAACTCCCCACATCCTGACTGTCCGCTTCTGTTCCCACACTTCACTGTCCAATAACAAGAAACTGTGTGAACAGGCTGGATCGCTCTCTTTGCGCTGGCACGGACATGATTGGCCGAATGGCCTCATTCTGTGCTGGAATTTTTCCATGTTTCTGTTTGCGGAATTGTTGCAGAAATCTGCGCCTGCGCTCCCCTCCCCCAGCACTGCCTGTGAGCGGAAGAAGATGGTTTAAAACAGCCGCCAATGGAGAGATCCCGGTCCCGGTGGAAGGGAGCAAACAGCAGCCTCCTTCCAGCAGCACATCGCTTTGGGAGCATGTCCGCAGATAGACTCAGAGATCAGCATCGAGTCCGGGGCAAGTTCAGGGGCAGGCGGGGGCTGTTTGTTTGAGGCGGAGTGGAGCAGGAACTGGTCCCGGAACATGGAGTGAGTGGGGGAAGGGAGAGGCCATTCTCGGGTTGTGTGTGGACAAGGGGATGGAGACAGAATGGGAAGAAACTGTTACTGCAGTGCAGTCAAACAATGATAATATTTGTATGGCTGGGCTTCCTTTGTGGGCGTTTATAATTATTATGAGAGATTAAATTCATTAAAATCCTGTATCTTCTGTCTCACCAGTATTTGAATTATAAACATTCTTTTGTTTAAACAGACAAATAATTGAATGAACCAAAATAAATGTGATGTTTCCTCCACCAAGTTACATGGAAGAGTGTCACCAGCTCCTTCTCACACACAGTCCGTACATTATCACTCACAGAGCGCATAGACACAGACAGGTCATCAGTTCCACAGTCTCAGACAGCAGAAACAGATCCAGAGACACATATTCAATCCATCAATCAAATGGAGCAGGAGAGACGCACGTTGTTTTCATGTCACCCCAACTCAGTGTCACTGACAGGTAGATTCACAAATCCCAGTCCAAATTCTCACCCACTATCAAATTATCAGTGTGTCAATCCCACAATAGAGCAACCTCAGCTACAAATTAAATACACATAGAACTGACACATGGTTGCTGTTTCAAAGTTACAGAAATAACCTCAATGAAGTGCTCCGAGATTCAAGTTAAATACCAGCCTAATATTTACACGGGTTTTGACTTTATTATCAGTATTAATTCCCATAATGTGTCCAGACATATACATTAGATACAAATCTCAAGTGCATAATCAGATTGCAGAGGTACAAACTCAGATTCCACTTTAAAACTCATCCGGATTGTGAAACTAAAAGATACAATATAAATTTGATTAGTATAGTTTGAGCTATAAATTACGTACCAGTCCTAAAACCACATATAGTGTCAGATGGAAGATACTGTACAATTCCAGACTGAGCTCATTTCACATGCAACTCCAAGATTCTCACTCAGAGTTGGACTGAATGGCACTGATCAAATTCATGAGTACATCCTGAGTTACACTTGCACACCAATCCTGTATCAGATTGTAGGATACATTATATTTCACTATTGTGTTCACAGTGACAGATACTATTTAATACTAGGCAAAACCTCAAACAGGATTTATGTATCTACCTGTCTGCTTAAAACCTACCACATCAGTGGCCTGTTGCTGTGCTGAATTTTTATGTAGAATAAATCCAGACTTGCACCAGTCCCAGTGACGGAAGGTTATATAATGAATCTCAAACTCTCACAGAGTACCAGACACTGACAGTTAGAGAGTGATTTTGAAACCCATGCTCGGTGCCAGATGCTGAAAGGTATAGGTTGATTACTGCACTCACTGACAGTACCTCAGCCTGAGTCATCTAAAGCAACCTAACACACAAATAGTAGCACTGAGAGATTGAGAAAGAGTCCAAAACTCAGAGTAACAGACACTGATAGACACAATCTGAAAACTGCACGCACATGGATACAGTATTGGCTAACTCACAAGAAACAGAGTGGGGATAATTGGGGAATTTTCAAATTGGCAAACTGTAACTAATGGAGTGCCACAGAGATCAGTGCTGGTGCCTCAATCTTTATGGTCTTTATTAATAACTTGCATGAAGGGACCGAGTGTAAATCCAAATTTATGGATGGTACAACGATAGGGAGGAAAGCAAGTTGTGAGAAGGACACAAAGTGTCTGCAAAGAGATATAGCTAGGTTAAATCAGTGGGCAAAAAGTTTTGCAGATGGAGTATAATATGGGAAAATGTAAGATTGTCTACTTTGGCAGGAAGAATAGAAAAACAGAATATTACTTACATAGAGAGAGACTGCAGAATGCTGCTGTACCAAGGAATCTGTGTGTCCAGGTACATGAATTACAAAAAAGTTAGCATGCAGCTATAGCAAGTAATTAGGAAGGCAACTGGAATGTTGGCATTTTTAGAGAGGGGAATGGAGTTTAAAAGTAGGGAAGATTTGCTGTAACTGTACAGGGCATTAGTGACATCCCAACTAAAGTACTCCACACAGTTGTGGTCTCCTTACTTAAGGAGGGCTATACTTGCATTGGAATCAGTTCAGAGAAGGTTCACTCGGCTGATACTTGGGAAGTTGGATTGTCTTAGGAGAAACAGTTGAGCAGGTTGGGCCTATACTCACTGGAGTTTAGAAGATTGAGAGGAGATCTTATTGAAACCGATAAGATTCTCAGTGGGCTGGACAGGTAGATGCTGAGAGGATGTTTCTCCTTGTGGGGGAATGTAGAATTAGGGGCCACATTTTCAAGATAAGTGGCCTCCCATTCAAGAAGGAGATGAGGAGGAATTTCTTCACTCAGAGGGTTGTTCATCTTTGGAATTCTGTTCTCCAGAGGACTGTGGAGGCTGGGTCATTGAATATATTCAAGGCTGTGATAGACAGATTTTTGATCTACAAGGGAGTCAATGGTCATGGGCGCAGGCAGGAAAGTGGAGTTAAGGCCACAATCAGAACTACCCCGATCTTATTGAATGGCAGAGCAGGATCGATGGGCCAAATGGCCATCTCCTGCTCCTATTTTGTATCTTTTTATCTTCTTACACACACACACACACACACACTCAACCAGTGTGTGGCAGTGGATCTAGAATTAATCCCACTTTCGTACAAAATACCAGAGACTGAAAGGTACAGAATAAATCCCACAGATACGTACAGTATGACTGACAGGTACAGAATGAATCCCATGCTCACACACAGCACCAGGGATTGAAAGATACATGTGATTCCCACCCTCACAGAACAATATCAGACTGAGTTACAGAATGATTTCCACATTCACGTCGAGCACCACTGACTGCTAATTAATTCATCCCACAATTACACACACTACCAGAGGCCGACAGATACAGAATGTATTGCACACTTTCACAAAGTACCAGTGAGTGACAGGTACAGAATGAATCCCACATTCACAAACTGTACTAGAGAATGGCAGATCCAGTACCAATGACCAATTCAGAATGAACTCCAAATTTACACATGACACTAGAGATGGAGAGATACAAAATTAATTCCACATTCACACTGCGCGAGAGACTGATAGTTACAAAATGGATCCAGAACATGCAGACAGTGCCAGAGACTGACAGTTACAGAATGAAGTAAACACTCACATACAGTACCAGAAATGACAGAAATGGAATTGATACCACACATATATGTAATACCAGAGATGGAGCATATAGAATGAATCACACACACACAACAAGAACAGAGATAGAGTTATACAGAATGAATCTCACGCTCATGTACAGGACAACAGATTAACAGGTAAACAATTACCCTCAAACACACATACATTACCAAGGGTCAGTTCAGAATGACTACAAAACTCAAATAATGTGTTCGAGGTTGAAAGATGCAGATGAATACAAAACTCACACACAAGATACTAATAGATACAGCCTGAAAACTGCACTCAAACACAGTGCAAGGGACCGACAGATACTGAATGAATCCCACACTCATATTCAATACCAGAGACTGACAGATGCAGAATGGATGTCACACTAAACTTCTTCTTCGGAACTCCCTTGGGAATGAGGATGACTTTCTTCCACTCCAGGGTTGTGGGTCCTTAGGTAACTGAATAGTCCAATTCTTGATCCACACACTCAGCCACAGGTGGGGCAGATGGTGCTTGGTGAAGTGGGTGAATGGGATTCTCCAATTTCCAAATACTCCTTCCACTGTTTGCATTTCGTTGCTTCCTGGGCATGTCGACGAATTTCAAACTGGCTGGCACCTTCGCGGATGCTTCTTCTCCATTTTGGGTGGTCTCAGGCAAGAGATGCCCATGAATCAGTGCAGATGTCACGTTTTTTCAGGATGTCTTGAAGGAAATTCTTGTAATGTTTCCTCTGCCCTCCTGGTAGCTTCTTGCCCTGATGGAGTTCAGAGTAGAAAGCTTGTTTTGCGACTCTGGCGTCAGGCATGGGGATGATGTGGCCCATCCAACATAACTGACTAGCCATGACCAGTGTCTGGATACTGGGGATGTTGGCCTGAGAGAGGACACTGATATTGCAGCGCCTGTCCTGCAACTGAATTTGCAGGATCTTGCAGAATCACCACCGGTGATTTCTCTCCAGGACTTTGAGATGTCTGCTGTACAATATCCATGTTTCTGACACATACAGGAGGGCAGGTAACACTGCAGCCATGTCAACCATGAGCTTGGTGTCTGATTTGAGTTCTTTGTCATCAAACATTCTTCTCCACAGATGACTGAAGGCTACGCTGACGCACTAGACGTGATGCTGGGTGTCATTGTCGATATCTGCCCTTGGTGACAGGAGGTTCCCAAGGTATGAGCAGTGATCCACATTGCCCAGTGGTTCGCTGTGGATCTTGATAGTCGAGGGGCAGTGTCGGGGAGCAGGCTGGTAGAGGACCTTTGTCTTCTGGATGTTTTGCTTAAGGCCAATTATTTCATACACCTCTGTGAATGCATTGATCAGGGTTTGACGCTTGGCCTCTGAGTGTGCGCATACGCAGGCATCGTCACCATACTGCAGCTTGATGACAGAGGTTGGAATGGCCTTACATCTGGACTGGAAGCAACATAGGTTAAATAGTTTCCCACTCGTCCTGTAGACTAGATCTACACATGCAACCTAAAGAACAGCTGATGGGCTGAAAGAACACTGGAACAACAAAAACTTGCTGACAGCCACGACATGTGTGGATTCTTAAGCACAGTCAAGACCATTCACGGCCCACGTACCCAAGGACCTACCCTACTGAGAGCAAAAGAATGGAGTGACACTGATCAAGGACAGATAGGCAATCAGCACTCGTTTCAAGGAGCACTTTGAAGATCTCCTCAATCGTGACTCAGTCCTTGATGCGAGTGCCCTTGACCGCATTCCACAGCATGCTACCCACCGTGCTGTCAGCACAATTCCAGGCTGACAGAGATTGAAAAGGCCATCTGACAGCTAAAAAACAATAAGGCCGCTGGCATAGATGGAATTCCCATCAAAATTCTAAAATCTGGCAGAGAAGTACTCTTGACACAAATACATGGTCTCATTTCCCTCATTTGGAAGGAGGAGAGCATGACAGGGGATCTCCGAGACACTGTAATATTGATCATCAGAAATAAACCAAACCCCTTCCGAGTGCGGATTAAATAGACAATCCCACAGCTCTATGCTAATGAGGGATGGGGGAAAGTTAAGATTGTGATTGGGTGATTGGCAATGATGTCAAAACGGTTTTATATTGTAATTCTCTAACTGGTGTCTTCCGCCATCCAATCAGAATAAATATTTGCAACCAATCACAAACACCCTTACTGCAATCCGTAAGTATATTTCACAAAGACTCTCTCCAGTCCCAGTTTATAGTAAAACAGTCGCTCCCTGTGTAAAGCTCCCTGGAAATGTCCTGGCTGTTGTTGGGAGGACACTTTTTGACTGATTCTGTGTCGTTGTGTCTCTGCTATTGCATGTGAGTGTGCAATTAATTTCATTTATTTAACTCTCTGCTACTGTGTTTGAGTGTTTTATGTAATTTGGTCGCTCTCAGTCTCTGGTTCCGTGTCAGTGCGCCATTTTCCCACACTCTCTTGGCCAGTCTGGACATAGCAGTGGAAGCCTTTCCCATGCACTTGTTGACTTCTGCATCGGGAGACAGGTTACTGGTGATAGTTGAGCCTGGATAGGTGAACTCTTGAACCACTTCCAGAGCGTGTTCGCCCATATTGATGGATGGAGTATTTATAATGACCTGTCCCATGATGTTCGTTTTCATGAGGCTGATGGTTAGGCCAAATTCGTTGCAGGCAGCCGCAATGCTGTCAATGAGTCTCTGCAGACACTCTTCAGTGTGGGATGTTAATGCAGCATCGTCAGCAAAGAGGAGTTCCCTGATGCAGACTTTCTGTACTTTGCTCTTCGCTCTTCGACGGGCAAGGTTGAACAAACTGCCATCTGATCTTGTGTGGAGGAAAATTCCTTCTTCTGAAGACTTGAACGCATGTGAGAGCAGCAGGGAGAAGAAGATCCCAAACAGTGTAGGTGCGAGAACACTGCTATGTCCAGACTGGCCAAGTGAGTGTGGGGAAATGGCACACTGACACGGAACACAAAAGTCCAAGTATATCAAGCCTGTGTCCTCAGTACTTTGCTCTACGGCAGCGAGGCCTGGACAACGTATGTCAGCCAAGAGTGACGTCTCAATACATTCCATCTTTGCTGCCTCTGGAGAATCCTTGGCATCAGGTGGCAAGACCGTATCTCCAACACAGAAGTCCTTGAGGCGGTCAACATCCCCAGCACATACACCCTACGGAGCCAGCGGCGCTTGAGATGGATTGGCCATGTGAGCCGCATGGAAGATGGCAGGATCCCCAAGGACACATTGTACAGCAACCTCGTCACTGGTATCAGAACCACCGACCATCCATGTCTCTGCTTTAAAGTCGTTTGCAAACACGACATGAAGTCCTGTGACATTGATCACAGGTCGTGGGAGTCAGTTGCCAGTGATCGCCAGAGATGGCGGACAGCCATAAATGTGGAGCTAAAGTATGGTGAGTCGAAGAAACATAGCAGTTGGCAGGAAAAAAGACAGAAGCTCAAGGGGAGAGACAACTGTGCAACAGCCCCGACAACCAATTTTATCTGCAGCACCTGTGGAAGAGTCTGTCACTCTAGAATTTGCCTTTATAGCCATTCCAGACACTGCTTCACAAACCACTGACAAGCTCCAGGCGCTTACCCATTGTCTCTCGAGACAAGGAGGCCAAAGAAGAAGGAAAGAAGTCTCCGGTGCTGTGTGGATTCATTCTGTATCTATCAGACTCTAGGACTGTGAGTGTGATATCCATTCTGTATCTGTCAGTCTCTGGTACTGTGAGTGTGACATCCATTCTGTATCTATCAGACTCTCGGACTGTGAGTGTGAGGAGATGAGGTGGAGTGTTGCGGCAAGGATGATGGAAAAGAGCATTGGTGCGATGACACAGCTTTGCTCGACCCCAGTTTGCATTGGGATTGGGTCAATGGTAGGTCCGTTGGGAAGGATTACAGCTTGCATGTCATCATGCAGTCGTCAGAGGATGATGATGAATTTCTCTGGGCAGCCAAATTTGAGGACGTTCCATAATCCCTCCTGGTTGGTAGAGTCGAAGGCCTTTGTCAGGTCAGAGAAAACCAGGTAGAAAGGTTGTTGCTGCTCCCTACATTTTCTTGGAGTTGTCTTGCTGTGAAGATCATGTCCATTGTGCTTCTTGATGGACAGAATCCACATTGTGATTCCAGGAGAAGCTCTTCAGCCACGGGGAGGAGGCAGTTGAGAAGGACTCTTGTGATGGCCTTCCCTGTGGCGGACAGCAGGGATACCCCTCTGTAGTTACCACAGTCAGTCTTGTCACCTTCTTTAAAGATGATCACTATTACAGTGTCTCGGAGATCCCCTGTCATGCTCTCCTCCTTCCAAATGAGGGAAATGAGACCATGTATTTGTGTCAAGAGTGCTTCTCTGCCAGATTTTAGAATTTTGATGGTAATTCCATCTATGCCAGCGGCCTTATTGTTTTTTAGCTGTCAGATGGCCTTTTCAATCTCTGTCAGCCTGGAATTGTGCTGACAGCACGGTGGGTAGCATGCTGTGGAATGCGGTCAAGGTCACTCACATCAAGGACTGAGTCACAATTGAGGAGATCTTCAAAGTGCTCCTTGCAACGAGTGCAGACTGCCTATCTGTCCTTGATCAGTGTCACTCCATTCTTTTGCTCTCAGTAGGGTAGGTCCTTGGGTACGTGGGCCGTGAATGGTCTTGACTGTGCTGAAGAATCCACACATGTCGTGGCTGTCAGCAAGTTTTTGTTGTTCCAGTGTTCTTTCAGCCCATCAGCTGTTCTTTAGTTTGCATGTGTAGATCTACTCTACAGGACGAGAGGGAAACTATTTAACCTATGTTGCCTCCAGTCCAGATGTAAGGCCACTCCAACCTCTGTCATCAAGCTGCAGTATGCTGACGACGCCTGCGTATGCGCACACTCAGAGGCCAAGCGTCAAACCCTGATCAATGCATTCACGGAGGTGTATGAAATAATTGGCCTGAAGCAAAACATCCAGAAGACAAAGGTCCTCTACCAGCCTGCTCCCCGACACTGCCCCTCGACTATCAAGATCCACAGCGAACCACTGGGCAATGTGGATCACTGCTCATACCTTGGGAACCTCCTGTCACCAAGGACAGATATCGACAATGACACTCAGCATCACGTCTAGTGTGTCAGCGTAGCCTTCAGTCCTCTGAGGAAAAGAATGTTTGATGACAAAGAACTCAAATCAGACACCAAGCTCATGGTTGACATGGCTGCAGTGTTACCTGCCCTCCTGTATGTGTCAGAAACATGGATATTGTACAGCAGACATCTCAAAGCCCTGGAGAGATATCACCGGTGGTGATTCCGCAAGATCCTGCAAATTCAGTTGCAGGACAGGCGCTGCAATATCAGTGTCCTCTCTCAGGCCAACATCCCCAGTATCCAGACACTGGTCATGGCTAGTCAGTCATGTTGGATGGGCCAAATCATCCCCATGCCTGATGCCAGAGTCGCAAAATAAGCTTTCTACTCTGAACTCCATCAGGGCAAGAAGCTACCAGGAGGGCAGAGGAAACATTACAAGAATTTCCTTCAAGACATCCTGAAAAAACGTGACATCTGCACTGATTCATGGGCATCTCTTGCCTGAGACCACCCAAAATGGAGAAGAAGCATCCGCGAAGGTGCCAGCCAGTTTGAAATTCGTCGACATGCCCAGGAAGCAACGAAATGCAAACAGTGGAAGGAGTATTTGGAAATTGGAGAATCCCATTCACCCACTTCACCAAGCACCATCTGCCCCACCTGTGGCTGAGTGTGTGGATCAAGAATTGGACTATTCAGTTACCTAAGGACCCACAACCCTGGAGTGGAAGAAAGTCATCCTCATTCCCAAGGGAGTTCCGAAGAAGAAGTTTAGTGTGACATCCATTCTGCATCTGTCAGTCTCTGGTATTGAATATGAGTGTGGGATTCATTCAGTATCTGTCGGTCCCTTGTACTGTGTTTGAGTGCAGTTTTCAGGCTGTATCTATTAGTATCTTGTGTGTGAGTTTTGTATTCATCTGCATCTTTCAACCTCGAACACATTATTTGAGTTTTGCAGTCATTCTGAACTGACCCTTGGTAATGTATGTGTGTTTGAGGGTAATTGTTTACCTGTTAATCTGTTGTCCTGTACATGAGCGTGAGATTCATTCTGTATAACTCTATCTCTGTTCTTGTTGTGTGTGTGTGTGATTCATTCTGTATAACTCTATCTCTGTTCTTGTTGTGTGTGTGTGATTCATTCTATATGCTCCATCTCTGGTATCACATATATGTGTGGTATCAATTCCATTTCTGTCATTTCTGGTACTGTATGTGAGTGTTTACTTAATTCTGTAACTGTCAGTCTCTGGCACTGTCTGCATGTTCTGGATCCATTTTGTAACTATCAGTTTCTCGCGCAGTGTGAATGTGGAATTAATTTTGTATCTCTCCATCTCTAGTGTCATGTGTAAATTTGGAGTTCATTCTGAATTGGTCATTGGTACTGGATCTGCCATTCTCTAGTACAGTTTGTGAATGTGGGATTCATTCTGTACCTGTCACTCACTGGTACTTTGTGAAAGTGTGCAATACATTCTGTATCTGTCGGCCTCTGGTAGTGTGTGTGATTGTGGGATGAATTAATTAGCAGTCAGTGGTGCTCGATGTGAATGTGGAAATCATTCTGTAACTCAGTCTGATATTGTTCTGTGAGGGTGGGAATCACATGTATCTTTCAATCCCTGGTGCTGTGTGTGAGCATGGGATTCATTCTGTACCTGTCAGTCATACTGTACGTATCTGTGGGATTTATTCTGTACCTTTCAGTCTCTGGTATTTTGTACGAAAGTGGGATTAATTTTAGATCCACTGCCACACACTGGTTGAGTGTGTGTGTGTGTGTGTGTAAGAAGATAAAAAGATACAAAATAGGAGCAGGAGATGGCCATTTGGCCCATCGAGCCTGCTCTGCCATTCAATAAGATCGGGGTTGTTCTGATTGTGGCCTTAACTCCACTTTCCTGCCTGCGCCCATGACCATTGACTCCCTTGTAGATCAAAAATCTGTCTATCACAGCCTTGAATATATTCAATGACCCAGCCTCCACAGTCCTCTGGAGAACAGAATTCCAAAGATGAACAACCCCCTGAGCGAAGAAATTCCTCCTCATCTCCTTCTTGAATGGGAGGCCACTTATCTTGAAACTGCGGCCCCTAATTCGACATTCCCCCACAAGGAGAAACATCCTCTCAGCATCTACCTGTCCAGCCCACTGAGAATCTTATAGGTTTCAATAAGATCTCCTCTCAATCTTCTAAACTCCAGTGAGTATAGGCCCAACCTGCTCAACTGTTTCTCCTAAGACAATCCAACTTCCCAAGTATCAGCCGAGTGAACCTTCTCTGAACTGATTCCAATGCAAGTATCGCCCTCCTTAAGTAAGGAGACCACAACTGTGTGGAGCACTTTAGTTGGGATGTCACTAATGCCCTGTACAGTTACAGCAAATCTTCCCTACTTTTAAACTCCATTCCCCTCTCCAGAAATGCCAACATTCCAGTTGCCTTCCTAATTACTTGCTATAGCTGCATGCTAACTTTTTTGTAATTCATGTACTTGGACACACAGATTCCTTGGTACAGCAGCATTCTGCAGTCTCTCTCTATGTAAGTAATATTCTGTTTTTCTATTCTTCCTGCCAAAGTAGACAATCTTACATTTTCCCATATTATACTCCATCTGCCAAACTTTTTTCCTCTGATTTGACCTAGCTATATCTCTTTGCAGACACTTTGTGTCCTTCTCACAACTTGCTTTCCTCCCTATCGTTGTACCATCCATAAATTTGGATTTACACTCGGTCCCTTCATGCAAGTTATTAATAAAGACCATAAAGATTGAGGCACCAGCACTGATCTCTGTGGCACTCCATTAGTTACAGTTTGCCAATTTGAAAATTCCCCAATTATCCCCACTCTGTTTCTTGTGAGTTAGCCAATACTGTATCCATGTGCATGCAGTTTTCAGATTGTGTCTATCAGTGTCTGTTACTCTGAGTTTTGGACTCTTTCTCAATCTCTCAGTGCTACTATTTGTGTGTTAGGTTGCTTTAGATGACTCAGGCTGAGGTACTGTCAGTGAGTGCAGTAATCAACCTATACCTTTCAGCATCTGGCACCTAGCATGGGTTTCAAAATCACTCTCTAACTGTCAGTGTCTGGTACTCTGTGAGAGTGTGAGATTCATTAAATAACCTTCCGTCACTGGGACTGGTGCAAGTCTGGATTTATTCTACATAAAAATTCAGCACAGCAACAGGCCACTGATGTGGTAGGTTTTAAGCAGACAGGTAGATACATAAATCCTGTTTGAGGTTTTGCCTAGTATTAAATAGTATCTGTCACTGTGAACACAATAGTGAAATATAATGTATCCTACAATCTGATACAGGATTGATGTGCAAGTGTAAGTCAGGCTGTACTCGTCAATTTGATCAGTACCATTCTGTCTAACTCTGAGTGAGAATCTTGGAGTTGCATGTAAAATGAGCTCAGTCTGGAATTGTACAGTATCTTCCATCTGACACTATATGAGGTTTTAGGACTGGTACGTAATTTATAGCTCAAACTATACTAATCAAATTTATATTGTATCTTTTAGTTTCACAATCCGGATGAGTTTTAAAGTGGAATCTGAGTTTGTACCTCTGCAATCTGATTATGCACTTGAGATTTGTATCTAATGTATATGTCTGGACACATTATGGGAATTAATACTGATAATAAAGTCAAAACCCGTGTAAATATTAGGCTGGTATTTAACTTGAATCTCGGAGCACTTCATTGAGATTACTTCTGTAACTTTGAAACAGCAACCATGTGTCAGTTCTATGTGTATTTAATTTGTAGCTGAGGTTGCTCTATTGTGAGATTGACACACTGATAATTTGATAGTGGGTGAGAATTTGGACTGGGATTTGTGTATCTACCTGTCAGTGGTACTGAGTTGGGTTGACATGAAAACAACGTGCGTCTCTCCTGCTCCATTTGATTGATGGATTGAAAATGTGTCTCTGGATCTGTTTCTGCTGTCTGAGACTGTGGAACTGATGACCTCTCTGTGTCTCTGTGCTCCGTGAGTGATAATGTACGGACTGTGTGTGAGAAGGAGCTGGTGACACTCTTCCATGTAACTTGGTGGAGGAAACATCATATTTATTTTGGTTCATTCAATTATTTGCCTGTTTGAACAAAAGAATGTTCATAATTCAAATACTGGTGAGGTAGAAGAAACAGGATTTTAATGAGTTTAATCTCTCATAATAATTATAAACGCCCACAAAGGAAGCCCAGCCATACAAATATTATCATTGTTTGACTGCACTGCAGTAACAGGTTCTTCCCATTCTGTCTCCATCCCCTTGTCCACACACAACCCGAGAATGGCCTCTCCCTTCCCCCACTCACTCCATGTTCCGGGACCAGTTCCCGCTCCACTCCGCCTCTTACAAACAGCCCCCGCCTGCCCCTGAACTTGCCCCGGACTCGATGCTGATCTCTGAGTCCATCTGCGGACACGCTCCCAAAGCGATGTGCTGCTGGAAGGAGGCTGCTGTTTGCTCCCTTCCACCGGGACTGGGATCTCTCCATTCGCGGCTGTTTTAAACCATCTCCTTCCGCTCACAGGCAGTGCAGGGGGAGGGGAGCGCAGGCGCAGATTTCTGCAACAATTCCGCAAACAGAAACATGGAAATTTTCGGACACAGAATGAGGCCATTCGGCCCATCATGTCCGTGCCAGCGCAAAGAGAGCGATTCAGCCTCATCCCACAGTTTGTTGTTATTGGACAGTGAAGTTTGGAAACAGAAGCAGACAGTCAGGATGTGGGGAGTTACACAAAGAGAATCTATTATAGGCACCAGGTGAGAAGTGTGAAGGACACATTTTAAACAGTGGCTGTTTGGTTTCGCTTGAACGGTTAGACCATGGGAGCGGGAACTGGAAATCTGACCTGTGTAAAAGTCCCTGTTCCGTCGGTCAGTCCCATTCATGGCCCAGTGGATTGTTTCTGGATGTCATATAATTGTTGTAAAATGGCCAAAGCCCCTGGTATGCAGTAGCTGGGGGCTGCAGGACTGCAGTGGAATCAGACACTGACTCTGTTTGTATTGCTGGGTTTCCTTTGTGATTGTTCATAATGATTATTAATTGAAAAATTGTTTTGGTCACTTTTGTATCTTCTACCACATCTCTTCCTGAATTATAATAAATACATTTCCTTTCTACAGGCAAATACTTGATGGAAGCAGAATAAATGTCGTGATTCCTCGACACAAGAGGAAGTGCAGCCAGCTCCTCACACACAGTAAGTACAGTATCACTCACAGAGAGCAGAGACATCAATTCCACAATCACCGCCAGCAGAAGTAGTCAGACTGGCACTGATCCCAAGTTCCAGAGACCAACAGTCAATGCAACAGTCACACAGAGCAGGAAAGATTGAACTTGTTTCCATTTCACCACAACTCAGTCCCACTGACAGGTAGATACATCAATCCCAGTCCAAAATCACACCCACTATCAGATTGCAAGGCACTGTGTCACTCTCACAAGACAGCAGCCTGAACTACAAATTCAATGTCAGATGGAACAGACTAACAGTACCTGATTGTAAAATACAGAATTAATCTCAATAATGTACCCAGACTGCAGACTGAGCTCCATGTTACACACCACTCCACAAATCTCACTAATAGTCAGAGTGGAAGACACAGTATTCATTCCATTACTGCAAACTGAATGAACCTGACCATTACATACCAGGACATAAAACATATTGTAAGATGAAAGGACACAGACCTGAAATGTTAATTCTGTTTCTCTCTCCACATCTGCTGCCTGAACTGTTGAGTATTTTGAGCACTTTTGTTTTTTTAAATTTCATATTTCCAGAATCTGCAGAATTTTGCTTTTATTTTAGAGTTAAAGAAACATTGCATTGTGAGGTGAGAGTGACTGCCCTTGACATAAAGGCAACCTTTGACCATTAATGGCACCAAGGAGCCCTAGCAAAACTAGTGTAAATGGGAATCATGGCAAAACTCTCTGCTGGTTTGAGTCATACCTCGCACTAAGGAAGATGGCTGTGGTTGTTCAGGTCAATCATCTCAGTCTCAGGACATTACAGCTGGAATTCCTTAGGCTCGTGTTCTAGGCCCAACCATCTTCAGCTGCTTCATCAATGACCTTCCCTCCATCACAAGGCCGAAAGTGGGGATGTTCACTGATGATTGTGCAATGTTCAGCACCATTCATGACACTTCAGCTACTGAAGCAGCCCGTGCCCAGATGCAGCAAGACCTGGACAACATCCAGGCTTGGGCTGCTAAGTGGCAAGTAACATTCGCGTCAGATAAGTGCCAGGCAATGACCATCTCAATCAAGAGAGAATCTAATCATCTCCTCTTGATGTTCAATGGCATTACCATCACTGAATCCCCCACCATTAACATTGGGGGGGGGGGGTTACCAGTGACCATAAACTGAACAGGACCAGCCACATAAATGCCGTGGCTAGAAGAGCAGGTCAGAGGCTAGGAACTCTGTGGTGAGTAACTTACCTCCTGTCTCCCCAGACCTATCCACCATTCACAAGACACAAGTCAGGAGTATGATGGAATACTCTCCACTTGCCTGGATGAGTGCAGCTCCAACAACACTCAAGTAGCTTGCTTGATTGCCCCCAAGCACCACCTTCAACAATCACCCCATTCACCACTGATGCACAGTGGCAGCAGTGCGTACCATCTACAAGATGCACTGCAGCAACACACAATAGCTCCTTTGACAGGACCTTCCAAACCTGGAACTTCTACTACTGAGGAGGACAAGGGCAGCAGTTGCAAGGGAACACTACCACTTGCAAATTCCCCTCCAAGCCACACAACATCCTGAGTTGGAACTATATCGCCATTCCTTCATTGTCGCTGGGTAAAAATCCTGGAACTCCCTTCCAAACAGCACTGTTGGTGTTCCTACATCTCAAGAACTGCAGCGGCTCAAGAAGGCAGCTCACCACCACTTTGTCAAGGGCAATTTGGATTGGGCAATAAATGCTAGCATAGCAAGTGATGCCTAAATTCCACAAACAAATGAAAAAAGTGAGGAAATAGTGAAGGGCTTTTTTAGAATACATGGAGACATGCTTCCACTTGTGGTGGCGTCTGAAACAAGAGCCAAAATATAAAATCGTCATTCATAAAACCAATGAGGAATTCATGAAAAATGTATTGACGCAGTGAATGGTTCGAATCTGGAATTTGTTATCACAGGGAGAGGTTGGGGTGAATAGTATCAATGCACTGAAGGGGAGGTGGAACAAATGAACAATTGTATGTGGAGAAAGGAATCGAGGGATATACATATCGAGCTTCATTTAAAAAAAATTTTTGCACATGAAGCAGGATGGCTGGAAATATATGTAGAGCAGAGAGCAGTTGGGACGATCCCAGTGCAGTGTTTTGTCTGGATGGATCTGCCCAGAACACTTGCGATGCAGGAGCTGGGAGCTTCAGTACTTCAGTGGAGGCAGATAATGACACCGGTTTTTATTTGTGGATGTTCTTAATGATTATTGATTGAGAAATTAAATTGACCTCTTTGATATTATGCACCTCCCCTGTTCTTGAGTTATCAGATATATTTTTTCTTCATACAGGCAAATACTTGAAATATTGTGATGAATGTGATGGTTGCTGCACTCGAGGCACAAGGAACAGTGCAGCCAGCTCCACTCACACACAGTAGGTACATTATCACTCAGACTGCAGAGGTACAGATAGTTCATCAGTTCCCTGGTCTCAGACTGCAGAAATAGTCAGGCTCACATTGATCCCAAGTTCCAGAGACACATTTTCAATCCAACAACCAAACAGGAGAGAAAGAAGTTTTTTCCATTTCACCCCGATTGAGTCCCACTGACAGTCAGATACTTCAATCCCAGGTCAAAATCACACCCACTAGCAGATTGAAATGCAATGTGTCAATCTAACAAAGAACAAAGAACAGTACAGCACAGGAACAGGCCATTCGGCCCTCCAAGCCTGCGCCGATCTTGATGCCTGCCTAAACTAAAACTTTCTGCACTTCCGGGGTCCGTATCCCTCTATTCCCATCCTATTCATGTATTTGTCAAGATGCCTCTTAAACGTCGCTATCGTACCTGCTTCCACCACTTCCCCCGGCTGCAAGTTCCAGGCACTCACCACCCTCTGTGTAAAGAACTTGCATCGCACATCCCTCTAAACTTTGCCCCTCGCACTTTAAGCCTATGTCCTCTAGTAACTGACTCTTCCACCCAGGGATAAAGATTCTGACTATCCACTCTGTCCATGCCGCTCATAACTTTGTCAACCTCTATCATGTCGGCCCTCCACCTCCGTCGTTCCAGTGAAAACAGTCCGAGTTTATCCAACCTCTCCTCATAGCTAATGCCCTCCAGACCAGGCAACATCCTGGTAAACCTCTTCTGTACCCTCTCCAAAGCCTCCACGTCCTTCTGGTTGTGTCGCGACCAGAATTGCATGCAATATTCTAAGTGTGGCCGAACTAAAATTCTGTACAGCTGCAGCATGACTTGCCTATTTTTATACTCTATGCCCCGACCGATGAAGGAAAGCATGCCATATGCGTTCTTGACTACCTTATCCACCTGCGTTGCCACTTTCAGTGACCTGTGGACCTGTACGCCCAGATCTCTCTGCCTGTCAAATATAATGCAGACTGAGCTAGCAATTAAATATCAGATAGAATTGGCACAAGCTACTGATTGAATGGCACAGAATCTAACCTGGTGATGTACCCTGAGATTTAAATTAAATATCATACCCAAAGCTCACACCCATTCATTACAAAGGATGTTTAAACATCCCCATAGTGTACCCTGAGGTACAAGTTACATACAAGTCCAACATTCATTGCAGTGAATGTTTCAAAGGTGCTGAAAGATATTGTAAGCTGAGACACAAATTAAATACCAGTTCAGACCTCGCCCACACTGTGAAATTGAAAGAGACAGAATCAATTCCATCAGTGTAGATTGATATAAACATTACATACCATTCTAAAAAGTGATGCAATATCAAACTAAAATACAGTATCAATTCCACCAGACCCCCACCACCCTCTGGCTAAAAAGTATTTTCCTCATCTCCCCTGTGATCTTTCTGCCAATCACTTTGAATCTATTCCCCTAGTCACTGATCTCCTTGCTAAGGTAAACAGGCCCTTCACTTCAATTCTATCCAGACTCCACAAATTTTGTACATGCCAGTCAGATCTCCCCTCAGCCTTCTCTGTGCCAAGGAGAATAGCCCCAGCCTATCCAATCTTTCCTCAAAGCTGCATTTTTCCAGTCCCGGCAACATCCTCGTAAATCTCCTCTGTACCCTCTCTCGTGCAATTACATCCTTTCTGTAATGAGGTGATCAGAACTGCACACAGTACTCAAGTTGTGGCCTGACTAATGATTTATACAGTTCCAGCATAACCTCCCTGCTCTTATATTGTATACCTCAGCTAATAAAGGAATGGATTCCATATTGTCTTCTTACCACCTTATCGACCTGTCCTGCTACCTTCAGGGATCTGTGGACATTTACTCCAAGGTACCTCACTTTCTCTACACCTCTCAGCATTTTCCTCTTAATCGTGTATTCCTTTGCCTTGTTTGACCTCCCCAAATGCATCACCTCACACTTCTCTGGATTGAATTCCATTTGTCATTTTTCTGTGCATCTGACCAGACCATGAAGATCTTCCTGCAGCCAACAGCTATCCTCCTTGCTATTTACCACACAGCCAATCAAAATTTCAATCAAGTTGGTCAGACAAGATCTTCCCTTTGCAAATCCATGCTGACTATCCTTGATTAATCTGTGCCTTTCTAAGTGACATTTTATCCTGTCACTCAGAATAGATTCCAATAATTTGCCCACTACTGAGGTTAGACTGACTGTCCTGTAATTATTCGGTCTATCCCTCACTCCCTTTTTAAACAGAGGTGCAATGTTCACAGTCTTCCAATCCTCCAGCATCACACCTGTATCCAGTGAGGTCTGGAAAACGATGGTCAAACCTTCCGCTGTTTCCTCTCTTGCTTCTTTTAACAGCGTGGGGTACATTTCATCCATCCCTAGTGATTTATCAACTTACAAATATGCTATTTGTATGTCCTGTCACTAATATGTCCTCTCTCCCTCTATTGATCACATCCAATACTTCATACCCTTCTTCCTTAACTCCAATATCTGCATCATCACCCTCTTTTGTGAAGACAGATGCAAAGTATTTATTAAGAACAGTGCCAACATCTTCTGCCCCAACACATAGGTTACCTTCATGATCTTTTATGAGCCCTACTCTTTCCATAGTTATCCTTTTTCTGTTAATGTATTGATAAAACATCTTTGTGCGAACCTTGATTTTGATTGCCAATATTCTTTCATGCCCTCTCTTAGCTTTCCTAATTTCAATGTTGATATCCCCCCTCCACATTCTATACACCTCTCGGCTTTCAGCAGTATTGATTTCTCTGAGTCGGGCATAAGCTTTCCGTTACTGCCTTATAATACGACCTGATAAGATCCATGGGCTCCAGATTTGGCCTTCCCACCCTTTTTCTTTGTGGGAACATATTGACTCTGAACCCCTGGAATCTCCCCTTTGAGTGCTTCCCACTGCTCTGACATTGATTTACCTTCAAGTAGTTGTTTCCAGTCCACTTTTGCTAATTCACTCCTCAGCTTAGTAAAGTTGTCCTTGCCCCAACTGAGAACTTTAACTCCTGTTCTCTCCTTGTCCTTTACATAATTATGTTAAAACTGACTGAATTATGATCACTACCACCAAAACGCTCTCCCACTGCCACTCCTTCCACCTGCCCCTCTTCATTTCCTAAAACTAAGTCTAAAACTGCACCCTCTCTTGTTGGACTTGCTACATATTGGCTAAATAAGTTCTCCTGAATGCACCTCAAGACTTCTGATCCCTCAATTTCTTTCACACTAAAAGTATCCCAGTTCATGTTGGGGTGGTTAAAATCCCCTACTATTACTGCCCTATTGTTCTTGCACTTCTCAGAGATTTGCCTACATATCTGCTCTTCTATCTCCTGTTTGGGGGTCTATAGCACACTCTCAGCAGTGTGATTGCCACTTTTTTGTTCCTCAGCTCAATCTATACGGCCTCATTTGATAAACCTTCCAACATATCATCCGTCTTCACAGCTGTAATAGTTACTTTGAGCAAAACTGCCACCCCCCCCTCCTTTCTTATCACCCTCCCTATCACATCTGAAAACCCTGTAACCAGGAATGTTGAGCTGCTATTTCTGTCCCTCCTTAAGCCATGTTTCTGTAATAGCTGTGATATCATACTGCCACATGTCTATTTGTGCCCTCAGCTCATCTGCTTTATTTTCCATACTCCTTGCATTGAAATAGATATGCTTGAGCACTGCCAAACTCTTCTAACATTTTCTAACCTTTGTTTCCTCTTTCTTCCAGACTCATCCATTAATTTTGTGACTTCCATTTTCATTTCTGATTTTGTCCCATCTGACTCTACCTTCCGGTTCCCATCCCCCTGCTAAATGAGTTTAAACCCTCGCCAACAGCACTAGCAAAATGTCCCGCAAGGAACTCTGTCCAGGCTCTGTTCAACTGCAATCCGTGGAACCTGTCCCAAGAATCTAAAGCCCTCCCTCCTGCACCATCTTTCCAGACACACGTTCATCTGTCTTATCCTTTTATTCCTGTACTCACTTGCGCGTGGCACTGGGAATAATCCGGAGATTACTACTTTTGATGCCCTGCTTGCTAATTTCTTACCTAGCTTCATAAATTCTGACTGCAGGACAACATCCTTATTTCTACCTATGTTGTTGGTTCCGATGTGGACCACAAATGCTGGCTGTTCACCCTCACCCTTCAGGATGCTCTGTAACTGCTCAATGACATCCTTGACCCTGGCACCAGGGAGGCAACACACCATTCATGGATTCACGTCTGTGGCCACAGAAACAGCTGATTGTTCCCTTCACTATTGAATCATCTATCACTTTGGCTTTTCCAATGTTCCCTGTATCCACCTTTGCCGCTGAGTCACCCATGGTGCCATGGACTTGGATTTGGCTGCACTCCCCTGGTGAAGCATCACTGTCCTCCGTATTCAGAAGTGAATACCTGTTGGAGAGTGAGATGCACTCGGGATGTCCTGCACTTCCTGCCTGATTCTTTTTGACTGCCTTGTGGTCACCCATTCCCTCTCTCCCTGCGTACTCTTAAGCTGTGGGGTGACCACATCTAACAACATGCTTTCCATGTAACTCTCCTCATGAATGCACAGCAGTGTCTCCAGCTGCTGCTCAAGTTCCAAACCCAGAGCTCAAGCAGCCGCAATTGACAACACTTACTTGCACAAATGTTCTTTTTATTTCCAAAATATACTTTATTCATAAAGATCTGTAAAAAATACATGACAAAACAGTTCCAAACAGCACCAAGTCAAAAAATACAAACAGTGCAAAGGAGGTCAGTTTCCTTCAATACAGGAGTGAGTTGCTTCACAACCCTTCCATTTCATTTTTCATGCCATATACATTTTATGGCAAACGAAAATTTTCCCGCTGCAGTTTGAGGGGTTTTCCATGGATCCAGCCCCTCAGTTCAGCTTGGTGGGGGGAGCTTACATGGTGGTCTTTCCCCATTGAGCCTTTGCTGTGGCTACCCCAAGCTTTAGTGCGTCCCTCAACACGTAGTCCTGGACCTTGGAGTGTGCCAGTCTGCAACATTGGACAACTCTTTGCGCTGGAAGACCAGCAAGTTTTGGGCAGACCAAAGAGTGTCTTTCACCGAATTGATAGTCCTCCAGCAGCAGTTGTGGTTATCTCGGTGTGTGTCCCTGGGAACAGCCCGCAGAGCACAGACTCCTGTGTTACAGAGCTGCTTGGGATGAACCTCGACAAAAACCAATGCATCTCTTTCCACACCTGCTTTGCAAAGACACATTCCAGAAGAAGCTGGGCCACCATGTCATCCCCACCACAGCCACTTCGAGGGCATTGTGCGGAGGGGGTGAGACTTCGGGCGTGCAGGAAGGATCTGACGGGGAGGGCTCTTCTCACCACCAGCCAAGCTACACCTTGGTGCTTGTTTGAAAGTTCTGGTGATGAGGCATTCCGCCAAATGATTTGGCGGTTTGCTCTGGTAACCATCCGACAGGATCCACCATCTCCTTTTCCCGTAGGGCCTTGAGGACATTCCGTGCAGACCACTGCCTGATGTATTGGTGGTCAAAGGTGTTTTCCGCAGAAACTGTTCCACGAAGGATTGGTGGTACGGCACAGTCCAACTAGATGGAGCGTTCCACGGCACTGCGACCAGGCCCTTCCTTCACAACACTGGGGACAGAGAGAATCTCAGCACGTGGTGACACTTGGTGTTGGCGTATTGGGGATCTGCACACAGCTTGATGCAGCCGCACACGAAGGTAGTCATCAGGATGAGGGTGATATTGGGTACATTATGCCCGCCCTTATCCAGAGGTTTGAAAATCGTGTCCCTTTGGACCCGCTCCATTTTGGATCCAGAGATGAAGCGGAAAATGACTCGGGTGATCGCCACAGCGCAGGAATGGGGTATGGGCCAGACCTGTGCCACTTACAGCAACAACGTGAGCGCCTCGCACCTGAGGACCAGGTTCTTACCCATAATGGAGAGAGTTGCTGCTCCCACATGCTCAGCTTGTGTTGTACCCTGGCTACTCGCTCCTTCCAGGTTTTGGTGCATGCCGCGGCCCTTCAGAACCATATCCCAGCACCTTCAGGTAGTCTGACCTGACGGTGAAGGGGACAAAGGATCGGTCAGCCCAGTTCCCAAAGAACATGGCCTCTCTCTTGCCGTGGTTAACGTTGGCTCCCAAGGCCAGTGCGAACTGGTCGCAGATGCTCATCAGTCTGCGCACAGACAGCGGGTTCGAGCAGAAGGCTGCGACGTCATCCATGTCCAGGGAGGTTTTAACCTGAGTGCCTCCACTGTCTGGGATTGTCACCCCTCTTATGCTCGCATCCTTCCTGATAGACTCAGCAAAGGGTTCAATACAGCAAATAAACAAGGTAGGGGAGAGAGGACAACCCTGTCTGACTCCAGATTGGATCGAGAAACTTTCCGATTCCCACCCATTGATTGAGACTGTGCTACTGATGTTTGTGTAGAGCAGTTTGATCCAATTGCAGATTCCCTCCCCAAACCCCATTTTGGAAAGTACGTCCATCATGCAGGTGTGCGATATCCTGTCAAAAGCCTTCTCCTGGTCCAGGCTGATGAGGCAGGTGTCCACCCTCCTGTCCCGTATGTGGGTGATCGTGTCCCTGAGTGGGTAAAGTACAGGTCTGATCAGGGTGGATCACCAACTCCAGAGCAGACTTGACTCGACTGGCTATGACTTTTGACAGTATCTTGTAGTCTACATTAAGCAGTGAGATGGGCCGCCAATTTCTGATTTCTGCCCTCTCCCCCTTCCCCTTGTTGATGAGGGTGATGATGCCTTTCCTCATGGATTCTGACATGCTGCCGTCTCGGAGCATACTGTCGTATACTTCCAGCAGGTCCGGGCCGACACAGTCCCACAGGACCAAATACAACTCAACCGGTAAGCCGTGGCTTCCAGGAGTTTTACTTATCTCGAAGGATTTGACGGCCTTAGTCAGCTCATCCAGAATTAGCGGTTTGTCCAGTCTCTCCCTCCTGCTGTCATCTAAGACCTCTGTGATAGATGACAGGAAGGACTGGGAGGCTCTGCTGTCTGTGGGCTTCGCGTCATACAGCCCAACATAAAAGGATTTGCTGGTCCTTAGTATGTCGGACTGCGAAGACGTTACCGAGCCATCCTCTTCCTTCAGGCAGCTGACAACAGAGCTCTCTGTGTGTACCTTTTAGAAGAAGTAACACGAGCACATCTCATCCTGCTCAATGGAGCGGACTCTGGACTGGAAGATGATCTTGTAGGCCTCCGTGGCAAAGAGCGAGGCCTGCTGGCTCTTCACCTCATGAAGGTCCTCCTTGACCTTGACCCCCATCGACTGAAGCCAGAGCAGATTTTGCATACTTTTCTGGAGTCGTGACATTTCCATCAGTCTATCTCTCTCGCCCTCTGAACCCCTTTGAAGATAAAGAACCTCTTGATATTCTCCTTGATCGCTTCCCACCAGTGAACTGGAGACTCAAAGGTGGGGTTTCACAGTCCTCCAACCTTTGTAATCCCTTTTGAGTTCCTCAACATTCTCTGGGGTTAGCAGTGTAGCATTGAGCTTCCATGTCCCCCTGCCAACCCGCTGTTCATCCTGTAAGTGAAAGTCAGCCAGTAAAAGGCAATGCTTGGAGAAGAACACTGGCTTGACGTCGGAGAATCTGACCGTGAAAACACGGGACACAAATAGGAAGTCAGTCCTGGAATGGGCAGACCCGTCCGTTCTTGACCATGTGTATCTATGCTGCGCTCTGTCTGCAGGTTTGCTGAAGATGTCGTGCAGTTTGGCATATTTTACTGTTTCTATTAAGAATCTGGACATAGCATCCAGTTTGCTGTTGTCTCTGCCGGATCATCCAGGTGCATCGATGATGCCTTTGAAGTCACTGCCTAGGATGACCGGCCTGGACGTCGCCAGCAGCAGTGGGAGATGCTGGAAGACGGTCAGCTGCTCGCTGCATTGAACCGGGGCATAGACGTCAATCAACGAGAGCGGAGTATTGTTGTACATTACATCTGCTACGAGGTGATGACCGCCAAATGGTTCTCCAGGACACGGGAAGCATCCAGCAGCTCCCACATCGCACAGGAGGTGGACTCTCGAGGTTGAAGCCCCCCCTGCCATTCCTTTACGTTCACTGTTTTTAGGCTGCCGCATACGATGATGGGCCAAGTGGTCTCTTTCTCTGCCTTAAACCTGCTATGACTCTATGATTCTATGATGCTCACTAACATTATCCCCTTTTCATATACTGCACCACAGAGAGAGAGAGAATCAGTCCGACCATTCGTAACAGTGTGTCCATATCACACTGTATTACACATTCTTATGTATCATCAGAGACAGTATGAGTAACACAATAAAGTGCATACATATCATCCTAAATAATGGTATCCCAAACATATGTACAGCATTAGAGAGGGAGTGTCAATAGTGCATTTTCTATTCGTGTGTCCATATCACACCCAATAACTGGATCCCACGTTTTTATAGAGCACTAGAGACAGAGCTGAAAGTGAATAAGTGAGAGAGGGAGAGAGATCCCCATCAGCAGTTACAGGCTGACCTGGAAGCCTCATTTTATCTTGAAAGATCCGTGGGAGACAGACGGTGCAGTCTCATCTCTAACTGATATTGTATCAGAAACAGACACATTATTATTCCTAGACTCTGGGTAACAGTTAAAGAGTGAGGTGAACAATGTTCCAAATTTAACGCTCTTGGCCCTGTTGATCTCTGTAATCTCTCAGCTCACACCGTTCGATATGACTGTCAGTGAGGGACAGTTTCAATGTGATGACATTAATCTGGGACTGTTACTGTCAGATATTAACTCCTGCGCGATCGCAGCAAACACAGCGACTCCCTCGGAGGATTGCTTTGAGAAGACGGGTGAATGAAGAGCAAACACACTGCAGGGAATGCTCTCAGACTGAGCTTCAGAAAGGGGGAATCCCCCAGCTTGAAACGTTCTCTGACCTTTCCCCACAGTCCCAGTTCCTTTGCTCAAACTCGGAGAAAACTGAACTGGGGAATGTTCCAGTTTATTTTTGTCAGTTCCGATGAAGGGTCACTGACCCGAAACGTTAACTCTGCTTCACTTTTCACAGATACTGCCAGACCTGCAGAGTGGTTCCAGCATTTCTTGTTTTTATTTCAGATTTCCAGCATCCGCAGTATTTTGCTTTTCTTCCAATTTATTTTTTTTTGTAAATGAGTGGGGAAAGAAGCGCATGCGCGATGCGCCTCCTCCAGCCGTGTCCTTCTGCGTCATTTAATTAGTGAGCGGAAGAAGTTTGTTTGAAACAGACGGGAATGGAGACTTAGAGCCCCGGGGTAAGTGAGTAAACAGCAGTCTCCTTCCAGCAGCACATTGCTTTGAGAACCTGTCCGCAGAGGGGCTCAGAGATCAGCATTGACGACGGAGCAAGTTCAGGGGGAGTTGGGGGCTGTTTGTAAGAGGCGGAGTGGAGCAGGAACATGGAGTGAGCGCGGTAGGAGAAGCCTTTCTCAGGCTGTTTGTGGACAAGGTAACGGAGACAGAGCAGGAAGAAGCTGCTGTTGAAAATCATTGTTGTTTTCTCTCCTCAAACCTGTAATGCATGTTTAACTCCAGTTTCACACTGTGTTGTTATTGAGCAGTGAATAGAGGGAACAGAGCCAGACAGTAGGGATGGGGACAGTTATGCAAACAACACCTATTGCTGGCGCCAGGTGAGTAGTGTCAAGGAAACATTTTAAACAGCAGCTGTCGGTTTCCGTTGAACGATTGATCCAAGAGAAACAAGGAAATGGCAGATACTCTGAACAAGAATTTTTCATCTGTCTTCACAGAAGTAGACACAAAAAACATCCCAAGAATAGTAGAAAATCAAGGGGAGTAAGGAGGGGGGAACTTAAAACATCACCATCGCGAGAAAAACATGTTTTTGGAAAACTAATGGGACTAAAGGTTGACAAGTCCACTGGATCTGATGGCCTACATTCTAAGGTTTAAAAGAAGTATCTGCATAGATAGCGGATGCATTGGTTGTAATCTTCTTAAATTCCCTAGATCCTGCAACAGTTCCAGTGGATATTAAACTGCAAATGTAATGTCCCTGTTCAAGAAAGCAGTAAAGAGAAAGCAGGCAACGATAGGCCTGTTAGCCTAATGTCTGCCATTGAGAAAATGCTGGAACAAATGATTAAGTCAGTCATCGCAGAAAACATAGAAAAATTGGAGCAGGAGTAGGCCATTCGGCCCTGCTCTGCCATTCAAAAATGATCAAGTCTGATCATATAATTCAGTACCCTCTTCTTGCTTTCTCCCCATATCCCTTTTGTATTAAGAAATATATCTATCTCCTTCTTGAATATATTTAATGACTTGGCCTCCACTGCCTTCTGCAGTACAAAATCATGAGAGGTATAGACAGGGTTGATAGCAAGAAGCTTTTTCCCAGAGTGGGGGATTCAATTATTAGGGGTCATGAGTTCAAAGTGAGAGGGGAAAAGTTTAGGGGGATATGCATGGAAAGTTCTTTACGCAGAGGGTGGTGGGTGCCTGGAACGCGTTTCCAGCGGAGGTGGTAGACGCGGGCATGATAGCGTCTTTTAAGATGTATCGAGACAGATACATGAATGGACAGGAAGCAAAGAGATACAGACCCTTAGAAAATAGGCGACAGGTTTAGATAGAGGATCTGGATCGGCGCAGGCCTGGAGGGCCGAAGGGCCTGTTTCTATGTTGTAATATTCTTTGTAGAGAATTCCACAGGTTCATCACCCTCTGAGTGAAGAAATTTCTCCTCATCTCGGTTCTAAATGGCATACCCGTATCCTGAGACCGTGACCCCTGATTCTGGACTCCCCAGCCATCAGGAACATCCTCCCTGCATCTAGCCTGCCTAGTCCTGTTAGAATTTTATAGGTTTCTATGAGATTCCCTCTCATTGTTCTAAACTCTAGTGAATATAGGCCTAGTCAACCCAATCTCTCCTCATACATCAATCCTGCCATCCCAGGAATCAGCCTGGTAAATCTTCTTTGCACTCCCTCCATGGCAAGAACATCCTTCCTCAGATAAGGAGACCAAAACTGCACACAATACTCCAGATGTGCTCTCACCAAGGCCCTGTATAACTGTAGTAAGACTTCCTTGCTCCTGTACTCAAATCCGCTTGCAATGAAGGCCAACATACCATTTGCCTTCCTAACTGCTTGCTGCACCTGAATATTTGCTTTCAGCGACTGGTGTACAAGGACACCCAGGTCTCTTTGCACCTCCCCCTTTCCCAATCTGTCACCATTCAGATAATAATCTGCCTTTCTGTTTTTACAACCGAAGTGAATAACCTCACATTAATCCAAGTTATACTGCATCTGCCATGCATTTGCCCACTCACCCAACTTGTCCAAATCACATTGGAGCCTCTTCGCATACTCCTCACAACTCAGTTTCCTCCCCAGCTTTGTGTCGTCTGCAAACCTGGAAATGTTCCATCACCCAAGTCATTAATATATATTGTGAATAGCTGGGGCCCAGGCACTGATCCCTGTAGTACGCCACTCGTCACTGCCTGCCACCTGGCAAAAGGCCCGTTTATTCCTACTCTCTGTTTCCTGTTTGTCAACCAATTCTCAATCAATGCCAGTATATTACCCCCAATTCCATCTGCTTTAATTTTGCACACGAACCTCTTATGTGGGACCTTATCAAAAGCCTTCTTAAAATCCAGATACAACACATCCCCTGGTTCTCCCTTATCTATTCTACTAGTTCCATCCTCAAAAAGCTCCAGTAGATTTGTTAAGCAAGATTTCCCTTTCGTTAACCCATGCTGTCTTAGTCCAAACCCGTTTCTGCTTTCCAGGTGTTCTGCTACCACATCCTTTATACTAGACTCTCGCACTTTCCCCACTACTGATGTAAGGCTAACTGGTCCGTAATTCCCTGTTTTTTCTCTCTCTCCTTTTTTAAATAATGAGGTTACATTTGCCACCCTCCAATCTGTGGAACATTTAGAAAATTATCATACAATCATGCAGAGTCAACATGGATTTATGAAAAGGAAATCAAGTTTGCCAACATTATTAGCGTTCTTTGAGGATGTAAGAAGCAGGGTAACTGAAGGGGAACCAGTAGATGTAGTGTAGTTGTATTTTGAAAAGGCATTCGCTAAAGTGCCATGCAAAATGTTACTACACAAGGTAAGAGCTCGTGGTGTTAACGGGTAATATATTATTTATTTTATTTATTTAGAGATACAGTACTGAAACAGGCCCTTCAGCCACCGAGTCTGTGCTGACCATCAACCACCCATTTATACTAATCCTACATTAATCCCATTACCCTCTCACATCCCCAACTTCCCTCAATTCCCCTGCCACCTACCTATACTAGGGGCAATTTATAGTGGCCAATTTACCTATCAACCTGCAAGTCTTTGGCTGTGGGAGGAAACCGGAGCACCCGGCAAAAACGCACGCGGTCACAGGGAGAACTTGCAAACTCCGCACAGGTAGTACCCAGAATCGAACCCAGGTCGCTGGTACATGCTAACTATCAAGAAACAGAGAATTAGGATAAATGTATCACTTTCAGGTTTGCAAGCTGGAACTCGTGGAGTGCCACAGGGATCAACGCTGGAGCCTCAACTACTTACAGCCTATATTAATGATTTGGATGAAGGGATCGAGTGTATTGTAACTAAATTTGCTGTTGATACAAAGAGAGGTGTGAAAGCAAGTTGTGCGGAGGACACGATGAGTCTGCAAAGAGATAAAGACAAGTTAAGTGTGTGGGAAAAATTTGGCATATTAAGTATAATGTGGGAAAATGTGAGGATTTCCACTTTGGTATGATGTAGAGAAAAGCAGAATGTTATTTAAATAGAGAGAGACTGCAGAATGCTGTGGTATAGAGGGATCTGAGTGTCCTCTTATATGAATCACAAAAAGTTAGCATGGAAGTACAGCAAGTAATTAGGAAGGCTATTGGAATTTTGGCCTTTATTGCAATGGGGTTGGAGTAGAAATGTAGGGAAGTCTTGCTACAACTGGACAGCGTTTTGGTGAGACCACACCTTGAGTGTGTATACAGTTTTGGTCTCCTTATTTAAGAAGGAAAATACTTGCATTGGAGGTAGTTCAGGCAAACATCACTAGGTTGATTCCAGGGATGAAGATGTTGTCTTCTGAGGAACGTTTGACCTGGTTGTGCTCCACTCATTGGAGTTTAGAAGAATGAGAGGTGATCTTATGAAACATATAAGATACTGAAGGGGCTTGACAGGGTATTTACTGAGATGATGTTTCCCCTCATGAGGGAATCAAGAACTAGGGGGAACAGTTTCAACATAAGGGGGCTCCCAGTTTCGATGGAATTGAAGAGGAATTTTTTTTCTCAAAGGGTTGTTGTTCTTTGGAATTCTCTACCCAAGAGGATGGTGGAGGCTGGTCATTGAATATATTCAAGGCTGAGTTAGACTGACTTTTGATTTACAAGAGAGTGAAGTGTTATTGGGACAGGCAGGATAGTGGAGTTGAGACTATGATCAGATCTGCCATGATCTTATTAAATGTTGGAACAGACTCGAGTGGCGGAATGGTCTAATCCTGCTCCTAGTTATTATGTTCTTGCATTATAATGCCAGGTGGAATTAAAAACTTGACTTGTGCAAATATCCCTGCTCCAGCAGGTATTCCCATTCATGGAGCAGTGCAGATGTTGGGTTGTTCCTGGCTGCCACTAAATTGTTATAAAACTACCAAAGAAAACCTGATCAGCAGAGGCTGAGTGCTGCAGTGGAATCAGACACTGACACTCTTTGTATTACTGATCATCCTTTGTGGTTGGTCATAATGATTATTAATTGAAATATTACATTCATGTCTTTTCTAGCTTCCACCTCAATTGATCTTGAGTTACAAGAGATATTTTTCTTTCTTTCTGTCAGCAAATACTTGAAGGAACCAGAAGGATTGTGATGATTCCCCGGCACAAAGATATGTACAGTCCACTCCTTCTAACACAGAGTAGGTACATTATCACTCCCAGAGAACAGAGACACAGACAGGCCATGAGTTCCACAGTCACAGCGAGCAGAAGTAGTCAGATTCACACTGATCCCAAGTTCCAGAGACACATTTTCAATCCAGCAGGCAATCAAACAAAGCAGGAGAGGCAGAAGTTGTTTCCAATTCACCCCAACTCAGTACTGCTGAAAGGTAGGTCCATCAATCTTAGTTCAAAATCACACCCACTATCAGATTGAAAGGCACCGGATCAATCCCACAAGAGTGCACCCTAAGCTACAAATTAAATATGAGGTAGAGCAGCTGATGGAAAGGTGCAGAATGAATCCTAATAATGTAGCCCAGAGTGCAGACTGAGTGACAGATTACAATGTCGTTCAAACATCTGATACAGTATCAAAAGGAAAGTTACAGTATTATGTCAATTAGTGCACACTGCACTGCACATTACATACCAATCCAATAATCTCTCTAAGAGCTGTACTGAATGATATCGTATCAATTGAATGATTCTGATTATACCGAGCATGCCATGTGTGAGTTTGAAATGTATGTTGTCATTCACAAATGTGTTCATACAGTTACAGACTAAATGCTAGTCCAAAAAGCTCAGAGCACAACTGAGTAAAACACACAGTTATAATGTTCAGTGCTCTATATTTTAAAATACCAGTGAGACAAGAAAATAGTGATACATTATGGTGTCAAACAAATAGTTCTCAATACCATCCCTGAGATACATACTAAGTACAGGTACAGAAGAATTCCACACTCATACAGCACCAGCGTCACAGAGATACAGAATGTATCACGTTTGCAGACAATACCAATAGCTGAGAGATACAAAATTAATCCCACTGTAATGGACTGTCCTAGAGACAGACACATAAAAAATAAATTGTAACACATATTCAGTACCAGAGACTGCCAAATGCAAAATGAGCCCTGGATATGCACATGCAGACTGGGCCAGAAACTGACTGACACAGAATGAGACCCATACTCATACGTAGTACCAGAGGCTAACAGGTAAAGAATAAATACAATATTCACTTCCAATACCAGAAAATAATATATGCATAACAGATATCACTCATCTACATTAGCAGAGATTGACAGACAACAGAATGAATCCCACAATCTCATTCAGTACCAGATACTGACAGGTACAGAATGAATCCCATACACACTTTTCTAGGCACTGAAAGACATAGGAAGAATTGCACAGTCACATACAATAGCAAACACTGACAGATACTGTAGGACTCACTTGCTCACAATCAGTACCAGATACTGTTGAAAATAGAGTTAATCCCACACTTGCATTCATTGTGAGAGACTGAAAGATACATAAAAAATATCCACACTCACATAGAGTAACAGAGACTGACATGCAGAACTTGAAACACACATATGCATAGTAGCAAAGTCTGAAAGGTATTGAGTCAATCCCATAATCAGATACAGTGTCAAAGACTGATAGGCATATTTGAGTTCACTTCCATAGAATACCAGAGATTTTCACGTACAGAATGAACCTTATTTCACATTCAGTCTGAATACTGACAGATACACAATGAATCCTACAATCATGTTCAATACCAAGTTCAGATAGACACCATATATATTCCCCACTTATTCACAGTATCATAGACTGACAGACACAGAGTGAATCACAAAATCAATTAATTTCAGAGACCATCAGATAGAGAGTTAATCTCACTCTCACAGAAAGAACCAGAGATTGACATATATACATTGATACCCAAGCTCACATAAAATGACAGACACATAATTAAACCCATGGCATATATAGTACTTTGGACTGACACAAAGAGAATGAATCACACAGTCACATTCTGACTGTAAAGACTGGTGCATACAGAATGAATCTTACACTCACATTTATTTCCAGACACAGACAGATACAGAATGATATCCACATTCAGCCACAGTAGCAGATAGATACAGAAGCTGCCACGCATACAATACTCATGATTGACATACAGAATGAATCACACAATCACATTTAGTTTCATAGACTGATACTCAAATAATCTCACACTCAGACACAGTACCACAGACAGATAGATGTAGAACTAAACTCGCTGTCACAGAATGTACCAGAAAGTGTCAAAATTAATCTCATACAGTTCGAAAGATGGATGGAATTTGTCTCACACTCAATGTAATCACCTACACTGAGCACGCAAAGCACAAGACGGTCACTGCCATGGATGTGGTGTACGCTCTGAAACGGCAGGGCCGCACAACTCGACCCTTTCCAGCAAACACACAACAAAGGCTCTTCTAAGAGCCACCCACCGCCTCACAGAGCGAGCAGTGACCGAGAAGCAGGAGCTGGGATAGGCTGTTTAGAACAGTTCAATCAATCTGAAATATTTCAGATTTCCAGCATTCGCAGTATTTTGCTTTTAATTCTTTGTTCAATCAATCTGCTGTGTTCGGGATGAAAAAAAATCGAATCCCCGAATTTGACATTTCAGTTGTAGCAAGGATATGCAGTGGATTTGATTTTCTAAACGGGCTGTGTAAACAGTGCCCAAGGCTGTACAGTTAGTTATTTCCCCTGTCGACACATGCCCTCAGTGAAAAGCCACATCACTCCTCCAGAATCACTCATTGTTTTCATAGAATTTCAAAATGATTTCGCTGCAATGAGAGAATCCGAGAGTTTTGCAGCAGCCGTCACTGGAACCAGACCCACTTGTGATGTTATTTCCCCCGAGACGGTGTTTCCTGCACTGAAACTGACAGGGTTTGTGAAACTGATCAGTTTCAGCTCAGTCATTCAGGAACCTGGAATTCCCACAGTTTGAGCCCGCGCAATCCCGAGCTCACTTCTGATTGGTCACCCTCTTCTCATTCACATGTCTTAACCAATCGCAGAGCTTCGAATTAGGAAATACAACAAATCACTGGCATAAATTGGCAGACAGTTTGAATTCGAAAAAGCTGCCAATTTCAGTGTCGGAAAGAAGCGAATTGATGGAAAATCTGGCGTTAGTTTAAAGCTGTTCGTAAAATCGCGCCACGACTTTGTGCTGATAAAAGCGGAATAAAAAAAGTTTTTGATGGGTTATATATATTACGTAGTTTTAATCTGTGATTTTTTATCTGTTTATCTGTAACTGGCGGTAAAAGACTCTATTCAGCAATCTGTAACGGAACAAATAACTCAAAATTGGTGATGAATTAGTAAATTAGACAGGCTTTGAGGAGACAGTGAGAAATCACTGAAACAGATGCTTAAACATTTGAAATAGTTCTCATTCGGTCCTGTTACTGACATTTTGGAATCAGACAGGAACCAGCCCTTTCACAGAGACTGTGGGTGGCTCTGAAAAGAGCCTTTGGTTTATTAGGTGACATTTTGGCCGCTTTACTTTTTCTGGGAGCTCTGAGCGCTGGTTTTCTTGGGCAGCAGCACGGCCTGGATATTAGGCAGCACCCCACCCTGAGCGATGGTCACCCCTCCCAGCAGCTTGTTGAGCTCCTCGTCGTTGCGCACGGCCAGCTGCAGGTGTCTGGGAATGATGCGGGTCTTCTTGTTGTCCCGGGCCGCGTTACCAGCCAGCTCGAGGATTTCAGCGGTCAGATACTCGAGCACAGCAACCAGATGGACGGGGGCTCCGGCACCCACACGCTCAGCATAGTTGCCCTTTCTTAGGTGCCTGTGAACACGGCCCACCGGGAACTGCAGTCCGGCCCGGGAGGAGCGAGACTTGGCCTTGGCCCGAGCTTTGCCGCCGGTCTTTCCTCTTCCAGACATTTTCACAAATACTTTCACAAAGAATGGATATTTTCCGCAGCATTTACTTTACTTGGAGACTGAAAACTCTCCCCATTGGTCGCTACTACATTCACCTCATTTGCCTATATTCTTCACCAATCAGGTCACTGACAAACAGAAGTGGGCGGGATTTACCGCCACAGCATCAGAAGCAGAAAATTTGTCAATTTCAAAAAGCCCGCCAATTTCATTGTCGGAAAGGAGTGGATTAAAATAAATGTCATCCTGAGTCAAATATTTAAAATCCCTTCTCTTTATTTTGTTCTATTCAACTCTTTCCGTCACCAATTACAGACGCGGGTTTAAAATGTTGTTTAAATTGTGGATCTTTCTCCAATCGCTTTCAAACTGTCCCGGGAGGTACTAAATCCCTGTTCACAGCATTTCCCTGAAGGGAAACATTCAGTTTATCTTCAATCAGAGCCCAGTGTCCTTCTCTGAAAAGAGGGAGCCGGATCGGGTCCTCAAACTGCCCTTAATCTGTTGTGTAATAATCCCATTCCGGGCTGTTACACTGCGGAGAGTTACTGTTAATAAAATGATGAATCAGTTCACATTTCAGGAATAGAGTGAAGGGACTGAGGTCTGACCCTTACCGCTGAAAACAGCTGTTAATGCGGTCATTCAGGGGCTGTGCAAAACCACAATAACAGCTTTAAGCAAAAAAGTAAAGGCGGATGACCGGATTATGGGTTTTAGTTCGGTTTATGGGACAGCAGACAAAAACACAGCAGTGGGACATTTATTATGTTACACATCGTCTGAAAATGATTTCATAGAGATGATGTAGCTTTTTCAGAGAGATTGTGGGTGGCTCTGAAAAGAGCCGTTGTGTTTGGGATGTTTTTCAGTCCATTGTGCAGTTTTACTTGGAGCTGGTGTACTTGGTCACCGCCTTTGTCCCTTCCGACACGGCGTGCTTGGCCAGCTCCCCGGGCAGCAGCAGGCGCACGGCGGTCTGGATCTCCCGGGAGCTGATGGTGCTGCGCTTGTTGTAATGGGCCAGGCGGGATGCCTCACCCGCGATGCGCCCGAAAATATCATTCACAAACGAGTTCATGATGCTCATGGCCTTGGAGGAGATGCCGGTGTCGGGGTGAACCTGCTTCATCACTTTGTAGATGTAGATGGAGCAACTCTCCTTCCTCGACTTTCTCCGCCTCTTGCCGCCCTTTGCTGACGGTTTATTTAAGGTTTTCTTGGCGCCCTTCTTAGCAGCTGCTTTCTTCTTCTCCTCAACCATCTTCAGATTCAATTTCAGACACAGAAATAAACCAAACTCCTTCCGAGTGCGGATTAAATAGACAATCCCACAGCTCTATGCTAATGAGGGATGGGGGAAAGTAAAGATTGTGATTGGGTGATTGGGAGTGATGTCACAATGGTTTTTTATTGTAATTCCACAATTGGTCTCTTTCACCATCCAATCAGATTAAATATTTGCAACCAATCACAAACACCTTTACTGCAATCAGGAAGTATATTTCACAAAGACTCTCTCCAGTCCCAGTTGAAATTGAAAGAACGCTCCCTGTGTGGAGCTTCCTGGAAATGTCCTGGCTGTTGTTAGGAGGACACTTATTGACTGATTCTGTGTCGTTGTGTCTCTGCTATTGCATGTGAGTGTGCAATTAATTTCCTTTTTAGTCTGGGCGACTGTGTTTGAGTGTTTTATGTAATTTGGTAACTCTCAGTCTCTGGTGCTGCATGGATTCATTCTGTCTCTGTCAGGTACTGTGTTAGAGTGTGAGGAGATGAGGTGGAGTGTTGCAGCAAGGAAGATGGAAAAGAGCATTGGTGCCGATGACACAGCCTTACTTGACCCCAGTTTGCACTCGGATTGGGTCAGTGATAGATCCGTTGGCAAGGATTACAGCTTGCATGTCGTAGTGCAGTATGTTTTCGGAGGACATTCCATAATCCCTCTCGGTTGGTAGAGTCGAAGGCCTTTGTCAGGTCAGAGAAGGCCATGTATAAAAGTTGCTGCTTCTCCCTACATTTTCTTGAAGTTGTCTTGCTGTGAAGATTATGTTCACTGTGCCTGTTGATGGACAGAATCCACATTGTGATTCCAGTAGGAGCTCTTCAGCCACGGGGAGGAGGCAGTTGAGAAGGACTCTTGTGATGACCTTCCCTGTGGTGGACAGCAGGGATACCCCTCTATAGTTAACACAGTCGGTCTTGTCAACTTTTTTAAAAGATGATCACAATTACCGCATTGCGGAGATCCCCTGACATGCTCTCCTCCTTCCAGTTGAGGGAAATGAGACATGTATTTGTGTCGAGTGTTTCTCTGCCATATTTTAGAATTTTGATGTGAATTCTATCTATTCTGGCAGCCTTATTGTTTTTTGGCTATCCATCTCTAGTATCATGTGTGAATGTGGGATTCATTCTGTACCTGTCACTCACTGGTACTTTGTGAAAGTGTGAGATACATTCTGTATCTGTCAGTCTTCGGTATTGTATGTGAGTGTGGAATACATTCTGTCAGTGGCACTGTGTGGGAGTATTTGATTCATTCTGTCAGTCTCTGGAATGTTATGTGATTTGGGACTTCGTCTGAATCTGTCAGTGGTTCTGTATGTGTGGAATTCAAGCTATATCTGTCAGTATCTCAGTGCGTGTGAGTTCATTCTTTATCTGTCAGTCTCTGGTGATTTATGTGAGTTTGGCAGTCACTGAATCTGCCAGGTACTGTAGGAGTATTTGAGAATGATTTTGTATGTGTCAGTCTTTGCTACTACATAGGAGTGTGGGATTAATTCTGTATCTGTCAGCCTTTGGTAGTGTGCGTGATTGTGGGATGAATTAATTCGCAGTCATTGGTGCCCAGTATGAATGCGGAAATCATTCTGTAACTCAGTCTGATATTGTTATGTGAGGGTAGGAATCACGTGTATCTTTCAATCCCGGGTGCTGACTGTGAGCATGGGATTCATTCTGCACCTGTCGGTGGTACTGTATCTATCTGTGGGATTAATTCTGTACCTTTCAGTCACTGGTATTGTGTATGAAAGTGGGATTAATTCTAGATCCGCCACACATTGGTTGTGTGTGTGTGCGTAAGAACATAAGAAGATACGAAATAGGACAGGAGTAGACCATTTGGCCCATCGAGCCTGCTCTGCCACTCAATAAGATCATGGCTGTTCTGATTGTGGCATTAACTTCACTTTCCTGCCTGCCCCCATAACCATTGACTCTGTTGTAGATCAAAAATCTGTCTATTGCTGCGTTGAATATATTCAATGACACAGCCTCCACAGTCCTCTGGAGAGCAGAATTCCAAAGATTAACAACCCTCTCAGAGAAGAAATTCCTCCTCATCTCCTTCTTGAAAGAGAGACTGCTTATCTGAAACTCTGGCCCCTAATTCTACAATCCCCCACAAAGAGAAACATCCTCTCAGCATCTACCTGTCCAGCCCACTGAGAATCTTACAGGTTTCAATAAGATCACCTCTCAATCTTCTAAACTCCAGTGAGTATAAGCCCAGCCTGCTCAACTTTTTCTCATAAGACAATCAAACATCCCAGCAAATCAGCCGAGTGAACCTTCTTTGAAGTGATTCCTTTTCTTTTGGGCCTCTTTATCTCGAGAGACAATGGATACGCGCCTGGAGGTGGTCAGTGGTTTGTGAAGCAGCGCCTGGAGTGGCTATAAAGGCCAATTCTGGAGTGACAGGCTCTTCCACAGGTGCTGCAGAGAAATTTGTTTGTTGGGGCTGTTGCACAGTTGGCTCTCCCCTTGCGCCTCTGTCTTTTTTCCTGCCAACTACTAAGTCTCTTCGACTCGCCACAATTTAGCCCTGTCTTTATGGCTGCCCGCCAGCTCTGGCGAATGCTGGCAACTGACTCCCACGACTTGTGATCAATGTCACACGATTTCATGTCGCGTTTGCAGACGTCTTTATAACGGAGACATGGACGGCCGGTGGGTCTGATACCAGTGGCGAGCTCGCTGTACAATGTGTCTTTGGGGATCCTGCCATCTTCCATGCGGCTCACATGGCCAAGCCATCTCAAGCGCCGCTGACTCAGTAGTGTGTATAAGCTGGGGATGTTGGCCGCTTCAAGGACTTCTGTGTTGGAAATATAGTCCTGCCACCTGATGCCAAGTATTCTCCGAAGGCAGCGAAGATGGAATGAATTGAGACGTCGCTCTTGGCTGGCATACGTTGTCCAGGCCTCGCTGCCGTAGAGCAAGGTACTGAGGACACAGGCCTGATACACTCGGACTTTTGTGTTCCGTGTCAGTGCGCCATTTTCCCACACTCTCTTGGCCAGTCTGAACATAGCAGTGGAAGCCTTACCCATGCGCTTGTTGATTTCTGCATCTAGAGACAGGTTACTGGTGATAGTTGAGCCTAGGTAGGTGAACTCTTGAACCACTTCCAGAGCATGGTCGCCAATATTGATGGATGGAGCATTTCTGACATCCTGCCCCATGATGTTCGTTTTCTTGAGGCTGATGGTTAGGCCAAATTCATTGCAGGCAGACGCAAACCTGTCGATGAGACTCTGCAGGCATTCTTCAGTGTGAGATGTAAAAGCAGCATCGTCAGCAAAGAGGAGTTCTCTGATGAGGACTTTCCGTACTTTGGACTTCGCTCTTAGACGGGCAAGGTTGAACAACCTGCCCCCTGATCTTGTGTGGAGGAAAATTCCTTCTTCAGAGGATTTGAACGCATGTGAAAGCAGCAGTGAGAAGAAAATTCCAAAAAGTGTGGGTGCGAGAACACAGCCCTGTTTCACACCACTCAGGATAGGAAAGGGCTCTGATGAGGAGCCACCATGTTGAATTGTGCCTTTCATATTGTCATGGAATGAGGTGATGATACTTAGTAGCTTTGGTGGACATCCGATCTTTTCTAGTAGTCTGAAGAGACCACGTCTGCTGACGAGGTCAAAGGCTTTGGTGAGATCAATGAAAGCAATGTAGAGGAGCATCTGTTGTTCACGGCATTTCTCCTGTATCTGACGAAGGGAGAACAGCATGTCAATAGTCGATCTCTCTGCACGAAAGCCACACTGTGCCTCAGGGTAGACGCGCTCGGCCAGCTTCTGGAGCCTGTTGCAAGTATATTCCTCCTTATTTAAGGAGACCAAAACTGTTTGGGGATGGGATGTCACTAATGCCCTGTAAAGTTATGGCAAAACTTCCTTACTTTTATACTCCATTCCCCTTGCTAAAATTGCCAATTACTTGCGATACCTTCATGCTAACATTTTTCTAATGCATGTACCTGGACACCCAGATTCCTTGGTACAGCAGCATTCTGCAGTCTCTCTCTATGTAAATAATATTCTGTTTTTCTATTCTACCTGCCAAAGTCGACAATCTCACATTTCCCCATATTATACTCCATCTGCCAAATGTTTTCCCACTGACTTAACCTATCTATATCTCTTTGCAGACACATTTTGTCCTCCTCACAACTTGCTTTCCTACCTATCTTTGTACCATCTACAAATTTGGCAACAATATACTTGGTCCCTTCATGCAAGTTATTAATATAGACCATAAATAGTTGAGGCCTCAGCACTGGCCCTGTGGCACTCCATTAGTTACAGTTTGCCAATCTGAATATGCTCCATTTATCCCCACTCTCTGTTTTCTGTGAGTTAGCCAATCCCATATCCATGTGTGTGTAGTTTTCAGTTTGTATCTGTCAGTGCCTGGTACTCTATGTGAGTTTTGGACTCTTTCTCAATCTCTCAGTGCTACTATTTGTGTGTTAGGTTGCTTTAGATGACTCAGGCTGAGGTACTGTGAGTGAGTGCAATAATCAACCTATACTTTTCAGCATCTGGCACTGAGCATGTGTATCAGCATCACTTTATCTGTCAGTATCTGGTACTCTGTGTGAGTGGGGGATTCATTATATAACCTTCCGTCCCTGGGACTGTTTGCAAGTCTGGATTCATTTTACATAAAATGTCAGCACAGCAACAGGCCACAGATGTGGTTGGTTTTCAGCAGACAATATGTTTGAAGTTTTGCCAAGTATTAAATATCTGTCACTGTGAACATAATAGCGAAAGATAATGTATCTTTCAATCTGATACAGGATTGATGTGCAAGTGTAACTCAGGCTGTACTAATCAATTTGATCAATGCCATTCAGTCTGACTCTGAGGGAGAATCTTGGACTTGTGTGTAAAATGAGCTCAGTCTGGAATTGTACAGTATCTTCCATCTGACACTGTATGAGGTTTTAGGACTGGTATGTAATTTATAGCTCAGACTAAATTCATCAAATTTGTATCTTTTAGTTTCACAATCCGGATGAGTTTTAAACTGGAATCTGAGTTTGTATCTCAGGTTATACTATATTTCAGAATCTCTCAATCTGATTATGCACTTGAGATTTTGACTTGTATCTGATGTACATGTCTGGACACATTATGGGAATTAATACTGATAATAAACTCGTAATGACCTGTGTAAATATTGGATCTCAGAAGATGTTTTTTTTTAGAATTAGAATTAGAATTAGAACATTACAGCGCAGTACAGGCCCTTCGGCCCTCGATGTTGCGCCGACCTATGAAACCATCTGACCTGCACTATTCCATTTTCATCCATATGTCTATCCAATGACCACTTAAATGCCCTTAAAGTTGGCGAATCTACTACTGCTGCAGGCAGGGCGTTCCACGCCCTTACCACTCTCTGAGTAAAGAAACTACCTCTCACATCTGTCCTATATCTATCACCCCTCAACTTGAAGCTATGTCCCCTCGTGTTTGCCATCACCATCCGAGGAAAAAGACGCTCACTATCCACCCTATCTAACCCTCTGATTATCTTAAATGTCTCTATTAAGTCACCTCTCCTCCTCCTTCTCTCCAACGAAAACAATCTCAAGTCCCTCAGCCTTTCCTCGTAAGACCTTCCCTCCATACCAGGCAACATCCTAATAAATCTCCTCTGCACCCTTTCCATAGCTTCCACATCCTTCCTAGAATGCGGTGACCAGAACTGCACGCAATACTCCAGGTGCGGTCTCACCAGAGCTTTGTACAGCTGCAGCATGACCTCGTGGCTCCGAAACTCGATCCCCCTACTAATAAAAGCTAACACACCATATGCCTTCTGAACAGCCCTATTAACCTGGGTAGCAACCTTCAGGGATTTATGTACCTGGACACCAAGATCTCTCTGTTCATCTACACTGCCAAGAATCTTTCCATTAGCCCAGTACTCTGCATTCCTGTTACTCCTTCCAAAGTGAATCACTTTGCACTTTTCCACATTAAACTCCATTTGCCATCTCTCAGCCCAGCTCTGCAGCCTATCTATGTCCCTCTGTACCCGACAACATCCTTCGGCACTATCCACAACTCCACCGACCTTAGTGTCATCTGCAAATTTACTAACCCACCCTTCTACACCCTCTTCCAGGTCATTTATAAAAATGACAAACAGCAGTGGCCCCAAAACAGATCCTTGCGGTACACCACTAGTAACTAAACTCCAGGATGAACATTTGCCATCAACCACCACCCTCTGTCTTCTTTCAGCGAGCCAATTTCTGATCCAAAGCTCTAAATCACCTTCAACCCCATACTTCCGTATTTTCTGCAATAGCCTACCGTGGGGAACCTTATCAAACGCCTTACTGAAATCCATATACACCACATCCACTGCTTTACCCTCATCCACCTGTTTGGTCACCTTCTCGAAAAACTCAATAAGGTTCGTGAGGCACGACCTGCCCGTCACAAAACCGTGCTGACTATCTCTAACGAACTTATTCTTTTCAAGCTGATTATAAATCCTGTCTCTTATAACCCTTTCCAACATTTTACCCTCAACCGAAGTAAGGCTCACAGGTCTATAATTACCATGGCTCTCTACTCCCCTTCTTGAACAAGTGGACAACATTTGCTATCCTCCAGTCTTCCGGCACTATTCCTGTCGACAATGACGACATAAAGATCAAGGACAAAGGCTCTGCAATCTCCTCCCTAGCTTCCCAGAGAATCCTAGGGTAAATCCCATCTGGCCCAGGGGACTTATCTATTTTCACACTTTCCAAAATTGATAACACCTCCTCCTTGTGAACCTCAATCCCATCTAGCCTAGTAGCCTGAATCTCAGTATTCTCCTCGACAACATTTTCTTTCTCTACTGTAAATACTGACGCAAAATATTCATTTAACACTTCCCCTATCTCCTCTGATTCCACACACAACTTCCCACTCCTACCCTTGATTGGCCCTAATCTAACTCTCGTCATTCTTTTATTCCTGATATACCTATAGAAAGCCTTAGGGTTTTCCCTGATCCTATCCGCCAATGACTTCTCGTGTCCTCTCCTTACTCTTCTTAGCTCTCCCTTTAGATCCTTCCTGGCTAGCTTGTAGCTCTCAAGCGCCATAACTGAGCCTTCACGTCTCATCCTAACATAAGCCTTCTTCTTCCTCTTGACAAGCGCTTCAACTTCTTTAGTAAACCACGGCTCCCTTGCTCGACAACTTCCTCCCTGCCTCACAGGTACATACTTATCAAGGACACGCAGTAGCTGCTCCTTGAATGTTATTGAGGTTAATTCTGTAACTTTGAAAAGGGAACCATGTGTCAGAACATAGAACATAGAACATAGAACATTACAGCGCAGTACAGGCCCTTCAGCCCTCGATGTTGCGCCGACCTGTGAAACCATCTGACCTGCACTATTCCATTTTCATCCATATGTCTTTCCAAGGACCACTTAAATGCCATTAAAGTTGGCGAGTCTACTACTGTTGCAGGCAGGGCGTTCCACGCCCCTACTACTCCCTGTGTAAAGAAACTACCTCTGACATCTGTCCGATATCTATCACCCCTCAACTTAAAGCTATGTCCCCTCGTGTTTGCCATCACCATCCGAGGAAAAAGGCTCTCACTATCCACCCTGTCCAACCCTCTGATTATCTTATATGTCTCTGTTAAGTCACCTCTTCTCCTTCTCTCTAACGAAAACAACCTCAAGTCCCTCAGCCTTTCCTCTTAAGACCTTCCCTCCATACCAGGCAACATTCTAGTAAATCTCCTCTGCACCTTTTCCAAAGCTTCCACATCCTTCCTGTAATGCGGTGAGCAGAACTGCACGCAATACTCCAGGTGCGGCCGCACAAGAGTTCTGTCCAGCTGCAGCATGACCTCGTGGCTCCTAAACTCGATCCCTCTACTCATAAGAGCTAACACACCATATGCCTTATTAACAGCTCTATTAACCTGGGTGGCAACTTTCAGGGATTTATGTACCTGGACACCAAGATCTGTCTGCTCATCGACACTACCAAGAATCTTCCCATTATCCCAGTATTCTGCAATCCTGTTACTCCTTCCGAAGTGAATCACCTCACACTTTTCCGCATTAAACTCCATTTGCCATCTCTATGTCAGTTCTATGTGTATTTAATTTGTAGCTGAGGTTGCACTATTGTGGGATTGACACACTGATAATTTGATAGTGGGTGAGAATTTGGACTGGGATTTATGTATCTACCTGTCAGTGGTACTGAGTTGGGGTGACATGGAAACAACGTCTGTCTCTCCTGTTCTGTTTGATTGAGGGATTGAAAATGTGTCTCTGGAACTATTTCTGCTGTCTGAGACTGTGGAACTGATGACCTGTCTGTGTCTCTGCACTCTGTGAATGATAATGTACAGACTGTGTGTGAGAAGGAGCTGGTGACACTCTTCCTTGTAACTTGGGTGGAGGAAACATCACATTTATTCTGGTTCATTCAATTATTTGTCTGTTTGAACAAAAGTATGTTTGCAACTAAAATACAGGTGAGATCAAAGATACAGAGTTTTAATGAATTTAATCTCTCAAATAATAATGAGCCCCCACAAAGGAAGCCCAGCCATACAAATATTATCATTGTTTGACTGCACTGCAGTAACAGGTTCTTCCCATTCTGTCTACTTCCCCCGTCTGCACACAACCCGAGAATGGCCTCTCCCTACCCCCACTTACTCCATATTTCGAGGCCAGTTCTCGCTCCACTCTGCCTTTGACAAACAGCCCCCGCCTCCCCCTGAACTTGCCCCGGACTCGATGCTGATCTCTGAGTCTATCTGCGGACACGCTCCCAAAGCGATGTGCTGCTGGAAGGAGGCTGCTGTTTGCTTCCTTCCCCCGGGAACGGGATCTCTCCATTCGCGGCTGTTTTAAACCATCTTCTTCCGCTCACAGGCAGTGCTGGGGGAGGGGAGCGCAGGCGCAGATTTCTGCAACAATTCCGCAAACAGAAACATGGAAAATTTCCGGCGCAGAATGAGGCCATTCGGCCCATCGTGTCCGCGCCAGCTCAAAGAGAGCGATCCAGCCTCATCCCACAGTTTCTTGTTATTGGACAGTGAAATGTGGAAATAGAAACGGACAGTCAGGATGTGGGGAGTTGCACAAAGAGAATCGATTATAGGCACCAGGTGAGAAGTGTGAAGGACACATTTTAAACAGCGGCTGTTTGGTTTCACTTGAACGGTTAGACCATGGGAGCGAGAACTGGAAATCTGACCTGTGTAAAAGTCCCTGTTCCGTCGGTCAGTCCCATTCATGGCCCAGTGGATTGTTTCTGGATGTCATTTAATTGTTGTAAAACGGCCAAAGCCCCTGGGATGCAGTAGCTGGGGTCTGCAGGACTGCAGTGGAATCAGACACTGACTCTGTTTGTGTTGCTGGGTTTCCTTTGTGATTGTTCACAATGATTATTAATTGAAAAATTATTTTGGTCTCTCTTGGAACTTCCACCGCACCTCTTCCTGAATTATAATAAATACTTTTTCTTTCTACACGCAAATACTTGAAGGAAGCAGAATAAATATAATGATGCCTCAGCACAAGGGGAAGTGCAGCCGGCTTCTCACACACAGTAAGTACAGTATCATTCAGAGAGAAAAGAGACATCAGTTTCACAATCACTGCCAGCAGTACTAGTCAGACTGGCACTGATCCCAAGTTCCAGAGACTAACAGTCAATCCAACAGTCACACAGAGCATGACAGACTGAAGTTGTTTCCATTTCACCCCAACTCTGCCCCACTGACAGGTAGATACATCAATCCCAGTCAAAAATCACACCCACTATCAGATTGCAAGGCACTGTGTCACTCTCACAAGACAGCAGCCTGAACTACTAATTCAATGTCAGATCGAACAGACAAAGAGTACCCGATTGTAAAGTACAGAATTAATCTCAATAATGTAACCAGACTGCAGACTGAGCTACATGTTACACACCACTCCACAAATCTCACAAGTGGTCAGACTGGAGGATACAGTATTAATTTCATTACTGCAGACTGAATGCACTGTTATCTACCAGGACATAAAACATATTGTAAAATGAAAGGACACAGACCTGAAATCTTAATTGTGTTTCTCCCTCCACAAATGCTGCCTGAACTGCTGAGTATTTCCAGCATTTTTGTTGATTTCATATTTCCAGCATCTGCAGACTTTTGCTTTTATTTTAGAGTTAAAGAAAGATTGCATTGTGAGGTGGGAGTGACTGCCCTTGACATCAAGGCAGCCTTTGACATGTATGGCAACAAGGCAGCCCTAGCAAAACCAATGAAAATAGAAATTGGGGCAAAATGCTCTGCTGTTTGCAGTCATACCTAGCACTAAGGAAAATGGCTGTGGTTGTTCAGGTCAATCATCTCAGTCTCCGGCCATTACAGCTGGAATTCCTTAGGCTCGTGTTCTAGGCCCAACCATCTTCAGCAGCTTCATCAACGACCTTCCCTCCATCACAAGGCCAGAAGTGTGGATGTTTTCTGATGATTGCCCAATGTTCAGCACCATTCATGACTCCTCAGATACTGAAGCAGCCCATGTCCAGATGCAGCAAGACCTGCACAACATCCAGGCTTGGGCTAATAAGTGGCAAGTAACATTGGCATCAGATAAGTGCCAGGCAATGACCATCTCAAACAAGAGAGAATCTAATCATCTCCCCTTGATGTTCAATGGCATTACCATCACGGAATCCCCCACCATTAACATTGACCATTGGTTACCATTGACCAGAAACTGAACTGGACCAGCCATATAAGTGCTGTGACTGCAAGAGCAAGGTCAGAGGCTAGGAATTCTGCGGCGAGTAACTGACCTCCTGTTTCCCCACATCCATCCACCATTCACAAGGCACAAGTCAGGAGTGTGATGGAATACTGTCCACTTGCCTGGATGAGTGCAGCTCCAACAACACTCAAGTAGCCTGTTTGATTGCCCACATCCACCACCTTCAATATTCACTCCATTCACCACTGATGCACAGTGGCAGCAGTGCGTACCAGCTAAAAGATGCACTGCAGCAACACACCAAGGCATCTTCGACAGTACCTTCCAAACCTGGAACCTCTACCACCAAAAAGGACAAGGGCAGCAGATGCATGGGAACACTACCACCTGCAAGTTCCCCTCCAAGCCACACACCATCCTGACTTGGAACTATATCACCATTCCTGCACTGTCGCTGGGTCAAAATCCTGGAACTCCCTTCCAAACAGCACCGTTGGAATTCCTACATCTCAAGGACTGCAGCAGCTCAAGAAGGCAGCTCACCACCATTTTGTCAAGGGCAATTTGGAATGGGCAATAAATGCTGGCAAAGCCAGTGATGCCTATGTCCCAGGAACAAATGAAAAAAGTGAGGAAATAGTGAAGGGCTTCCATAGAATACATGCAGATATGTTTCCTCTTGTGGTGGTGTCTGAAACGAGAGCCAAAAATATAAAATCGACATTCATAAAACCAATGAGGAATTCATGAAAAAGTTATTTATGTAGTGAGTGGTTAGAATCTGGAATTTGCAACCACAGGGAGAGGTCGAGGCGATAATATCGATGCATTTAAGGGGAGGTGGAACAACTGTATGGGAAGAAAGGAATTGAGGGATATACATATGGGGCTTTATTTTTCTTTATTTGTGCATATGAAGCAGGATGGCTGGAAATATGTGTAGAGCATCGAGCAGTTGGGATGATCCCAGTGCAGTGTTTTGTCTGGATGGATCTGCCCAGAACACTTGTGATGCAGGAGCTGGGAGCTTCAGTACTTCAGTGGAGACAGATACTGACACTGGTTTTCATTTGTGGGTGTTTTTAATGATTATTAATTGCGAAATTAAATTCACCTCTTTGATATTTTGCACCTCCCCGGTTCTTGAGTTAAGACATATTTTTTCTTCAGACAGGCAAATACTTGAAGATATTGTGATGAATGTGATGGTTGCTGCACTCGAGGCACAAGGAACAGTGCAGCCAGCTCCTCTCACACACAGTAGGTACATTATCACTCACAGTACAGAGGTATCGACAGTTCATCAGTTCCCTAGTCTCAGACTGCAGAAGTAGTCAGGCCCACATGGATCCCGAGTTCCAGAGACACATTTTCAATCAAACAATCAAACAAAGCAGGAGAGAAATAAGTTGTTTCCATTTCACCCCAATTCAGTCCCATTGACAGTCAGATACCTCAATCCCAGGTCAAAGTCACACACATTAACAGATTGAAATACAATGTGTCAATCTAAATATAATGCAGACTTAGCTATCAATTAAATATCAGATAGAATTGGCACACAGTATTGATTGAATGGCACAGAATCTAACGTAATGCTGTACCCTGAGATTTAAATTAAATACCATACTCAAAGCTCACATCCATTCATGATAAAGGATGTTTAAACATCCCCATAGTGTACCCTGAGATACAAGTTACATACAAGTTCAACATTCATTACAGTGAAAGTTTCTAAGGTGCTGAAAGATATTGTAACCTGAGACACAAATTAGATACCAGTTCAGAACTCACCCACACTGTGAAATGGAAAGATACAGAATCAATTCCATTAGTGTAGATTGATCTAAATATTATATACCATTCTAAAAACTCATACAATATCAAACTGAAATACAGTATCAATTCCATGAGTGTAGATTGATCTAAACAATGCCAGTCCAAAAATACAACAGTATTAGATTAAGTAATGCTGATAGAAAGTGCAAACTGTGATGTAAATTAGATGCCTGAACTCACCCAGACTGCGGAATTTAAAAATACAGTCGACTGAGATACACATTATTTACCAGCCAAAAACATCTCAAACATTATCAGTGTGAAATAGATTATCAATTCCATTTGTGTAGATTGAAATCCACAGAACAAACCAGTAAAAAATCTCGTACAGCGGTATGGTGGTTTTGTGGTGACATTACAAGACGAGTAATCCTGAAGTCTCCACTAATGGTCCAGAGAAACAAGTTCAAATTCCATTACAACAACTGGGTAATTATAGTATCATAGAATCAAAGAAAGTTTAAGGCACAGAAAGAGGCCACTTGGCCCACCCAGTGTCTGTGCCAGATGAAAAACTTTCCACCCATTCTAATTCCACCTTCCAGCATTTGGTCTGTAGCCCTGCAGATCATAGCACTTGAAGTGTATATCCAGACTTCTTTTGAATGAATTGAGGCAGTGAGTTCCAGACCCCCACCACCCTCTGGCTGAAAAAAACTTTTCCTCATCTCCCCCGTAATCTTTCTACGAATCACTTTAAATCTGTTTCCCCCAGTCACTGACCTCTCTGCTAAGGTAAATAGGCCCTTCACTTCAACTCTATCCAGGCACCTCAAAATTTTGTATGTTTCAATGAGATTTCCCCTCAGCCTTCTCTGTGCCAAGGAGAACAGCCCTAGCCTATCCAGTCTTTCCTCATAGCTGCATTTTTCCAATCCCGGCAACATCCTCGTGAATCTCCTCTGTACCCTCTCGAGTGCAATTACATCCTTTCTGTAATAAGGTGATCAGAACTGCATACAGTATTCGTTGTGGCCTGACTAATGATTTATACAGTTCCAGCATAACCTCCCTGCTCTTAAATCTATACCTCGGCTAATAAAGGAAAGAATTCCATATGCCTTCTTACCACCTTAACGAACTGTCATGCTACCTTCAGGGATCTGTGGACATTTACTCCAAGGTCCCTCACTTCCTCTACACCTCTCAGTATTCTCCCATTAATTGTGTATTCCTTTGCCTTGTTTAACCTCCCCAAGTGCATCAACTCACACTTTTGAATTGAATTCCATTTGCCATTTTTCTGTTCATCTGACCAGACCATGAAGATCTTCCTGCAGCCTGCAGCGATCCTCCTTGCTATTTACCACACAGCCAATCTTTGTGCCATCTGCAAACTCATACCCCCTACATTTACATCCATGAAGACTACATCAACTGCACAACCCTCATCTATCTTCCTTCTTAATTCTTCAAAATTTCGATCAAGTTGGTTAGACAAGATCTTCCCTTAACAAATCCATGCTGACTATCCTTGATTAATCTGTGCCTTTCGAAGTAACATTTTATCCTGTCTCTCAGAATAGATTCCAATAATTTGCCCACTACTGATGTTAGACTGACTGGCCTGTAATTATTTGGTCTCCCTCACTCCCTTTTCAAACAAAGGTACAACGTTAACAGTCCTCCAATCCTCCATCACCACACCTGTATCCAGTGAGGTCTGGAAAATGATGATCAGCTCTTCTGCTATTTCCTCTCTTGCTTCTTTTTAGCAGCCTGAGGTGCATTCCATCCGGCGCTCGTGATTTATCAACTTTCATATACACTAATCCCATTAATATGTCCTCTCTCCCTCTGTTTGGATCACATCCATACTTCACACCCCTCTTCCTTATCTACAATATATGCATCTTCCCCCTCTTTTGTGAAGACAGATGCAAAGTATTTATTCAGAACAATGCCAGCATCTTCTGCTCTACACATAGGTTACCTTTTTGGTCTTTTCTGTGCCCTATTCTTTCCTTATTTATCCTTTTACTCTCAATGTATTGATAAAACATCTTTGGGTTCACCATGATTTTGATTGCCAATATTCTTTAATGCTCTCGCTTAACTTTCCTAATTTCAATGTTGATTTCCCCCCTCCACATTCTATACTCCTCTCGGCTTTCTGTAGTACTCAGTTCTCTGTGTTGGGCATAAACTTTCATTTTACTACCTTATTATACCCGTAAACTCCTTGACATCCATGGGGCTCTAGATTTGGCCTTCCCACCCTTTTTCTTTGTGGGAACATGTTGACTCTGAACCCCTGGAATCTCCCCTTTGAATTCTTCCCACTGCTCTGACACTGATTTACCTTCAAGTACCTGTTTCCAGTCCACTTTTGGTAAATCACTCTTCAGCTTAGGAAAGTTGGCCTTACCCCAATTGAGAACTCTAACTCCTGTTCTGTCCTTGTCCTTTCCATAATTATATTAAAACTGACTGAATTATGATCACTACCACCAAATTGCTGTCCCACTGCCGCTCCTTCCACCTGCCCCTCTTCATTTCCTAAAACTAAGTCTAAAACTTCACCCTCTCTTGTTGGACTTGCTACATATTGGCTAAAAAAGTTCTCCTGAATGCACCTCAAGAATTCTGCTCCCTCAATTCCCTCTACACAAAAAGTATCCCAGTTCATGTTGGGGTGGTTCAAATCCCCTACTGTTACTGCCCTATTGTTCTTGCACTTCTCAGAGATTTGCCTACATATCTGCTCTTCTATCTCCCTCTGACTGTTTAGGGGTCTGTAGTACACTCCCAGCAGTGTGATTGCCTCTTTTTTGTTCCTCAGCTCAATATATACGGTCTCATTTGATAAACCTTCCAACATATCATCCCTCCTCACAGCTGTAATAGTTTCTTTGACCAAAATTGCCACTCCCTCTCCTTTTTTATCCCCTTCCCTCTCACGTCTGAAAACCCTGTAACCAGGAAGATTGAGCTGCCATGCCTGTCCCTCCTTTAGCCATGTTTCTGCAATAGCTATGATATCATACTGCCATGTGTCTAACTGTGCCCTGAGCTCATCTGCTTCATTTGCTATACTCCTTGCATTGATTTAGATATCCTTGAGCACTGCCAACATTTTTTGTTTTGAATGTTCTAATCAGTGTTTCCTCTCTCTTCCAGACTCCATTAATTTTCTGCCTTCCATTTTCATTTCTGATTTTGTCCCATCTGACTCTACCTTCCAGTCCCCATCTCCCTGCAAAACTAGTTTAAACCCTCCCCAACAGCACTAGCAAAACATCCTGCAAGGAACTCCGTCCTGGCTCGGTTCAGGTGCAACCCATCCAACCTGTCCCAAAAATCTAAAGTCCTCCCTCCTGCACCATCTTTCCAGCCACACGTTCATCTGTCTTATCCATTTATTCCTGCAGATTCATCTGTCTTATCCATCTATTCCTGTACTCACTTGCACGTGGCACTGGGAGTAATCCGGAGATTATTACTTTTGATGTCCTGCTTGCTAATTTCTTACCTCACTCCCTACGTTCTGACTGCAGCACAACATCCTTATATCTACCTATGTTGTTGGTTCTGATGTGGACTACCACTGCTGGCTGTTCACCCTCCCCCTTCAGGGTGCTCTGTAACTGCTCAATGACATCCTTGAGCCTGGCACCAGGGAGCCAACACTCCATTCCTGGATTCACGTCTGTGGCCACAGAAACACCTGATTGTTCCCTTGACGATTGAATCACTATCACTATGGCTTTCCAATCATCCCTGCACTCCCCTTTGCAGCTGAGTCACCCATGGTATCATGTACTTGGCTCCGGCTGCACTCCCCAGGTGAAGCATCATTGTCCTCTGTATTCAGAACTGAATACCTGCTGGAGAGTGAGACGCACTCGGGGTGTCCTGCACTACTTGCCTGATTCTTTTTGATTGCCTGGTGGTTACCCATTCCCTCTCTCCCTGCATGCTCTTAAGCTGTGGGGTGACCACATCTATAAACGTGTTATCCATGGACAAAGAACAAAGAACAGTACAGCACAGGAACAGGCCATTCGGCCCTCCAAGCCCGCGCCGATCTTGATGCCTTTCTAAACTAAAACCTTCTGGACTTCTCGGGACCGTATCCCTCTCTTCCCATCCTATTCATGTATTTGTCAAGATGCCTCTTAAACGTCGCTATCTTCCCTGCTTCCACCACCTTCCCCGGCAGCAAGTTCCAGGCACTCGCAACCCTCTATGTAAAGAATTTGCCTCGCACATCCCCTCTAAACTTTGCCCCTCTCGCCTTAAACCTCTGTCCCCTCGTAACTGACTCTGCCACCCTGTGAAAAAGCTTCTGACTATCCACTCTGTCTCTGCCACTCATAACTTTGTCAACCTCTATCATGTCGCCCCTCCACCTCCATTCTCAGTTTTGGGAAAAATAGAGTATATGACTGTATCAGTAAGTAGGAAAAGTTAAAATATGTTGTGACCAGTGGAGAAGTGTGATGAGAATAAACAGATCCTCCTCTGATTTCAGCTACGCAAGCATTTGTGATTTGGCTCTGTAGCTTAGTTGGTTAAAGCACCTGTCTCGTAAACAGAAGAGCCTGGGATCAACTCCCAGCAGAGCCTTATTTCACATTTGTGATATGCTTTAGAAGTTTACTTCTCAATCATTTACATCTCTGATTTGTGAACTTGAACTTGGAATTCAAATTACATGATGAATTTCAGTCACAGGAGAAAACAGCCTTTGTGAAGGATGTGAGTTGGGAATGGCTGTTCGTCCTTGTCCAGAAATTCAGTGCTGATACGCCAAAGGCAACTTCTTTGATACAAATAAAAGCAAAATACTGCGGATGCTGGAAATCTGAAACAAAAACAAGAAATGCTGGATTCACTCAGCAGGTCTGGCAGCATCTGTGGAAAGAGAAGCAGAGTTAACGTTTCGGGTCAGTGACCCTTCTTCGGAACTGACAAATATTAGAAAAGTCACAGATTATAAACAAGTGAGGTGGGGGTTGGGCAAGAGATAACAAAGGAGAAGGTGCAGATTGGACCAGGCCACATAGCTGACCAAAAGGTCACGGAGCAAAGGCAAACAATATGTTAATGGTGTGTTGAAAGACAAAGCTACAAATTTGTTCACAGTTACATTCAATCTGGAAAACAGCTCGACATTAATCTCACTGAAGGAAAGTGTGACCACGTTGTATGTTTCAGAGTGTTTGTGTCGTTATGTGTTGCTTTCAACCGAGACTGGGACATGACACAAGTGGGAGGGTTGATCCGAGGTTTGGAATATTTGTCAATCAGGAACAAGAAAAATCAAAGGAACCAAATCAGAAAACCTATGTCTCGTGGGTATTGAGAGACGGTGAGAAGATATTAAACTTTGTTCCATTCAATCCGGCTGCGATGAACTTTGAATTTTTCCGCCTTTTACAAACATTATTTGAAGGGTCTCTGTAACAATGTTCAGTGTTGATGAGAGTGGGGTCTGGATGAGCAGCTGCTGAGTGTGACAGGGTCAGGACTGGATGCAGGAAGTTCTCTGACACTCTCTCTCCCTCTCTCTCTCTGATGGCTTTGAGTTGATTTTCAAGTAGCAGCTGTTGGTGTTTGAGTAAATGAAGGAAGTTCCCTCCACCCATTTGTTTGGACAGACAGTGTAGTATAAGGATGTAAAGGTTTAATGCTGAAGCTAGTGGGATCAACCCCTCCCACTGTCAGTGTGATGATGTAACAGTCACATGAGATGAGGTTTGGGAGAAGAGAGAGCAGCACCAAGGATGCTAGCTTAAGAGGTTTGATGAATGTGTATATAGTATTGTGTAAATTAGAAAAGAGTTCTTAGTTCTTTCAGCAGGAAATGTGTCCAGAAAATATTCAGGAGTCGGAATGCAGATATTAACTCCAAGTGACAGTTCTGGGTTCATTTAACAAAAAAAAGGTAGTGAATAATATTGCTCACTGATTGTAATCCCCCAGTGAGGAGACAGTTAAACAGGTGATCTGTTGGGGCATCCTTCGATCCAAGGTTTCGACAGCATTTAATCTCCCGTTTTGGTGAAATTCTCTGTTATTTGCATCTTTTTTTAATCAGCTTTCATGGGTGAGTGAAAAACTCAAAAAAACTTAACAGTTCCATTCTTCCTTCTTCCCATCAGTTTCTCTTTTCTGTCCCAGATCAATATAATGATGAGAATCCCAATTTAATCTGCTGTTTCTGGTGTTTTATCCATTCCAATCAAAATTCAACATTCCAATCAAATCTATTTGTTATTCCACAGTGTCTCTCCATGTGTTTTATCCTGTTGTATTCTCTCACAGTCTGTTTGATGATCAATTTTACATCTCACTCTCTGTTCTGGTGAAGATCAGAAGCAGTGTTGTCTGTTTGCACCACCCGACAAGTCGGCCTGAGGCTGTGTCTCATCGATAATGTGGAGTTAGGAACATCGAAACATAGGAGCAGGAGTCGGCCATTCAGCCCATCGAGCCTGCTCCGCCATTCAATATGATCATGGCTGATCATCCACTTCAATGCCCTTTTTCCCACACTTTCCTCATATTCCCTTATGTCATTTGTATTTACAAATCTGTCAATCTCTGCTTTAAACAGACTCAACAACTGAGCTTCCACAGCCCTCTGGGTTGCAGAATTCCAAAGATTCACAAACCTCTGAGGAACAACATTTCTCCTCATCTCTGTCCTAAGTGGCTTCCCCCTTATTTTGAAATTGTGTCCCGTGGTTTTCGACTCCCCAACCAGGAGAAACATCTTAGCTGCATCTACCCTGACTGTCCTTTAAGTATTTTGTGGGTTTCAATGGGATCACCTCTCATTCTTCAAAACTCTAGAGAATACAGCCCCAGTTTCCCCAATCTCTCTTCATAGAACAGTCCCACCATCCCAGGAACAAGTCTGATGAACCTTCGTTGAACTCCCTCCATGACAATAATATCCTTCCGAAGGGAAGGAGACCAAAACTGCACACAGTACTCCAAGTGCGGTCTAACCAGGGTTCTATACAATTGAAGCAAAAATTCACTACTCCTGTACTCAAATCCTCTTGTGATAAAGGCTAACATACTATTAGCCTTCTTAATTGCTTGCTGCACCTGCATGTTAGCTGTCAGTGACTTATTGACATGGACACCCAGATCACCCTTATATTTTATAACTCAGTTAATAAAGGAAAGGATTCCATATACCTGCTGAACCACCTTATTGACCTGTACTGCTACTTCAGGAATCTGTGGATATTCACTCCAACGTCCCTCACTTCCTCTACACCATTCAGTGTTCTCCCATTAATTGTGGATTCCTTAGCCTTTTTTGACGCGTGCTCTCGCTGTTCCCTGCTCTCCGAGTGAACTCTTGCTCCCTCTCTCTCCTGGGCTCTTTATGCTCCACTCTGCTCTCATTGTTTCCCACTCTCTTAATGTATCAATATTTGTTTGCCTTGTGTTTAATTTAAAATATGGATTAACTGTATTTTACAGTTGTAGGTTTTATTTGGTAGTCCTGTGCAAGTTGTGGATTGGTATTTAATATTTAGCTCTGTGAAAACGATTGTGAATGAAAATATAACTTTCATTCTTATACATGGGCTGGTCTGCAAGCTCCAAGTCCTTCATTTTGTAGTAATGGAATTGATACTGTATCTTTCAGTCTTAATCTCTGTGGGATTTTTGAACTGGTATGTAATGCATAACTTGGTCTAACATTCCGATGTACATTTTTGGGATTCAAAGGATGATAGGAAATAGGGGCATTAGGCCATTCAGCCCATCGAGCCTGCTCCAACATTCAAACCGATCGTGACTGATCATCTACCTCTACGCCATTTTTCCTGCTATCTCCATATCCCTTGATCCCGTTAGTATTTAGAAATCTATCGATTTCTGTCTTGAATATGTTAAATGATTGATCTTCCACAGCCCACTGGGATAAAGAATTCCACAGATTTCCCACCCTCTGAGTAAAGAAATTCCTGCTCATCTCAGTCTCAAATGGCCTGCCCTTATTCTGAGTCTATGTCCCCTTGTTCTAGACTCACCAGACAGAGGAAACATCCTATCCATATCTACCCTGTCACACCCTGTAAGAATTTTGAAAGTTTCAATGAGATCACCTTTCATTCTTCGAAACTCCAGAGAATTTCGGCCCAGGTTCTGCAGTCTCTCATCATAAGACAATCCCACCATCCCAGGGGATTAGTCCGGTGAATCTCTGTTGCACTCCCTCTGTGACAAGTCTATCCTTCCTTCAATAAGGAAACCAAAATAGTACAGAATACTCCAGGTGCAGTCTCAGCCAGACTTCCTGCAATTGAAGCAATACATCTTGAACCATGTACACAAATCCCCATTCAATGAAGCCAACATACCATTTGCCTTCCTAATTGCTTGCTGCACCTGCACACTAGCTTTTCGTGTCTCATGAACAAGGACACCCAGGTCCCTTTGGACATCGACACTTCTCAACCTCTCACCATTTAAGAAATACTCTGTCTTTCTGTTTATTCTACCAAAGTGGAGAAATTCACACTTATTCACATTATATTCCATCTGCCATGTTCTTGCCCATTCACTTACCCTGTCCAAATCCCCTTGAAGCCTCCTTGCATTCGTTCTGTACCTTTCAATCATGTAAATTGTGTCTGTTCTGTTTCAAGTTTTATATTTAAAATGTAACCATGGTGACAGAGTTTATTTAGATCTGATAGTGAGTTTGTTTTTGGACTGCAATTGATGTATCAACCTGTCAGCTGCACTGCATTGGAGTGAAATGGAAACAACTTCTGTCTCTCCTGCTGTTGTTTGACTGTTGGATTGAAAATGTGTCTCTCTCGACTTTGGGATCAGTGTCTGTCTGACTACTTCTTTTATTTGTTCCAGTGGAACTGATGAGCTGGCAGTATCTCTGTGCTTTGGGAGTGATCCTGTACCGACAGTGTGTTGGAACGAGCTCGATGCACTTTTCTTTGTGTCCAAGAATCACCACATCCATTCAGGTTCCTTCATGTATTTTCCTGCAGGAATGAAAGAACTGGTGAGATAGAAGATACAAAAGTGATCAATGTAATCGTCCCAATAATAATCATTATGAACAATCGCGAAATGAAAACCAGGAACACAAACAGTGTCAGTGTCTGACTCCACTGCAGTACTGCAGCATTCAGCTTCTGTTTACCAGGTGTTTGCAGTGGATTTGCAACAAGTTTGTGACATTCAGAAACAACACAAGCCCTGCACTGCTCAATGACTGGGACTGTCCGATAGAGCAGTGACCTTTACACAGTCACATTTCTATTTCAACGGAAAACAAGCAGCCACTATTTAAAATGTGCCTTTCACACTTCTCACCTGGTGTCTGCAACAAATGCTCTTTGTCTAACTGTCCACATCGTTATTGTGCGGCTATTTTCCCCCCACTGTTCACAATCCAACAAACAGTGAGAGACTGGAACTAAAGCAGGAAAATTCCCTCTCCTTTGGGTGGTGAAATTGTCAGTGATTTTCAATAGTGATTTCTTCCCATTGTGTCTCCCTGAGCCTGTACAGACACTGTCCGAGAATGAACTCTCCCTTCCCCGTGTCCCCGGCTCACTCCATGTTCCGGGAGCAGCTCCTGCTCCACAGTGTCTGTTACAAACACTCCCCGACTCCCCCTCAACTTCCAACCACTCAATGCTAATCTCTGGAAGCAGATGCTGTTTGTTCCCTTCCCCTGGGCCCGGGAAGTCTCTATTAGCAGCTGATTTAAAGCATCTTCCCCTGATTGAGTGAATGGCCTCACAGACTGGGTTGGGGAAAGGCTGCGCATGCGCTCCACTCCTCATTGTGACGTCTCACAGGGGGCGGGGCAACATCGCGCGTGCGCAGATCTTTGCAGCAATTCAGCGTTCAAACATCAATGGGAACTTTCCACATTTCACCCTCATCAAAGTCCCAAAGAAAGTGAAGAGGGGCTTGGACTGGAGGGAGGGAGGGAGGGAGGGGCGGGGTAGGGGGAACCTAGAACCCAGAAAGCTGCCCACTTGCCCCATTTAGATGCTCAATTTGTGGTCATTCCCTGCAGGGGGTTTGTTATTATTGAGCCCCTCCTGGTAAAACAATCCGATAGAAAGAGGGGAGAAAGGAGGGAGCCGGTGTGTTTGCTGGGACCTTGCAGAATTCATTTCAGCAGCAAAAGTCCCGGGTTATATTAACCCGAGTGAAACACACTGTCAGTGAGAGGAAAACCGAACGGCCCTTTTCATCTTTTCATTGGAAACAAAGTAGAGCCGGAAGTGCGGCGAGCAGAGCTGACACACAAGCTCAATGACAGGAGAGCTCGGCCGTCCCTGAGTTTCAGCTCCCAGCTCTTACATTTCCTCATCCACACTGTCTTTACTGTGGATGTTCAGGGGTTCCTTGTCGGATCTGAGGACTGTATCCATTAAACATTCTGAGCCAGGAGATCCACACACTCTCTGTTATCAAGATTTATGGGCAGGAATGTTTCAAAACTTTGTCTATTAAATCATTGTATTATTCACAGAACTAATGAGGCAATCGGTTCATTGTTCAGGCCTTGAACTTGGTTTGGGTAGACTGAAAACTGAGAGGTTCAGCACCTTTCCACTTCTTCACTACTGGCCGTGTGGCCTAATGGATAAGGCGTCTGAATTCGGTGTATTTAACGAGGTTATCAGAAGATTGTAGGTTCGATTCCTACTACAGTCATTTTGGTCGATCAGTGTTTCACACCGCAGCCTCACAGCTCCAGCGACCCGTGTTCAGTTCTGGCTAATGTCTGTGCGCAGTTTGAGTTCTCCCTGTGACTGCGTCGGTTTCCTCGCACAGCCAAAGACTTGCAGATTGATAGGTAAATTGACCATTGTGAATTGCCCCTAGTGGAGGTAGGTGGTGGGGTATGTGGTCGGGAATATGGGAATAATGCAGGATTGGTAGAAATGGGTGGTTGTTGGTTGGCAGAGACTTGGTGGGCCGAAAGGCCTGTTTCAGTGCTGCATCTATTAATAAATAACTGATTTTTTTTGATGAAATAACAGAAAAGGTTGATGAATGGAAAGCAATGGATGTTGTCTATATGGATTTTAAGAAAGCGTTTGACAAACGACCACATAAAAGGCTGGGTAACAAAACTGAGGCTCCTGGAATAGGAGGGTCAGTATCTGCTTAGATTAAAAAATGTATGAAATATCAAGAAAAGCGAGTTGTGGTATTTGGTTGTTTTTCAGAATGGAAGATGGTGAACAGTGATGTCCACAAGTGTCAGTGTCAGGACCACCATATATATAAATGACTTGAATATTGGAATCACAGAATTGTTACTGCACAGAAGGAGGCCATTTGGCCCATCGTATCTGCACTGACTCTCCAAATGAGCAATTCACCTCATGTCACTTCCCCGTCTTCTCCCCGTAATCCTGCACATTCTTCCTTTTCAGATAACAGTCTAATTCCCCTTTGAATTCTTCAATTGAACCTGCCTCCATCACATTCTCAGGCAGTTCATACTTTAACCACTCGCTGTGTGAAAAAGTTTTCCTCATGTCGCTTTTGCTTCTTTTACCAATTACTTTAAATCTGTGCCCTCTCGTTCTCGATCCTTTCACAAGTGGGAACAGTTTCTCCCTATCCAGTCTGTCCACACCCCTCATCATTTTGAATACCACTATGAAATCTCCTCTTAGCCTTCTTTTCTCCAAGGAAAACAGTCCTAACTTCTCCAATCTATCTTCATAACTGAAGTTCCTCATCCCTGGAACCATTCTCATGAATCTTTTCCATAATCTCTCCAATGCCTTCACATCTTTCCGAAAGTGTGGAACCCAGAACTGGACGCAGTACTTCAGCTGAGGCTAGTGTCTTATACAAGTTCAACATGACCTCCTTGTTCTTGTACTCTATGCCTCTATTACTAAAGCCGAGGATACTGTATGCTTTATTAACCGCTCTCTCAACCAATGACTTATACCCCCAGGTCCCTCTGCTCTTGCACCCCCTTTAGAATTGTACCCTTTATTCTACATTGTCACTCCATGTTCTTCTGACCAAAATGAATCAATTCACATTTCTCTGCATTGAACTTCACCTGTTATCTGTCCTCCCATTCCACCAACTTGTCTATGTCCTTTTGAAGTTCTACACTATCATCCTTGCAGTTCACAATGCTTCCAATTTTCGCATCATCCATAAACTTTGAAATTCTGCCCTGTACACCAAGGTCTAGGTCATTAATATATATCAGGAAAGGCAAGGGTCCCAACACTGACTCCTGGGGAACTCCACTACAAACCTTCCTCTAGCCTGAAGAACATCCATTGCTCACTACTCTCTGTTTCCTGTCACTCAGCCAATTCCATATCCATGTTACTACTGTCCCTTTTATTCCATGAGTTATAACTTTGCTCACAAGTCTGTTGTGTTGCACTGTATCAAACTCCTTTTGAAAGTCAATAAAAGCAAAATACTGCAGATGCTAGAAATCTGAAATATAAACAAAAAGTGCTGGAAATACTCAGCAGGTCTGGCAGCATCTGTGCAGAGAGAAACAGAGTTAATGTTTCAGGTCAGTGACCATTCAGATGCTGCCAGACCTTTTGAAAGTCCATGTACACCACATCAACAGCATTGCCCTCATCATCCCTCTCTGTTGCATCATCAAAAAACTCCAGCAGGACAGTTAAACATAACTTTCCCTTAAGAAATCCATGCTGGCTTTCTTGAATTAACCCACATTTGTCCATGAGACTATTAATTTTGTCCCGAATTATTCTTTCGAGAAGAGAGTGAGACGAGGTGAGTTGCTTTAGCAGAGAGCCAGCATGGGTTTGTCAGGCCGAATGGCCTCCTTCTGTGCTTTAGCCATTCTATGATTGTATGATTCTAGCAGCAACTGTTGGTGGAGAGGCAGTGATGCAGGAATGGGTTGACAGAAAGGGGAAAGTCTGGGCTGGTGTGTGTTTGCAGCATTTGCAGCTTGTGTTCGGGTTTGTGAATAAAGGTGATTTGGAAGCTGTGTTCCAAATTGAAGTGTTTATTGAAAGCAAGAAGTTGATGTAAATAAAGAGTAAAACGTGTTAAGATGAAGCGTGGTGTGATTGTGGATCGCAGTAAATATAGTGTTGGTGAATTATTTGTGTTAATAAACTTCCACTGCGCCCTCTGCTGCAGGCTGCTGTTTATATCCAGCTGTGTATTCGTGTTGTGTGTTAACTAGATAAATGTTTGTTTCAACGCTGTTTATAAAGCAATAGCATTGCACTCAAACAGTCCCAGACATAGCAACACACGTACAAAAGTAAAATACTGCAGATGCTGGAAATCTGAAACATAAACAGAAAATGCTGGAAATGCTCAGTAGGTCTGGCAGCATCTGTGGAGAGAGAAACAAAGTTAATGTGAGCTAAGGAAACAGACCTGAACTCTTAACTGTTTCTCTCTGCACAGAATCTGCCAGACCTACTGAGCATTTCCAGCAATTTTTGTTTTTATTACAGCAACACCTTTGATCAGCAGTAGCGGTGATTGTGCGAGCCAGCGGGCAGCCGGGAAGGTACGTTTCACGATAAAGTACATACATGGCGATTCGGCGGACACGGACACGTGGACTGCTGGGTAAGTGAACTTATATATTCGGGCAGTGGCTAAACCTGAAACACTACACGTGCAGTGTCTCCCACCTATCCTCCTCCTCCAACCAAAAAAAAGGACTCTTGTGTGGAGGGTTTGGTAAGGTAAGGTTTTCCTTTATATTTTTTTATTCTCTGTTGTCAATTTCGAGCAGAGGGGAAGGAAGCTAGGGCAGTTGCATGCTCCTCTTGCAGGATGTGGGAGGTAAGGGTCACCACTTGTGTCCCTGCTGACTTCACCTGTGAGAAGTGCACCCAACTCCAGCTCCTCACAGACCGCGTTAGGGAACTGGAGCTGGAGCTGGATGAACTTCGGATCATGCGGGAGGCAGAGGGGATGATAAAGAGCAGTTATAGGGAAGTACTGACACCTAAGTCACAGGATAAAGGTAGCTGGGTGACCGTCAGGGGAGAGAAAGGGAATAGGCGCCCAGTGCAGGGATCCCCTGTGGCCGTTCCCCTCAATAATAAGTATACCGTTTTGGATACGGTTGGGGGGGGGACCTACCAGGGGAAAGCCACAGCGGCCAGGTCTCTGGCACTGAGCCTGGCTCTGTGGCTCAGAAGGGAAGGGTGGAGAATAGGAGAGCAATAGTGATAGGAGATTCAATGGTTAGAGGAACAGACAGGAGATACTGTGGTCGCGAACGAGACTCCTGGATGGTATGTTGCCTCCTGGGTGCCAGGGTCAGGGATGTCACGGATCGAGTCCACAGGATTCTTAAGGGGGAGGGGGAGCAGCCAGAAGTCGTGGTACATATCGGTACCAATGACATAGCTAGGAAAAGGAATGAGGACCTGAAAAGCGAATATAGGAGTTAGGTTGGAAGCTAAAAGACAGGACGAGCAGAGTAGTAATCTCAGGATTGATACCGGTGCCACGTGCTAGTGAGGCCAGAAACAGAGAGCGAGTGCAGCTGAACACGTGGCTACAGAGCTGGTGTAGGAGGGAGGGCTTCAGTTATGTGGATCATTGGGATACCTTCTGGGGAAGGTGAGACCTGTACAAGAAGGACGGGTTGCATCCGAACTGGAGGAGCACCAATATCCTGGGCGGGAGGTTTGCTAGAGCTCTTCGGGAGGGTTTAAACTAGTTTGGCAGGGGTATGGGAACCGGAGCTATGGATAAGTGGATGGGGTAGCTGTTGAACAGGCAGATACAGAGTGCAGAGAGTCTGTGAGGAAGGTTAGACAGTTGACAGGGCAAAGTTTCAGCCAGTATGATGGGTTGAAGTGTGTCTATTTTAATGCAAGAATTGTCAAGAATAAGGGTGATGAACTTAGAGCATGGATCAGTACTTCGAGCTATGATGTTGTGGCCATTACGGACACTTGGATATCACAGGGGCAGGAATGGATGTTGGATGTTCCGGGGTTTAGATGTTTCAAAAGGAATAGGGAGGGAGGTAAAAGAGGTGGGGGAGTGGCATTGTTAATCAGGGATAGTATCACAGCTGCAGAAAGGGAGGTCATCGAGGAGGGTTTGTCTACTGAGTCATTATGGGTGGAAGTCAGAAACAGGAAAGGAGCAGTCACTTTGTTGGGAGTTTTCTATAGACCCCCCCAATAGCAACAGAGACATGGAGGAACAGATTGGGAGGCAGATTTTGGAAAGGTGCAGAAGTAACAGGGTTGTTGTCATGGGTGACTTCAACTTCCCTAATATTAATTGGAACCTCCTTAGTGCAAATAGTTTGGATGGAGAAGTTTTTGTCAGGTGTGTCCAGGAAGGTTTCCTGACTCAATATGTAGATAAGCCGACTAGAGGGGAGGCTATGTTGGATTTGGTGCTTGGCAATGAACCAGGCCAGGTGGCAGATCTCTCGGTGGGAGAACATTTCGGTGATAGTGATCACAACTCCCGGACCTTTACTATAGTCATGGAGAGGGACAGGAGCAGACGGGATGGGAAAATATTTAATTGGGGGAGGGGGAATTACAATGCTATTCGGCAGGAACTGGGGTGCATGAATTGGGAACAGATGTTCTCAGGGAAATGCATGACAGAAATGTGGAGGTTGTTCAGGGAGCACTTGCTGCGACTGCTGGATAGGTTTGTCCCGATGAGGCAAGGAAGGGATGGTGAAGGAACCTTGGATGACAAGAAATGTGGAACAGCTAGTCAAGAGGAAGAAGGAAGCTTACTTAAGGTTGAGGAAGCAAGGATCAGACAGGGCTCTAGAGGGTTACAAGGTAGCCAGGAAGGAACTGAAGAATGGACTTAGGAGAGCTAGAAGGGGACATGAAAAAGTCTTGGCGGGTAGGATTAAGGAAAATCCCAATGCGTTCTACACTGATATGAGGAACAAGAGGATGGCCAGAGTGAGGGTAGGGCCGATCAGGGATAGTGGAGGGAACTTGTGCCTGGAGTCGGAGGAGGTTTTGGGAGGTCCTAAATGAATACTTTGCTTCAGTATTCACCAGTGAGAGGGACCTGGTCGTTTGTGAGGACAGCGTGAAACAGGCTGATATGCTCGAACAGGTTGATGTTAAGAGGGAGGATGTGCTGGAAATTTTGAAAGACATGAGGACAGATAAGTCCCCGGGGCCAGACGGGATATACCCAAGGATATTAAGGGAAGCGAGGGAAGAGATTGCCGCGCCTTTGGCGATGATCTTTGCGTCCTCACTGTCCACTGGAGTAGTACTAGATGATTGGAGGGTGGCAAATGTTATTCCCTTGTTCAAGAAAGGGAATAGGGATAACCCTGGGAATTATAGACCAGTCAGTCTTATGTAGGTAGTGGGCAAATTATTGGAGAGGATTCTGAGAGACAGAATTTATGATTAGTTGGAAAAGCATAGTTTGATTAGAGACAGTCAGCATGGCTTTGTGAGGGGCAGGTCATGCCTCACAAGACTTATTGAATTCTTTGAAGATGTGACAAAACACATTGATGAAGGAAGAGCAGTGGATGTGGTGTATATGGATTTTAGCAAGGCGTTTGATAAGGTTCCCCATGGTAGGCTCATTCAGAAAGTAAGGAGGCATGGGATGCAAGGAAAGTTGGCTGTCTGGATACAGAATTGGCTGGCCCATAGAAGACAGAGGGTGGTAGTAGATGGAAAGTATTCAGCCTGGAGCTCGGTGACCAGTGGTGTTCCGCAGGGATCTGTTCTGGGACCTCTGCTCTTTGTGATTTTTATAAATGACTTGGATGAGGAAGTGGAAGTCTGGGTCAGCAAGTTTGCCGATGACACGAAGGTTGCTGGAGTTGTGGATAGTGTGGAAGGCTGTTGTAGGTTGCAACGGGACATTGACAGGATGCAGAGCTGGGCTGAGAAGTGGCAAATGTAGTTCAACCTGGAAAAGTGTGAAGTGATTCATTTTGGAAGGTCGAATTTGAATGCAGAATACAGGCTAAAAGACAGGATTCTTGGTAGTGTGCAGGAACAGAGGGATCTTGGGGTCCATGTCCATAGATCGCTCAAAGTTGCCACCCAAGTTGATAAGGTTGTTCAGAAGGCATATGGTGTGTTGGCTTTCATTAACAGGGGTATTGAGTTTAAGAGCCGCGAGGTTATGCTGCAGCTCTATAAAGCTCTGGTTCGACCACACTTGGAATATTGTGTTCAGTTCTGGTCGTCTCATTATAGGAAGGATGTGGAAGCTTTAGAGAGGGTGCAGAGGAGATTTATCAGGATGCTGCCTGGACTGGAGGGCATGTCTTACGAAGAAAGGTTGAGGGTGCTAGGGCTTTTCTCATTGGAACGAAGAAGGATGAGAGGTGACTTGATAGAGGGGTACAAGATGATGAGAGGCATAGATAGAGTAGATAGCCAGAGACTTTTTCCCAGGGTGGAAAGGGCTATCACCAGGGGGCATAATTTTAAGGTGATGGAGGAAGGTTTCAGGGAGATGTCAGAGGTAGGTTCTTTACACAGAGAGTGGTGGGTGCGTGGAATGCACTGCCAGCGGTGGTAGTAGAAGCAGATACATTAGGGACATTTAAGCGTCTCTTGGATAGGTACATGGATGATAGTAGAATGAAGGGTATGTAGGTAGTTTTGATCTTCGAGTAGGTTAAAGGTTCGGCACAACATCGTGGGCCGAAGGGCCTGTACTGTGTTGTACTGTTCTATGTTCTATAACACAGGTGTTGGGAGGCTCAGCCTGGCTACGCAATGTTACAAGGACGCTGAGTGACACCATCGACAACGGGACAGAGAGAAAAACACACAGAAAACTAATAGACTGTCAGGAAGCAAAAGTGAGAAACGGAGAGAGAGAGACAGACAACGAAACTGAGATGGAGAAACAAGGCATTTGTATGATTGCATTCTCCCTGTTGTCTAAAGGTATTTCGTGGTGTGTAAATATGTTTTCTGTTGTGTAAAGATGTACCCTGTTGTTGTGCAAAGGTTTTCCCTGTTATTGTTTTATTTTCTGTTGCTGACTGTCTCCTCACTGTGACCATTTGTCCTGGTTTTATTGTGGCCAACATCACCATCTGGTGGTGGAGACGAGGCTCTGCAGGAAGGGGTTGACAAAGTGGGAGAGACTCGGCTGGTCCGTGTTTGCACCTTGTGTTCGTGTGAGCAAAAGTGATTTGTTACTGATTGATGTGTTCACGAGAAGGAAAAAGCTGATTGCAATCGAGCGCATCTTGTTATTATGGGGAAACACTTGATGTTTTGAAAGTGAACTGTTTGGGTTATTACCAAACATAAATAGCAGAGTTAACGTTTCGGGTCAGTGACCCTTCTTCGGAACTTTCCACAGATGCTGCCAGACCTGCTGAGTGACTCCAGCATTTCTTGTTTTTGTTTCAGATTTCCAGCATCCGCAGCATTTTGATTTTATAGCTATAGCAGCGAATGGTTTCAATCCATCGACCTCTGGGTTATGGGCCCAGCACGCTTCTGCTGCGCCACTCTGCTAACTGCTATTTTAAATTTTAGCTGCCTGTTAGTGAAATATGTTCATTTCCCCAATGTTTTTATAAAAATAGGATTGGAGTCGGATTTCTCAAGAATCTCGGACTCAGCAACACACGTGCTGACGGACTCACCCTCACTGCACAATGACACAAGGACACAGAGTAACAGCACCGACAATGAGGCAGGCAGAGAAAGACACACAGAAAACCAGGAAGAGATTATCAGGACTCAGAAAGGAACAGACAGAGAAAGACACAGAAAACCGGGTAGAGATCATCCGGACCCAGAAAGGAACAGACAGAGAAAGACACACAGAAAACCAGGAAGAGATTATCAGGACCCAGAAAGGAACAGACAGAGAAAGACACAGAAAACCGGGGAGAGATCATTCGGACCCAGAAAGGAACAGACAGAGAAAGACACACAGAAAACCGGGTAGAGATTATCAGGGCTCAGAAAGGAACAGACAGAGAAAGGTACTGAGCAAACCAGCAAGAGACAGCGAAAGACTGATGATTTATGTAATTGTGTTCTATGTTGTGTAAAGATGTTCCCTGTGTTCTTTTAAAGATATTTGCTGCTGTGTAATATGTTCTCTGTTGTGTAACTATATTCGCTGTTGTGCAAAGATGTTCTCTGTTATTGTGTAAAATGGTTCCCTGTTGGGTAAAGGTCTTCTCAGTTGTGTAAATATGATCCATCTTGTGTAAAAGTGTTCCCGGTTGTTTAAATATGTTCCCTGCTCTGTAATGTAGAGCTGAGTCTGCACTAATGGAATTGCTACAGTATCTTCCAGTCTGATACTGTATGAGGGCTGGAATGTGATCCAAAGCACAGTCTATACAAATTAAATTGCTATTGTATCTTTTAGTTTCACAATCCGGGGGAGTTTTAAACTGAATTCTCAGTTTGTATCTCAGGTTATACTACCTTTCAGATTCTCTCAATCTGATATCACACTTGAGATTTAGACTTAAGAAAGGATGTACTGGCATTGGAGGAGTTCAAAAGCGATTCACTCAGCTGATTCCTGAGATGAAGGGGTTGACTTATGAAGAACGGCTAAACAGGTTATTCATTCGAGTTCAGAAGAATGAGGGGTGATCTTTTTGAAACGTACAAGATTCTGAGGGGGCTTAACAGGGTGAAGAAGGGTCTCTGACCTGAAACATTAACTCTGCTTCTCTCTTCACAGATGCTGCCAGACCTGCTGAGTATTTCCAGCATTTCTTGTTTTTATTAACAGGGTAGATGTTGAGAAAATGTTTCCACCAGTGGGGGAATCTCAAACTAGGCGACATAGTTACAGAATAAGGGGACACTCATTTAAAACTGAGATGCAAAGGAATTTCTTCTCTCAGAGGGTAGTGAATGTCTGGAATTATCTACCCCAGACAGTTGTGGAGACGAGATCACTGAAAGTATTTAAAGAGGATGTAAATAGATTTTTGAAATATTGGAGAGTTGAGGGCTATGAAGAGCTGGCATGAAAGAGGAATTGAGGTCTGGGGCAGATCAGCCATGATCTTACTGAATGGCAGGGCAGGTTTGAGGGGCCGAATGGCCTACTCCTGCTCCTATTTCTTCTGTCCTTATGTTATGTTATATCTAATGTATATGTCAGGATGCACTATGGGAATTAATACTGAAACTTATAAACTCATAATGTGTGTAAATATTGGGCTGATATTTCACTTGAATCTCAGAGTACATTATTGTAGGTAATTCTGTAAGTTTGAAAAGGGAACTCTGTGCCATAATGAAAAGAAGAAATGCTGGAAATACTCAGCAGGTCAGGCAGCATCTGTGCAGAGAGAAGTTAATGTTTCAGCTCAGTGACCTTTCAGATTCTGCTAGACCTTTTGAAAGTCCATGTACACCACATCAACAGCATTGCCCTCATCAACCCTCTCTGTTACCTCATCAAAAAATTACAGCAGGACAGTTAAACATGATTTTCCCTTAAGAAATCCATGATGGCTTTCTTGAATTAACCCACATTTGTCCATGGGACTATTAATTTTGTCCCGAATTATTCTTTCGAGAAGTTTTCCCACCTCCAAAATTGAACTAACTAGGGAGTGAAATGAGGTGAGTTGCTCTCACAGAGAGCCAGCACGGGTTCGACAGGCCGAATGGCCTCCTTCTGTGCTGTAGCCATTCTATGATTGTATGATTCTCGCAACAACTGTTGGTGGAGAGGCAGTGATGCAGGAATGGGTTGACAGAAAGAGGAAAGTCTGGGCTGGTGTGTGTTCGGGTTTGTGAATAAAGGTGATTTGGAAGCTGTGTTCCAAATTGAAGTGTTTACTGGAAGGAAGAAGTTGATGTAAATAAAGAGTAAAACGTGTTAAAACGAAGCGCGGTGTGATTGGGGATAGCAGTAAATATAGTGTTGGTGAATTAGTTGTGTTAATAAACTTCCACTGCGCCCTCTGCTGCAGGCTGCTGTTTATATCCAGCTGTGTATTAGTGCTGTGTGTTAACAAGATAAATGTTTGTTTCAACGCTGTTTATAAAGCAATAGCATTGCACTCAAACAGTCCCAGACACAGCAACACACGTACAAAAGCAAAATACTGCAGATGCTGGAAATCTGAAATATAAACAGAAAATGCTTGAAATAATCAGCAGGTCTGGCAGCATCTGTGGAGAAAGAAACAAAGTTAATGTGAGCTAAGGAAACAGACCTTAACTGTTAACTGTTTCTCTCTGCACAGATGCTGCCAGACCTACTGAGCATTTCCAGCATTTTTTGTTTTTATTACAGCAACACAGGTGTTGGGAGGCTCAGCCTGGCTACACAATGTTACAAGGACGCTGAGTAACACAATTGACAAAGGGACAGGGAGAAAAATACACAGAAAACCAAGAATAGAATGTGAGGAAGCAAAAGTGAGGGACAGAGAGACAACAAGACTGAGATGGAGAAACAAGGCATTTGTATGATTGTATTCTCCCTGTTGTCTAAAGGTGTTTCCTGGTGTGTAAATATGTTTTCTGTTGTGCAACGATGTACCCTGTTGTTGTGTAAAGATTTTCCCTGTTATTGTTTTATTTTCTGTCACTGACCGTCTCCTCACTGTGACCATTTGTCCTGGTTTTATTGTGGCCAACATCACCATCTGGTGGTGGAGAGGAGGCTCTGCAGGAAGGGGTTGACAAAGTGGGAGAGACTCGGCTGGTCCGTGTTTGCAGCTTGTGTTCGTGTGAGCAAAAGTGATTTGTTGCTGATTGATGTGTTCACTGGAAGGAAGAAGCTGACTGCAATCGAGTGCCTTTGGAAGCATCTTGTTATTATGCGTAAATACTTGATGTTTTGAAAGTGAACAGTTTGTATTATTACTTAGCATAAATAGCAGAGAATGGTTTCAATCCATCGATCTCTGGGTTATGGGCCCAGCACACTTCCGCTGCGCCACTCTGCTAACTACTGTTTTTAATTGTCACTGCCCGTTAGTGAAATATGTTCATTTCCCCAATGTTTTTATAAAAATAGGATTGGAGTCGGATTTATCAAGAATCCCGGACTCAGCAACACACGTGCTGACGGACTCACCCTCACTGCACAATGACACAAGGACACTGAGTAACAGCACCGACAATGAGGGAGGCAGAGAAAGACACACAGAAAACCAGGAAGATATTATCAGGACCCAGAAAGGAACAGACAGAGAAAGACACATCGAAAACCAGGAAGATACTATCAGCACTCAGAAAGGAACAGACAGAGAAAGACACACAGAAAACCAGGAAGATATTATCAGGATCCAAAAAGGAACAGACAGAGAAAGGTATTGAGCAAACCAGCAAGAGACAGCGAGAGACTGATGAACACCACTTGGAGGGAGCACTGAGGGTGGCAACGGCACAGAATGTAGTCTGGCTGGGAGATTTCAATGTCTATCACCGTGAGTGGCTCGGTAGCACCACTACTGACCATGCTGGCTGAGTCCTAATGAACATAGCCGCTCGATTGGGTCTGCAGTAGGTGGTGAGGTAACTAACAAGAGGGAAATACATACTTCACCTCATCCTCACCAATCTGCCTGCCGCAGATGCATCAGTCCATGACTGTATTGGTAGGATTGACAACTGCACAGTCCTTGTGGAGATGATGTCCCGTCTTCACATTGAGGATACCCTCCATCGTGTTGTGTGCCACTACCACTGTGCTAAATGGGATAGATTTTGAACAGATCTAGCAATGTATAACTGGGCATCCATGAGGTGCTGTGGACCATTAGCAGCAGCAGAATTGTAGTCAACCACATTCCATAACCTCATGGACCGGCATATTCCCCCACTCTAACATTACCAACAAGCTGGGGGATCAACCCTAATTCAATGAAGAGTGCAGGAGGGAATGCCAGGAGCAGCACCAGGCATACCTTGAAATGAGGCATCAGCCTGATGAAGCTACAGCCCAGGACTACTTTCATGCCAAACAGCAGAAGCAGCATGTAATAGTCAGGGCTAAGTGATCCCACAACCAACGGATCAGATCTACACCCTGCCACATCCAATGATGAATGGTGGTGGACAATTAAACAACCAACAGGAGGAGGTGGCTCCACAAATATCCCCAACCTCAATGATGGGGGAGCCCAGCACATCAGTGCAAAAGATAAGGATGAAGAATTTGAAACAATCTTCAGCCAGAAGTGCCGGGTTGATGATCCATCTCGGCCTCCTCCTGAAGTCCCCAGCATCACAGATGCCAGCCTTCAGCCAATTCGATTCACTCAACGTGATATCAAGAAACGACCAAAGGCACTGGATACAGCAAAGGCTACAGGCCCTGACAATATTCCGGCAATAGTACTGAAGACATGTGCTCCAGAACTTGCCGCGCCCCTAGCCAAGCTGTTCCAGTACAGCTACAACACTGGCATCTACCTGGCAATGTGGAAAATTGCCCAGGTATGTCCTGTACACAAATAGCAGGACAAATCCAACCCAGCCAATTGCTGCCTCATCAGTCCACTCTCAATCATCAGTATAGTGATGGAAGATGTCATCGACGGGGCACTTGCTTTGCAATAACCTGTTCAGTGACGCTCAGTTGGGTTCTGCCAGGGCCATTCAGCTCCTGAGCTCATTACAGCCTTGGTTCAAACAAGGACAAAAGAGCTGAACTCAAGAGGTGAGGTGAGAGTGTCTGCCCTTGACATCAAGGTAGCATTTGACTGAGTATGGCATCAAGGAGCCAGAGTAAAACTGGAGTCAATGGGAATCAAGAGGAAAACTGTCCACTGGTTGGAATCGTACCTAGCACAAAGGAAAATGGTTGTGATTGTTGGAGGTCAATCATCTCAGCTCCAGGACATTACTGCTGGAGTTCCTCAGGGTAGTATCCTCGGCCCAACCTTCTTCACTACTTTATCAGTGACCTTCCTTCAATCATAAGGTCAGAAGTGGGGATGCTCACTGATGATTGCAAAATTTAGCACCATTCGCGACTCCTCAGATACTGAAGCAGTCCATGTAGAAATGCAGCAAGACCTGGACAATATCCAGGCTTGGGCTGATAAGTGGCAAGTAACATTCGCGCCACACACGTGCCAGGCAATGACCATCTCGAACAAGAGAGAATCTAACGATCTCCCATTGACATTCAACGGCAATACGATCGCGGAATCACCCACTATCAACTTCCTGGGGGTTCCCATTGACCAGAAACTGAACTGGAGTAGCCTTATAAATAGTGTGACTACATGAGCTGGTCAGAGGGTAGGAAGCATGCGGTGAGTAACTCACCTCCTGACTCCCCAAGCCTGTCCACCATTTACAAGGCGCAAGTCTGGAGTGTGATGGAATACTATCCACTTGCCCGGATGGGTGCAGCTCCAACAACATTCAAGAAGCTCGACACCATCCAGGACAAAGCAACACGCTTGATTGGCACCCCGTCCACAACATTCACTCCCTTCACCACTGACGTACAGTGGCAGCAGTGTGTACCATCTACAAGATGCACTGCAACAATGAACCAAGGCTACTCAGGCAGCACCTTCCAAACCTGCATCCTCTGCTGCCTAGAAGGACAAGGGCAGCAGATGCATGGGAATACCACCACCTGAAAGTTCTCCTCCAAGCTACACATCATCCTGACTTGGAACTATATCGCCATTCCTTCACTGTCACTGGGTAAAAATCCTGGAACTCCCTTCCTAATAGCACTGTGGGTGTACCTACCCCACATGGACTGCAGTGGTTCAAGAAGGAAGCTCACCACCACCTTCTCATGGGCAATTAGGGATGGACAATTAATGCTGGCCTGGCTGGCGACGTCCACATCCCATGAAACAAATAATTAAATACAATAACAGCTCATCTCAATTCCTAGTATTTCTAAATCCCACCAGTCCAACATAAGCTGAACAATTATTGCATGTTGTGATTGACGGTCTGGTCTGTAAACTGCACTGCATCACAGATTGCTGACATTTGCTAACTGGAAGTGAGAACTGCAAAATCGGGACAGTAGTTCACATAGTCTGTCAGTGTGAAAGAATCAGGCAATGTGAGGTAATAGAATTTGTCTGTAAATGTTACACTCATATTGCTTTATATTTTTATATTGAAAATAAAAGTAATCATTTCGTGAAAATAGTGACATGTTGTCCAAACTTTGGTAGCCAGTTGTTTTCGTCTTGCACTCAGCAGGGCAATCCGCAAGAATACCAATTTAAGGGAAAACAACAACTTTCTTCTGTATGAGAAGAGAGTGCTGATTGGTTGGCAAGTGAACTCTGATTGGTCGAGGCATTGCCATTCAGAATGCATCAGTTTATGGTAACTGACAGATAACTGCCCAGCTTTGTTTGAAATTTAAACCAGGCAGCTTGACTCTGATTGGTCAGGGCATTGCCCTGTGGAATGAGCCAGTGAATGGCTGTCACTTACTTTGTTCAGCTGAAATTGGCACAATGTGTGTGCATGTTCTTTCTGTCTGCAAAGAACATGGCCCTGTGTATTAATATATGTAGTTTACAGGACACACCAATGCACCACACTGCGAGCCCAACTGACAGTCTTAAATCGGTTGTCAGTGTAATTCTTAGCACACTGAGAATTATTTAGTAAATGTTGTCCTTTTGTGGAATCACATCACATGTTGGAAACTGTGTTTTGAGTTTTGCAAGCACGGGTTGCTTGGGTAGGGCCCATTGCGAACAGCGGAAGGGACATGTTATTTGATACAATCCACCAGTTTTGGGATGTACGGTCTAGAAACCTAGCATCACACTGGTATTGAAATTCATATATCACATTACTTATTTGTGTGATAGGCAGGACGTCTCTTTTGCTTGACAGCAGCATCCTGTTAGTGGTGAACACCACACTTGTTGCTCCTGCATAGTAACAGCAGGAAACAGCGAGCTTCACCTGTTACTCAAATACTGGCGATATATTACCCTTCCAGGGTAATTTGAGGAGACTGGGCACTTTTCAGGGCTCAAAATGACGGCCTTCAACCCGTTTATAAGTTTGTGTGATATACAGTGAGAAATGATCTGATCAGTGTAGCCATTGTAATGCAGGATGTCTTTGATTCGCCCTATTTCAGCATCAAGCTTGCATGGTGAGCAAATGGCTCAGCCCTATTTATGAGGTTGTCGATAAGACCAATCTTATAGCGCATGGAACTGTAATAATCCCAACGCGTGTATTGACCAGTGAAGGTAGGTTTGCGGTAGACCATGGTAGAAAACCCCTTAGCAGATTTCTCAACTAGTACATCAAGGAAAGGGAGCTCATTTGACTGCTCCATTCCAAAGGTGAATTTGAGTGTCGGATGGAGCCCATGAAGACGTGCAAGGAAATTATTTCATGCAGCTGCGGATTCAAATATAGCAAACGTATCATCTACATATCGGAAATATGCAAGAGGTAGGAGGTTAGGTGTCATTCCCTTAAAAACAGGTTTGTCATGGAATCCAACAAAGATGTTTGTGAGAGCTGGGCCGAGAGGGGATCCCATGGCAACACCAGCGATACATGGTGTCAATAAAACTGAACTCAACTGTGCAAGTTGCCGAGTTCATAAGTTCAATGAATACGGATTCACACAATGGTGACGGGTCTTTCTTTTGGGCCTCCTTATCTCGAGAGACAATGGATACGCGCCTGGAGGTGGTCAGTGGTTTGTGAATCAGCGCCTGGAGTGGCTATAAAGGCCAATTCTGGAGTGACAGGCTCTTCCACAGGTGCTGCAGAGAAATTTGTTTGTTGGGGCTATTGCACAGTTGGCGGGTCTAGATTGCCATGATATAGCACTGCAGTGCAAATATCTATGGCTTCCTGAAGTGGTACATTGGTGAATAGGCTAGCAATGTCAAATGAACACATGGACACAGCATTGCTATCGATATGCAAGTCCTGTATGGTCTTCACAAATGTGAAGGAATCCTTCACTGTGCATGTGGAGAACTTGCTCAAAAAATGGTTGTAACAATTTTCCCAATCATTTGTCAAATTCATTTCAGGTTACTATTTACATTACTTCAAATAAAGAAAACCTAACTACACAAAGAATTGAGCACAACGCTGAAAGTTTCACAGCAAATAGTCAAATGGGAAAAGGATGAAATGCAGAAAGAAAAAGCCTAAAATACTGAAAACACTCAGCCAGTCCAGAAACAACTGTGGAGAAGAGAAGAAGGGTCACTGACCCGAAACGTTAACTCTGCTTCTCTTTCCACAGATGCTGCCAGACCTGCTGAGTGAATCCAGCATTTCTTGTTTTTGTTGGTGGAGAAGAGAAGCTCGGGTTAGTGGTCCAGTCCTGTGACCCTTCTATAGACCTGAAACATTGTTCCTACCTTCCTCTCTCCACAGATACTGCTGGAACTGCTGAGTGTTTCCAGAATCTTCTGTTATTATTCAGATTTCCAGTGTGTGCAGTATTTCTCTTTTTGAAAATAAAATATTCCCTGAGAGGAATGGAACTTTACATAAAAAATAGGAGTAGGCCATTCGGCCCATTGAAATAGCTCTGCCATTCAATAAGATCACAGCTGATCTCCTACATCAACTCCATCTTACCACACTAGCACAGATCCCTTGATTCCCTTAGTATCCAAAAACCTATCAATCTCTCTCTTGGATATACCCAATGATTGAGCATCCACATCTCTTGAGTCACAGAGAGATACAGCATTGAAACAGGCTCTTCGGCCCACCAAGTCTGTGCCGACCAAGAACCACCCATTTATACGAATCCTACATTCATCCCATATTCCCTACCACATTCCCACCATTCTCCTACCACCTATCTACACTAGGGGCAATTTACAATGGTCAATTTACCTATCAACCTGCAAGTCTTTGGCTGTGGGAGGAAACTGGAGCACCCGGCGGAAACCCACGTGGTCACAAAGAGAACTTGCAAACTCTGCACAGGCAATACCCTGAACGGAACCGAGGTCACTGGAGCTGTGAGGCTGCGGTGCTAACCACTGTGCGTAGAGAATTCCAAAGATTCACTATACTTTGAGTGAAAAAAATTCTCCGCTTCTCAGTCCTAAATGATTGAGCCGTTTATACTGAGACTGTGATCCCTAGTTCTAGATTCCCCAGCCAGAGGAAACATCCTCCCAGCATTTACCCTGTTAAATCCCTTAAGATTTTTAGGTGCCAGTAAGATTACCTCTCACTCTTCTAAATTCTGAGGAATATCGGCCTCGTCTACTCAATCTCTTCTCATAGGACAATCCCCTCTTCCCAGGAAGCAATCGAGTGACACTTTGATACACTTCCTTTAAGGCAAGTATATCCTTCCTTAAATAAGGGGACCAAAACTGTACACAGTGCTCCAGGTGTGATCTCACCGAGGCTCTGTCTAATTGCAGTCAAACTTCTTTCTTCTTAGAAAAACTCTTCACAATGTTGAACACAACTATTAACTACCCCATTAACATCTCTGCTCTAAGAACAAGGACCCCAGCTTCACACACCCCAGACCCCTATTCTTTCCACATTAGCTGAATTCCTGCATCTCTGATACATTCTAGTAAATCTCCTCTGTACCCTCTCTAAGACCTTGACATTCCTGCTAAAGTGTGGATCATGGAATTAGACACAATGCTCTCGCTGAGGCCGATAACCAGTGAGATTTATAAAGGTTCAGCCTCAATTCCTTGTCTGTGTCCCGTACTCCCATTTCTGGTTTCTGACTCAATGTCGGCTCTGAGCTGTTGAAACTGCCTGAAGAAACATTTCCACCCAACAAAGCGCTCGGAATATGAGAAGGGACAAACTGAGTGACCAAGTACATCAACTCCAAGTAAAACTCCACCATGTAGTGAAAACACTCGAAACACAACGGCTCTTTTAAGAGCCACCCACAATCTCCTGAAAAAGCTGCACCAACATCTCTCTAGAATTGGTTTATTTCATTGGTTTTAATGCTCAGTAACTCTCTGGAACTTTCTCACTGTCTTTGTGTTTTCTGTTTCAATCTGGTATGGAGATTCTGGGAAGATGAGTTTCACTGCCTGGGAGGATCTTTGTGGTTTTCCTGCAGAAACACAAAACAAAGTCTCTTTTCAGAGTCACCCACCGCATCATAGGGACAGCAGTGACCTGGGAACGGGAGCTGGGGTGTGTTTTATGCCGGAAGTAACAGTTAATGATTTATGTTGTGCTCTCGTTATCTTCCAATCTCTGAATTGAGCCTTTCCAACACACCAGGGTTATGGGGAGAGTTTTCATCGTTTCTTTTCCAAACGTACAGACGATGTTATATAGTTGATGATTTACCCAGATGGTGGATTCTCCCCTCACAGTGAAAAGTAACATCACACCTTCACATCTGCCCATTGTTTTATAATTGAAAAATTAGTCAAATGGAATTATTTGTGATGTTATTTCCCCCGAGACGGTGTTTCCTGCAGTGAAACTGATCAGTTTCAGCTCAGTCATTCAGGGACCTGGAATTCCTGCAGTTTGAGCCCGCTGTAACCCCAGCCCACTTCTGATTGGTCACCCTCTTCTCATAAAGTCAGTGACAGCACATGAGGAGGCCATTCGCCCCATTAAGTCCATGTCGGGTTTCCAATATGTTCAGTCCCGGACTCGATCCCCAAAGCCCTGCATAATCCCTTTGGGTCAAAATGACTGTGGCAGGACTCGAACCTGCAATTTTCTGATAGCATCATAAAATACACCGAATTCAGACACCTTATCCATTAGGCAACACGGCCATTAGCTCATATGAGTGATTCAATCAAAGAACCTCGAAGCACAAAATACAAAAAATCATTGGTTGAACCTGTCAACCTGGCAGAATATTTGAATTTGTGAAAGCCGCCAATTTCACTGTGGAAAAGAAGTGATCGACTGGAAAAGTACATAAAAATCTATTTTCCCGTAGCGGTTTAAATAAACTTTTAAAACACAATTTTGCTTTTACCGACTCAAATTGCTGGTGCTATTTTATGAACAGCTTTATTTTGCCAATTTTTGTCAACTTCTCATCCGTAACTGACAGTAAAAGACTCCGTTCAGCAATCTTTCAGACGACAAATAACTCAAACTCGGTGTGGAAGTAATAAATTACAGACTATTCGTAATTCCCCTTCACACAGGCTTCAGGGGGACAGTGAGAAGCCACTGAAATAGTTGTTTCATCCTTTTGAAAGGTTCCCATTCTGTCCTGTTACTGATGTGTTGGAATCAGATTTGTATTTAACAAGATATTTCTGTGAAAACAAAATCCTCAACAGACCAGCTGGGAATCTGGGAATCACTGAAGTAAAATAAAAGGCTTTTGATTGAGAAGACGGGACCTTCTCACCAGCAGCCGGGTTACATTCCCCTCACATCCTTGCACAGTGAGCAGCTCTTTCCTTCGAGAAATAGACAGCAGCAGTTGGAAGTTCAGTAAAAGGATCGGTTCATTGAGACAAGTTTCTGACTGACAGGTGGTGCTGGATATTAATACAAGAAGGTCCTGGAATGGGAAACAAGTGTCCAGAGTGGGGTCTGAAATCAGGACAGGGAAATGGCCAGCACTGACACAGATCATTTCATTATTACATTGATATCTGACTGTCTATAAGGAGAAGCGAGTTAAACACATGATGGTGAAAGGAATGGAAGATGACGCTGGTTGTTCTGGATGAAGAGGGATAGACAGAGGTGTGGGTACAGCAGACCTCAGACAGTAATCAGCCCTTTCAGATACTGTGGGTGGATCTGAAAAGAGCCTTTGGGATAGGGAAAAAAGCTCTTTGTTAAAAAACCCTCAAATAGCTACCTTGTAATTGGTCAGGTTACTAATGTTTTAGTTAGTGTAATTTATGAATAATTACTAATTAGAAAGTGCTGTTTGGACAGAGTGTAAAGCTGTGAGTTGATGTGTGAGGGACTTCACTGACTAGGGGAAGGAGGTGCTCTTTGGTCTCTCTTTTCTTTTCTGCCTTTTCAGCCTCCATGGTACAGGGGAAGAAGCTGATCGGTGAGTAACTGGTAAATTATTCTACTTATTACACTTATTACACGAGCAATAATGAGTTTGTAAAGCTAAGTAATGGCAGGGCAGCTCGAAAAGTAAAAGTTCGAAATTGGGGGAAGGCAAATTTTACAAAACTGAGAGGTGATTTGGTGGATGTGGACTGGATACAACTACTTGAAGGAAACCCAAAGATGTTTTATCAGTCCATTAAGAGCAAGAGGATAACTAAGGAAAGGGTATGGCCTATCAGAGATGTACAAGGGAACTTCTGTGTGGATCCAGAAGATGTGGGCGGGGTTCTTAATGAGTTTTTTGTCTCTGCCTTCACAAAGGAGAGGGATGATGCAGACATTGTAGTAAAAGAAGAGGAGTGTGAAATATTAGATACGATAAGCATAATGAGAGTGGAAGGACTAGAGAGTCTGACATCCTTGAAAATGAATAAATCACCAGGGCCAGATGGTTTGCATCTGAGGTTGTTAAAGGAAGCCAGGGAGGAAATAGTGGATGCGCTGAGGATCATCTTCAAATCCTCACTGGATATGGGGGAGGTGCCGGAGGATTGGAGGTCTGCGAACGTTGCACTATTATTTTAAAAGGATGTGAGGGATAGGCCAAATAATTATAGACCGGTCAGTCTGACCTCAGTGGTGGGTAAATTATTAGAATCAATTCTGAGGGACAGGATAAACTACCACTTAGAAAGATATGGATTAATCAGGGATAGTCAGCATGGATTTGTTAAGGGACGGTCATGTCTGACTAACTTGATTGAGTTTTTTGAGGAAGTAACAAGGAGCTTTGATGAGGATAGTGCGCTGGATGTGGTTTACATGGATTTTAGTAAGGCATTTGATAAGGTCCCACATGGCAGACTGGTCAGTAAAATGAAAGCCCATGGGCTGCAGGGGAATATGGCAGGTTGGATCCAAAATTGACTCAGTGGCAGGAAGCAAAGGATGGTAATCAACGGATGTTTTTGCGAATGGAAAGCGGTTTTCAGTGGCGTTCCACAGGGCTCAGTGTTGGGTCCCTTGCTGGTTGTGGTAAATATTAATTATTTGGAATTAAATGTGGGAGGTATGATTGGGAAATTTGCTGATGACACAAAAATTGGCCGTGTAATTGATAGTGAGGAGGATAGCTGTCGACTTCAGAATGAAATGAATGGATTAGTTGAGTGGGCGGAAAAGTGGCAAATGGAATTCAATCTGGAGAAGTGTGAGGTGATGCATTTGGGCAGGGCAAACAAAGCAAGGGAATACACAATAAACAGGAAGATATTGAGAGGGGTAGAAGAAGTGAGAGACTCTGGAGTGCATGTCCACAGGTCCCTGAAAGTGACAGGATAGGTAGATAGAGTGGTGAAGAAGGCAGATGGAATGCTTTCCTTTCTTGGTCGACAAAAGCAGAGATGTAATGCGAGAACTGTTTAAAATGGTTGTTTGGCCACAGCTGGAGTATTGCGTACAGTTCTGGTCATCACATTACAGAAAGGACATAATTGTTGTGTAGAGAGTACAGAGGAGATTTACAAGAATGATACTGTGGGTGGCTCTGAAAAGAACCTTTGGGTATTTGATAAAATCCTGGCAGATTGACTTGGTTTTGGTGCCCGGATCGCTGGTTTTCTTGGGCAGCAGCATGGCCTAGATATTAGGCAGCACCCAGCCCTGAGTGATGGTCACCCCTCCCAGCAGCTTGGTGAGCTCCTCGTCATTCTGGACAGCCAGCTGTAGGTGTCTGAGGATGTTGCGGGTCTTCTTGTTGTCCTGGGCCGCGTTACTGGCCAACTCGAGGATTTCAGCGGTCAGATACTCGAGCACAGCAGCCAGATAGACTGGGGCTCCGACACCCACATGCTCAGCATAGTTGCCCTTTCTCAGGAGCCTGTGTACACGGCCCACCGGGAACTGCAGTCCAGCCCGGGAGGAGCGAGACTTGGCCTTGGACCGAGCTTTCCCGCCGGTCTTTCCTCTTCCAGACTTTTCCAAAAATATACTTGAGGACATTCTGTGCAGACCACTGCCTGATGGATTGGTGGTCAAAGGTGTTTTTCCACACAAACATTTCCACGAACGCACAGTCCAACTGGATGGAGCGTTCCGTGGCAATGTGACCAGATCCATCCTTCGCAACACCGGGGTCAGATAGAACCTCAGCACTTAGTGACACTTGGCGTTTGCATACTGGGGCTCTCCGCACAGCTTGATGCAGCCACATACTAAGGTGGCCATCAGGTTGAGGGCGACGTTGAGTACATTTTTTCGCCTTTATCCAGAGGTTTGAACATCGTGTCCCTCTGGACCCTGTCCATTTTGCGTCTTCAGATAAAGCGGGAAATGGCTCGGGTGATCGCCACAGCACAGGACTGGGGTATGGGCCAGACCTGTGCCACTTACAGCAACAACGTGAGCACCTTGCACCTGATGACCAGGTTCTTACCCATAATAGAGAGAGATCGCTGCTCCCACTTGCTCAGTTTATGTTGTACCCTGGCTACTCGCTCCTCCCAGGTTTTGGTGCACGTCCCGGCCCTTACAAACCATATCCCCAGCACCTTCAGGTAGTCTGACCTGACAGTGAAGGAGTCAAAGGATCGGTCAGCCCAGTTCCCAAGGAACATGGCCTCGCTCTTGCCATGGTTAACATTGGCTCTCGAATCCAGTTCGAACTGGTCGCAGATGCTCATCAGTCTGCGAATGGACAGCGGATCCGATCAGAATACAGCAACATCATCCATGTACAGGGAGGCTTTGACCTGAGTGACTCCACTGCCTGGGATTGTCACCCCTCTTATGCCCGCATCCTTCCGAATAGACTCAGCAAAGGGTTCGATACAGCAAACACACAAGGCAGGGGAAAGAGGACAGCCCTGTCTGACTCCAGATTTGATTGGAAACTTTCTGATTACCACCCAATTTTTTGGACTGTACTACTGATGTTTGTGTAGAGCAGTTTGATCCGATTGCAGATTCCCTCCACAAACCCCATTTTGGAGAGCATATCCATCATGTATGTGTGCGATATCCTGTCAAAAGCCTTCTCCTGGTCCAGGCTGATGAGGCAGGTGTCCACCCTCCTGACCTGTACAGAGATGATCGTATCCCTGAGTAGCACGACACTATCAGAGATCTTCCTGCTGGGTACAGTACAGGTCTGGTCAGGGTGAATCACCAACTCCAGAGCAGACTTGACTTGACTGGCGATGACTTTGGACAGAATCTTGTAGTCGACATTAAGCAGTGAGATGGGCCGCCAATTTCTGATTTCTGCCCTCTCCCCCTTCTGCTTGTAGATGAGGGTGATGATGCCTTTCCTCATGGAGTCTGACATGCTGACGGCCAGGAGCGTACTCTCGTATACTTCCAGCAGGTCTGGGCTGACCCAGTATCACAGGGCCGAATCCTACTCAACTGGTAAGCCATCGCTTCCGGGAGTTTTCTTCGTCTCAAAAGACTTGATGGCCTTTGCCAGCTTGTCCAGAGTTAGCGGTTTGTCCAGATTCTCCTGCATGCTGTCATCTAAGACCTCTGTGATAGATGACAGGAAGGACTGGGAGGACGTGCTGTCCATAGACTTCATGTCTTACAGCCCAGCATTCAAGGATTTGCTAATCCTTAGTATGTCGGAGTGTGAAGTTGTGACCGAGCCATCCTCTTCCTTCAGGTTGCTGATCACAGAGCTCTCTGTGTGTACCTTTTGGAAGAAGAAACGTGAGCACTTCTCATCCTGCTCAATGGAGCGGACTCTGGACCGGAAGATGATCTTGGAGGCCTCCGTGGCAAAGAGCGAGGCCTGCTGGCTCTTCACCTCTTGGAGATCCTCCTTGACCTCGACCCCCATCGACTGCAGCCAGAGCAGATTTTGCATTCTTTTCTGGAGTGCGGACATTTCCCTTTGTCTCTCCCTCACCCTCTGAACACCTTTGGAGATAAAGAACGTCTTGATATTCACCTTGATCACTTCCCACCAGTGCACCGGATACTCAAAGAGGGTCTCACTGTTCTCCAACTTTTTCAATCTCTTTTGAGTTCCTCAATGTTCTCTGGGTTAGCAGTGTAGCATTGAGCTTCCATGTCTCCCTGTCAACCCGCTGGTCATCCTGTAAGTGACAGTCAGCCAGTAAGAGGCAGTGGCCGGAGAAGAACACCGGCTTGACGTCGGTGGATCTGACCGTGAAAGCAGGGGACACATACAGGAAGTCAATCCTGGAACGGGCAGACCCGTCCGATCTTGACCAGGTGTATCTACGCTGCTCTCTGTCTGCAGGTTTGCTGAAGACATTGTGCAGTTTGGCATGTTATACTGTTTCATTTAAGAATCTGGGCGGAGCGTCCAGTTTTCTGTCGTCACTGCCAGATCGTCCAGCTGCATCAATGATGCAGTTTAAGTCACCTCCAAGAATGACCGGCCTGGATGTCGCCAGCAGCAGTGTGAGTTGCTGGAGGATGGTCAGCCGCTCACTGTATTGGACCGGGGCATATACGTTGCTGAAATGGAGTGGAGCATTGTTGTACATTACATCTGCTACGAGAAGGCGACCGCCCACCAGCATCTTAACTTCATAGATGGTTAAGTTGCCTTCCCGCAGCAGAATCCCCAGGCCTGAGGAACAGGAATCATTTCCCCTGGACCAGATCGATGTCCCATGGGATCACCATCATGACCATTGCCTATAAGTGCTGCGGTGCAGGATTCCACACTCCTGACAAAACAGTACGCCGGCTTTGACCTTTGCGAAGTCATCCAAGGTTGAATCACATCACGTGGTGGATTTAACACAATGCATGTTAATCGAAGCAACCTTTATATCCACTATAAAGTTGGGTGTTGCTTACCACACCAGGTGTCCTTGCTAGTCCCAGTCCTTGAGTATGTTCCTGCATACCCATAGTGTACGCAAGCTGTTTCACATTCGTTGAGCCCTGAAACCCCTCATGGTTATTCATGAGGGTTTTTTTTTTAGAATTAGAATTAGAATATTACAGCGCAGTACAGGCCCTTCGGCCCTCGATGTTGCGCCGATCATCTGACCTACACTATTCCATTTACATCCATATGTCTATCCAATGACCACTTAAATGCCCTTAAAGTTGGCGAGTCTACTACTGTTGCAGGCAGGGCGTTCCACGCCCCTACTACTCTCTGCGTAAAGAAACTACCTCTGACATCTGTCCTATATCTTTCACCCCTCAATGCCACTGGGGTGACATTGGCGGGTGGGGGGCGGGTCTTGTAGGCAGCAAGGCTTGGGTTGTACTCTGCTGTTGGTGTCTTTCCCCTCGGTCCCTCCCCAAAGACATCACTATTCCTGACTTCCGGAGCTGGAGCTGGAGTGCGCAGGACACTTCGCTGCTCTCGGTCTCCCGGAGCTGGGGTGCACTGAGCATCTCCTTGGGTTCTATGCTTTTGGTTTGGGGTGCGCTGGGCTCGTCACAGCTTCCAGTGCCCCGGAGCTGGGGGGCTTTATCTTCCAGCTCCTTTGAGTTCTGCTGCTTCTTTTGGAGGTGCCATCGTTCCAGCCCTTCCTCGTCCAGTGAGGAGGAGCTGCTGTAGTCTGTCTCAGACGGTAGCCTCCTCTTGCCACTGGTTTGGGTGGTGACCTGTTCTTTTTTTGGAGGTTTTTTCTTTGTGGTCTTCCTTTGTACCACCTGCCACTGACCTGTTTGTCCATCTGCTGCCTCCTCCTCCATTAATTCTGTCTGTAGAGGAGGAGTTTCCAGGCACGGAGTAGGTGTTGGGTCTCTGGTTGCAGCTGCCTCCCCTTTCTTCTCTTTCTCAGATAGACTTTCATCGCTGTAGGGAGGATTGCTTGTTTCCCTCCCAGCACCAGACATGTTCACCGTTCCTTAACCCGGTCTTTCCTTGGTCCTTGCTGCCTGAGCATAACTGAGGCAGTGTTTGGGGCAGGTTTTGTACAGGTGGCCTGCCCCACCTCACAGGTTGCAGTACTTACAATGTTTACAGTCCTTGGTGTGATGGCCTTCCTTCTTGCAGTTCTTGCAGACGACTGTGCTGCAGTTAGCTGCCACGTGACCAGATTTGCCGCAGGTACGACAAACTCTGGGCTGCTCCGCGCAGACCATGAAACCTCGACTTCCCCCGAAAGTGAAGCTGGAGGGAGGATGGATGATGGCTCCGTTGGCATTGACCTTCAAGGTCACCTTGACCTGATGCTTGCTGGTCCAAATCCAAATGGGTCCTTGACATCAGTGCTGCCGCCGGCCACCTCGCCGTACCTGGTGAGGAAGGTGAGTACATCCACGACAGGAACATGGGGGTTGTAGAGATGGCTTCTCACCACCCGGTCACGTTGCGATGGCAGTGTGAAGAGCGGCTCCACTGTGAGGATTGACAGCGGCGCCTGGTTTCCCTTCTCCTTGAACACCTTCAGGAACTTGATGCATCCGCCACGTTCTTGAATGTCACGTCAAAATATCCACAGCTGGGGAAGTCCTGCAGGCAGAAGATGTTTGCAGCTTGGAATCCACAGCAATCAATAAGGATTTTCTTAATGAAGAAGGTACGATCAGCCGGTGCATCTCCATCATTATCCTTCACTACCACCCGAACGGTGTTACACACTCCCTGGCCTGAAGTTACAGAATTGGTTACAGCCATTTTACTCAAAAACTTACCTGAGACAGGATCATGGTCTCTCCCCTGCTCCTCTTCCAGACATTTCCACAATCTCACAAATACTTTCACAAAGAGTGAGGAATTCCTCCCGCACTTCCCTGCTTTACCTTCTGGAGGAATGCAGTCCGGCTACTTCTGATTGGTTACTGTCTGCTGAGTCTCATTGGCTGGTGCATGTCACCAATCAGGTAGCTGCTATTTTGCCGATCATCAAAGGGCAATGAGAAAATGGGGCGAAGATTGGCAGCGGCAAATTGTCAGAGCTGAAACCCATTCACAAATTTGAAAAGCCCGCAAAAATATTTGTCAAACAAGGAACAGCTGAAATATAATAAAGAATATCGTCTAAAGAGTAAAATGTATTTCACCATCTCCTTATATTGTGGTTCTCCTCATTGTCCGTCACAGATACCAGACTTACTTTCCTTCCGGGAGCGGAGCAGAGAGGAGTGGACCTGTGGGGAGAACGCCGAGAGCAGAACCAATAAATTGAGCCAAGGATCGCGGCCCAGTCACTCACCTTCCGGGAGAGGTCTGGACCTGTGGGGAGAACACCGACAGTGGAGCCGATACATTGAGCCAGAAGCTGGCTGAGCGTGTCTACCCTGAGGCACAGTGTAGCTTTCGAGCAGAGAGATCCAACATTGACATGCTGTTCTCCCTTTACCAGCTACAGGAGAAATGCCGTGAACAACAGATGCCCCTCTACGTTGCTTTCATAGATCTCACCAAAGCCTTTGACCCCGTCAGCAGACGTGATCTCTTCGGACTACTAGAAAAGATTGGATGTCCACCAAAGCTGCTAAGTATCATCACCTCATTCCATGACAATATGAAAGGCACAATTTAGCATAACGGCACCTCATCAGACCCCTTTCCTATCCTGAGTGGCATGAAACAGGGCTGTGTTCTCGCACCTACATTGTTTGGAGTCTTCTTCTCCCTGCTGCTCTCACATACGTTCAACCCTTCAGAAGAAGGAATTTTCCTCCACACAAGATCAGGTGGCAGGTTGCCCGTCTAAAAGCGAAGACCAAAGTACGGAAAGTCCTCATCAGGGAACTCCTCTTTGCTGACGATGCTGCATTAATATCTCACACTGAAGAGTGGCTGCAGAGTCTCATCGACAGGTTTGCGGCTGCCTGCAACGAATATGGCCTAACCATCAGCCTCAAGAAAAAGAACATCATGGGACAGGACGTCAGAAATGCTCCATCCATCAATATCGGCGACCACGCTCTGGAAGTGGTTCAAGAGTTCACCTCCCTAGGCTCAACTATCACCAGTAACCTGTCTCTCGATGCAGAAATCAACAAGTGCATGGGAAAGGCTTCCACTGCTATGTCCAGACTGGCCAAGAGAGTGTGGGAAAATGGCGCACTGACACGGAACACAAAAGTCCAAGTGTATCAAGCCTGTGACTAAGTACCTTGCTCTACGGCAGCGAGGCCTGGACAACGTATGTCAGCCAAGAGCGACGTCTCAATTCATTCCATCTTCGCAGCCTCCGGAGAATCCTTGGCATCAAGTGGCTGGACCGTATCGCCAACACATCCCCAGCATATACACCCTAGTGAGCCAGTGGCACTTGAGATGGCTTGGCCATGTGTGCACATGGAAGATGGCAGGATCCCCAAGGACACATTGTACAGCGAGCTCATCACTGGTATCAGACCCACCGGCCGTCCATGTCTCCGCTTAAAAGACGTCTGCAAACGCGATATGAAGTCCTGCGACATTGATCACAAGTCGGGGGAGTCAGTTGCCAGTGATCGCCAGAGCTGGCGGGCAGCCATAAAGGTGGGGCTAAAGTGTGGCGAGTCGAAGAGACTTCGCAGTTGGCAGGGAAAAAGGCAGAAGCGCAAGGGGAGAGCCAACTGTGTAACAGCCCTGACAACCAATATTATCTGCAGCACCTGTGGAAGAGTCTATCACTCTAGAATTGGCCTTTATAGCCACTCCAGGCGCTGCTTCACAAACCACTGACCACCTCCAGGTGCTTACCCATTGTCTCTCGAGACAAGGAGGCCAAAGAAGAAGATTCTTCCACCTCTCTGAGATTTGGCTACATATTTTCTCCTCTATCTCTTCCTGTCTGTTTAGAGGCCTGTAGTACACTCCCAGCCAAGTGATTGTCCCCTTTTTGTTTTTAAGTTCTACCCATATGGCCTCATTTGAGGAATTTCTAAGATATCCTTCCTTACTGCAGTAATTGACTCCTTGATCAACAGTGCAATGCCACCTCCTCTTTTACTCCCTCACCTGTCTTGCCTGTAGATTCTGTACCCTGGAATACTGAGCTGCCAGTCCAGCCCCTCCCTCAACCATGTCTCTGTGATAGGAATAAGATCATAATCCCATATGCTAATCATCGCCCTCAATTCATCTGCCTTATTAGTAAGACTCCTTGCATTAAAATAGATGCAATCCAGCCTTGCATTTTTCACTTGTGCCGTAACAGGTCTATATTTGCTCTGCCTTCCAGGCTGACTCAGTTTCTCTTTTAAATTTGACTGTGTTTAACCCCCTACTGTACCTCCACTCTGTATCCGACCCCCCTGCCAAATTAATTTGAAACCCCCCCTACCCCCCAAAACAGCACTGGCAAACCTCTCAGCAAGTATGTTGGTCCCGTTCCAGTTCAGGTGCAACCCGTCCAACTTGTACAGGTAGGTCCCACCTTTGCCAGAAACAGACCCAGTGGTCGAGGAAAGGCCCTCCCTCCTGCACCATATCCTCAGCCAAGCATTCATCTGCTCTTCCCTCTTACTCCTATACTCATTAGCATGTGGCATTGGGAGTAATCCAGAGATTACAACCTTTGAGGTCCTGCTTTTTAATCTGCTATCTAGCTCCCTGAATTCTGGTTGCAGGACCTCATCCCTCTTTCTACCTATGTCATTGGTGCCAATGTGTACCATGACCTCTGACTGTTCACCCTCCCCCTTGTCCTGCAGCCACTCTGTGACATCCTTGACCCGAGCACCAGGGAGGCAACATACCATCCTGGAGTCACGTTTGCAGCCACAGAAATGCCCATCTGTACCTCTTACGATAGAATCCCCTATCACTATAGCTCTTCTATTCCTTTTCCTCCCCTCTTGTGCAGCTGATCCACCTGTGGTGCCACAGACTTGGTTCTTGCTGCATTCCCCTGAGATGCTATTTCCCCCAACAGTATTCAAAGTAGAAAATTTGTTAGAAAGCGAGATGGATCCAGGGGACTCCTTCACTACCTGTCTAGTTCTTCTACTCTGCATGGTGGTCACCCATTCACTTTCTGCCTGAGCAGTCTTTACCTGCGGTGTGACCACCTCCCTATATGTGCTATCCACAATGATCTCAGCCTCGCGGATGCTCCACAGTATCTCCAACCGCCGCTCCAGATCCGAAACGTGGATTTCGAGTAGCTGCAGCTGGAGACACTTCCTGCACACGTGTTCGCCCTGGACACTGGAAGTGTCCCTGAGTTCCCACATTGCACAGGAGGATCACTCCACATTGCTGAGCTGCCCTGCCATGACTTACCCTTAATTTATCCCCTTCAATTACCCAAAAATTAAATTATTTACACTAGGGACCTTGATTCTCCCCCAAAACACACGACCTCCTTTATTGAAAAAACTGTAGACCTTTCCCTTTACTTTTAGTTACCAACCCAGCTACTGGTCTCACTGCTGTTCCCTGCTCTGACTGTACAGAAATCCCCTCTCATAGCTGCACATTAACACTGGTCTCACTGCTGTTTCCTGCTCTGACTGTACAGAAATCCCCTCTCATAGCTGCACATTGACACTGGTCTCACTGCTGTTTCCTGCTCTGACTGTACAGAAATCCCCTCTCATAGCTGCACACTAACACTGGTCTCAGGTGAATTTTGAGTGATCATTAAATGATCCGACAATGGCGTGGCCTCGGTTAATAGCAGTTTGAAGCCGGATATCAGTTTTAAATTCCATCGGCTCATTCCAAAAACTGACCTTTAAACAAGTCAAAACACTGGAAACACACGATGGCTCATTCAACATCTATGGAGAGAACAAAGACGTTTACTGTTGGGGTTTGGACAATGAAGAGAAACATAGGAACTTGACGAGGACATTCAGCCTTTCGAGTCTGTTCCACCATTCAATTAGATATTTGCTGATCTGTATATTAACACCATTTGTCTGCTTGTTTAAGTAACCCTTGGTACCTTACCTAACTCAAATCTATCATTTGTCAGAAATAAATAAGGAAACTGATTCATCGATTTTCTTAACAGCAAAATACTGCAGATGCTGGAAATCTGAAATAAAAACCGAAAGTGCTGACAAGACTCAGCAGGTCTGGCAGCATCTGTGGAGAGAGAAGCAGAGTTAACGTTTCAGGTCAGTGACCCTTCTTCAGAACTGGCAAATATTAGAAATGTAAAAGATTATAAGCAAGTAAAGCAGGGGTCGGGCAAGAGATAACAAAGGAGAAGGTGTAGATAGGACAAGGCCACAGAATAGTTGACCAGAAAAAGGCAAACAATATGTTAATGGTGTGCTGAAAGACAAAGCATTAGTGCAGATAGGGTGTTAATGGACTGAAAAACTAAACAGCCACAATCACAAACATGAAAAAAACAGTGGGCAGGCACAGTAGAAACAAACTGAACAAACTAAAATAAAGTTTTCTTTTTTACTTTGCCGATGTCTTTGTATATATTGTGGATCCTTCGTCAGACTGTCTTCTTTCACAATGTAGTTCTGACCTCTGGTGATGTTGATCGTAATCAGCTTCAACTTGCTGATAGTTTTGGAACTGAGCAGATTTTCTTTGCTTGTTTCTACAACATGGAACTCAGTCTGACATGTGGACCCCTGGGAGGATTTAAAAGTAACTTGGATGATCCCTAGGACTGGTGGAGGAGTATCTGATCCATGGGAGAAGATTTTAGATATCAGCTTGTTCAATTACAGTTTCTGTTTTCTCTGTTACTTGTGGAATGTCGGAGCATCCATCATGTTGATCATTGCTCCGAGTCAATTACTGCAGATATTGTCGAATTGCCTATGAACACATCACACATGGGCACGTGTCGGGACTTGTGGTCGTGAGCAACAAAAATCTTCTCTTGTGCTGCAAATATGTAATCTTCCTTCTGGCATTTAAATCTATGAATGTTTCCTGCAGGCTTCGATCAGCATACTGTTGTGAAATGTCCCATTTTTCTGCAGACTTTACACTTCTTCCCTCTCGAAGGACAAGTTTTGTAATAAGGATCCTCACCACTGCAATGATTGGATGTTTGAATGTGATTGTGACTTCTGTCTTGGTCTTCCTTGACCTTTCTCTGGGTTTCCTCTGTGTCCTTGTGTTTTGTGTGTTTCTCAGGGGAATCTCGTCGTCACATTATTTGCCTCTTTCTCAGACTTCTGAGTCTCATCATGTAGTGGTCAAGAGTCTCGCACCATATTGTTTTGCTTGCCTGAAACATAAATTTCATAGTGAGGATTTGCCCTTGCTTGAAAATATCTTGTTAGAAAATGCATCGCAACATCATAATCATTTTCGGTTCCAGTGTCTCTGAGTGTATTGAAGGTATTGTCAACTTTTGGTCCAGCAGAGTGTAGGAGTAACGCTCTCTTTCTTCGGGGTGTATTGATAGCGAGTGCCATCATTAGGAGTTCAAATCTTGTGAGCCATTTGCTCCAGTGTGGCCCTGGGTTGCTGTCTATCTCTGTAAAGGCTGGAAAGACTGGCTGTTGTTGTGCACACATTACTTCTTTAAATCTGGAATTGTCAATGTAAGTCTTCTGTATGTCCCTGGTTGTCAGTGTGATTACTTCTTTTTAATCCTCAATGTCAGAAAGATATGGTGTTGCGCTGTGTTCTTACATCCACATTAAATGATGACCCCAGGCTTTATATTCAGATTCAATCCAAACAGTATTTATTGTCTTTCTTATCTACATGGCATGATCACAGGTCCCAGGTCTTTTTCTCATTGGTGTGTGTGTGCTCTCTGCAAGCCATGTGTAGAATGTGTCTCTCAAAATGGTGTCTCCTTATATATGTATGATGATGTCATCTGTTGCATCAGTGGCTTGGTCTCTTAAAGGTACAGTTTCTTAAAGGTGAAGTCACCATTACACAACATTGCAAACAATGAGTCAGCCACGGTCGATAGAGTGTCAGGAATGAAGGTCAGAGGAGCAGACCAGGCTGGAAACACATAAAAAACGACGAGCAGCCAATGTGAAAAACAGAGAATAAGCAACATGGCATGGGTGGTGTTTACAATACCTCGAATCTCGGTTTGATTCTCCTCCAGGTCAGAGGGAATTCTAGCAACATGATGTCTATGGAATCACAGAATGACGAACAAAGAGACCATTTGGTCTATCATGCCAGTGTTGTCTCTTTGGTAGAGACAAATTACAATTAGACCTGCTGCTTGGCTTTTTCCTGTAATCTTGTACATTTTCCCTTCCAGCATTTATCCAGCATTTTGAAAGTTACTATTGAATCTGCTTTCATCTCCCAATCAGGCAGTGCATTCCAGATCACAACACATTACTGTGTAACAAATGGTTCTTCATGTCACCTCTGGTTCTTTTGCCAATCACCTGATATCTGTGTGCTCTGCTTACTGACCCTTTTGCCACAGGAAACAGTTTCTCCTGATTGAAAGTGTTGAGAACCATCATGATTTTGAACACCTCGGACAAATCTCTTCTGAACTTTCTCTGCTCCAAGAAGAACAACCTCAGCTTCTCCAATCTCTCCACATAACTGAAATCCTTCACCCCTGGTATCATTGTAGCAAATCTCTTCTGTTCATTTCTTTCCCCAGAAATAATTGAAATGAAATGTTTCTAAGAAAATGCATGAACTAAATAAAAAGGAGAGAGAAATAAATGCTGAGCAAAATGGATATCAATGTTTGGAAGGTAAAAAGAGCAAAGAGATCGACATTTTATTATCGAGGAGTGAGAGGAATAAATAACACTTTGGAGATTTTGTCAGTGGATTTACTGATAAATTTGGGAATTGAGAGGACGCTGGTTCACGGAGAAAAAACTGCCAACCCGGGGGTGGAGTCGACAACTGCATCCGTCCAATAAGAGACAGAGTAGAAGTGACAGTTCAGTCAGTGGAACAGGACACTTTTAATCTCAGGATTATGGGTTGGATGATCCACTGTGGGTGCCCGTGAAATTCCACAGGAGCTAATACAACACCTTGCTGTCAGTGGCTCCTTGGTCAACGGGTGTGATTCTTGTTTAAGGAGTGTGATTATTGAACGTGTGAGCAACTCCAGGTTCAAATCACCAATGAGCTCTTGGCATTTTTAGTTTAATGTTACTGATTGGTGTCAGCCTTACGGAGCTGGCTTCAGGATCAGAGAACTGGATTCAAAGAGCTTGTCGACAAAATTGTAATTAACTAAATGTACAGATAGCCAAGTGGGAATATAAAGTTGTTGCAGTAATTGTGACCTGACTCCAAAAACAACAGGACTGGGTTCTGGACTGGAATGGAATGGAATTCTTCAGTGTTTCTGTTGTTTGGCTTGCATTGACTCATCGATTTTCTTGTTTTTCACTTTGTCGATGCCTTTGAATAATTGTGGATCCTTCTTCAGAGTGTCTTCTTTCACCAGGTAGTTCTGACCTCTGATGATGTTGATTGTAATCAGCTTCAATTCGCTGATAGTTTTGGAAGTGAGCAGATTTCCTTTGCTTGAGTCTACAACATGGAACTCAGTCTGACATGTGGACCCATGGGAGGATTTGAATGCCACCCCTGCGTTGGAGTTGCATCCATCCAATAAGAGACCGAGTAGAAGTGACAGTTCTGTCAGTCGAATATGAGACTTTTAATGGCAGGGTTGTGAGTTTGAGTGCCATTCTGTTTTTCCCTTTTTTAAGGCTTCATGAGCAGAGAGTACAGGGAGTGATTGAAATGAGCAAGTCTCGCTTTGATTCAGGACTCTTACCTCTCAGCAGCATCTCACTATGAAAGATTGAATTTGATCTCATTTCATTCTCAGCCCGGGGTCTGTGCGGCTCAGTGGCACTTCTGGCTGTCTCCCGCTTCACAATCCATCAGTACTGAGAAAGCAATGGGGAATATTACTCACATGTTGTGTTCTTTAATTTTTTGGAAAACTTGAATGTATGTATTTTCTTCCAAAACAAGGACACCAAGCCACTACTAATGTCGGGCTGAAATAGCTCAGTTGGGAGAGCGTTAGACTGACGTTTTAAAGATCCCTGGTTCAATCCTGGGTTTCAGCAATTTGTCTTCCTTATGCGTCCCTTGCCTTAATTCTGATTTTCCAGTTGCACAATTTACTTTGAAATTATTTACCAAGCACCAGTGGATTGAATTTGAGAAACAACACAGAGTCATTTGCAGCACAGAAGGTGGTCGTTTGGCCTATCACGTCCATGCTGGCTCTCCCCGGAACAATCTAGTCAGTTCCACTCACCAGCTCGATCCCTTTCCTCCTGCAAGTTTCTTTCCTTCAAGTACCCATCTAATTTCCTTTTCAAATCATTGATTGTCTCTGCTTCCACCACACTCGTGGGCCAAGACATTACCACCCACAACATAAAAACGTTCCACCTCATCAAGGATGGGAAATACTTACATCTTCTATATTTGCTTATTCTCTATTTCTATGAGAATAGACTGGCAGTCAACATGAAAGGAAACCCAAAAATCTTCGAGCAGCATGTAAATGATAAGTGGGTAGTAAGAAGTTGAGTCGGGCATATTAGGGACAAAGTGGATAATATATGCTTAGAGGTGCAGGGCAATGTTAATCTACTTAATGAGTACTTTGTATCAGTGATCACTAAGGAAGTGGAATTTGACAAAATATCAGTCGAAGTGAAGAGAGTAGAGGCAATGGAGAGGGTACAAATTGAGAGAGGGAGGTACTAAAAAGGCTGGCTGTGCTGAGGGTAGATAAATCACCTGGTATGGATGGCTTGCATCCCAGGTTGCAAAAGGAAATGCAGATGCAGATAATGGAAGAATTTGCTATAATCTTCCAATCTTCCCTGGATACGGGGGAGGTGCCAGGAGTAAACAGTGGCAAATGCGACGCCCTTATTCAAGAAAGCGTGTAAGGTCAGTCCGGCTAACTGCAGGCCAGTTAGATTAACAGCAGTGGTGGGTAAGGTTTTAGAAAGAATAATCTGGGTAAAAAATCAACAGTCACTTGGAGAGGTTTGAGTTAATTAAGGAGAGTGAGCATGGATTTATAAATGGGAGTTCATGCTTGACTAATCTAACTGCATTTTTTGATGAACTAACAGAGCAGGTTGATGAAGGGAATGCAGTGGATGCTGTTTATATGGATTTTAAGGAAGCGTTTGACAAGGTACCACATAAAAGGGTGATTTACAAAATTGAGGTTCGTGGTATAGGAGGGTCAGTGTCCAATTGGATAGAAAATTGGTTTAAGGACAGAAAACAGCGAGTCTTATGAAATGATTCATTGTCAGCCTGGAGGATAGTCGACAGTGGTGTTCCCCAAGGGTCAGTGCTAAAACGACTGATTTTTTTGCGAAAGATAAATGACTTGGATCTTGGAATATTGAGTAGAATCTCAAAATATCCCGATGACATCAAACTTGGAGGAGTGGCAAACAGTGAGGATGATATGAACTGCCTGCAACAGGACAATGATAGGCTAGCAGAATGGGCAGACAGGTGGCAGATGGAATTTAATAGTGACAATTGTGAGGTGATGTATTTTGGCATAAGGAATAGGGAGAGGCAATATTTACTTAATGGCACAGTTCTAAAGAGTGTGTTGGAATAGAGGGACTTGGGGTTCATGTGCATCAATCTTTGAAGGTGGCAATACGTATTGCGAGAGTGGTTAGCAAAGCATATGGGATCTTGGGCTTTATAAATAGAGGCATTGAGAACAAAGCAGGGAAGTTATGCTGAACCATTATAAAACTCTGGTTAGGCCCCAGTTGGAGTGTTGCTTCCAGTTTTGCTTACCACACTTAAGAAAGAATGTGAGGGTCCTTGAGAGGATGCAGAGGAAATTCACCAGAATGGATCCAGGGATGGAGGATTTTAGTTACAAGGTTAGTTTGGAAAAGCTAGGGTTGTTCTACCTGTATCAAAGGAGAGTGAGGGGAGAATTGATAGATGTGTTTTCGGCTATGACAGTTTTAAATAAGTTGCCAAGGAAACATTGTTCCCGTTAACTATTGGTACAAGGACTAGGGGACACAGATTGAAGGTTTTGGACAGCAGATACAGGGGGAATGTGCGCAATAACTTTTTTACACAGTGACTGGTGATGATCTGTAACTCGCTGCCCAAGAGGGCGGTGGAAATGGAGACAATCGAGGATTACAAAAGGAATTTGAATGGGCACTTGAAGGAAATAATTTTACAGGGCTATGGAGATCGAGCAGACAAGTAATAACTCGTCTCCACTCCTAGTATTTCTAAATCCCACACATTCAATATAATGTGAACAATTATTTCCTGTTGTGTCTTTCTCAGATTTGTAAACTTCACTGTATTGGAGTGAAGTGACATCTACTGGCAAGAAACAAGAACTGCCGTGATGAGATCAGCCATGATTGTATTGAATGGCAGAGCAGGCTCGAGTGACTGAATTGCCGACTCCTGCTCCTAGTTCTTATGTTCATAGAATCATACAGCACAGAAGGAGGCCATTCAGCCCCATTGTGCCTCTGCTGTCTCTCTCACAAAAAGATGCAATTAGTCCAACCCCCTGCCTATTTCCCCATAATCCTGGAGAATTTCACTTTGAAATATTTGTCCAATTCCTTTATGAAAGTTATAATTGAATCTGTTTCCACCACCCTGTCAGACAATTCATTCCAAATCCGAATCAGTTACTGGGTAAAAAGATCTCTCCTCACCTCCCCTTGACATGTTTGGCCAATTATTTTAAATCTGTGTCCTCTGGTTACTGACCCACAGGACATTGGAAACAGTTTCTCCCTCTCTACCCTATGAAAATCCTTCATGATTCTGAACACCTCTATTAAATCTTCCCTTAACCTTCTCGACTCTGAAGAGAACAATCCCAGCTTCACCAGCCTGCCCAAAGAACTGGGATCATTCTAGTAAATCCCCTCTGAATTGTCTCAGAAGCTTTGATGTCCTTTCTAAAGCCTGGTGCCCAGAACTGGACACATTACTCGAGCTGAGATCGAGCCAGCGACGCCCACATCCCACGAACGAATAAAAAAACGCTCCCTAACCAGTCCCCAATTTTTAAGCAATTAAAGACGCTTCCTGACCAGTACCCAAATCTTATTCATTTAGAGACGCTCCCTGCCCAATCCCCAATTCTTATCCATTTATAGACGCGGTTTCGGAAAGCCTCACCGGGAAAAGCTTCACCGCCACCATCCGCAGAGATACAGATGGGATTGTTCCATCTTATTGTGGCCCTGAGGCCCTGGTCCAGCTGTGTGAGCCCGCAAAGGGCGCGGTCTTCTCGCACTTTGTGAATATCCCGCTCCAACTCCGAACCCGCAGCTCCAGCTGCTGACAGAGCTGTCTCTACTGCGCCTGCGCGCCCCGCACCTGTCACAGATCGGGCGGATTCGAGGCCGCTGAGCATTCTGAGTATCACACCTGTCATTAATGCTATTCTTTCAGCTGATCGGTTTTATTACGTACATTTCATGACCTGGTATCGTCGTGAGTGTTTTCGTTTGTACCTGTCAATGCCTGGGAGGATAGAGTCAGCTTCACTTTGTAGCCATGAGTTACTGGTGTGAGAAAGTGGTGTTTAACTCAGTATATTTCAGTTTTTGGTCTGTGACTGTGGGTATTATTCAGTACCTGTTTGTTTCTGCTATTGCTCTGTGAGTTTCACCACATATCTTTCAACAACTTGTATGTGAGCGTCAGCTTTTGTCTATATCTATCAGTTTCTGAGAAGTGAGAAAGGGTTTGATTCTATCCCTATCAGTTTATGTTACATGCATGTGTCTTTAATCTGCTCCTCCTCTGAGTGTGTCTTCTTCTCTGTACTTGTAGATGAGTATGTGTTTTGCTTTGTATCTCTCAGTCTTTGAAGTGTGAGCCAGGGTTTGCACCTAATTTTCTTTGTACCTTGCAGCAGGGATATGAAAGAAAGATTTTTACACGTTACCTGCCAACTGCTGCTAAGTGACTGTGCGTTTCACACTGTATCTGTCAATTTCTTGTCTGGTAATGCGAAGTTTACTGTGCACCTGTCAGTTTCTAGTCTCGGACTGATTGGTTTTACTCTGTCCCTAGCATTCGCTGGTCTGTTAGTGTGGGGTTTACATTGTACCTGTCAGTTTCTTGTATGTGAGTGTTGATTTCACTCTGAAAAGAATCATAGATCATAGAATAGTGACAGAACAAAAGGAAGCCATTCAGCTCATTGTGCTTGTGCTGCTTCTATGCACGAGCAACTCAGCTCATGCCACAGACTCATGTATTCCATGAAAACATGCAATTTTTTTCACTTCAGATAATTATCTTATACCATTTTGAAAGCCATGGTTGAATCAGCCTCCATCACACTCTCAAGCAGTGCATATCAGATCTTAACCACTCGCTGTGCAAAAGAAGTTTTTCCTCATGTTGCCTTTGGTTCCTTTGCCATTCACCTTAAATCGGTGTCCTCTGGTTACAGAGCCGTGAATAATATTCCCCATTGCTTTCTCAGCACTGATGGATTGTGACGCAGGAGACAGCCAGAAGTCCCACTGAGCCGCACTGACCCCGAGCTGGAATGAAATGAGATGAAGTTCAATCTTTCACAGCGAGATGCTGCAGAGAGATAAGAGTCCCGAATCAAAGTGAGACTTTCTCATACTTTTGCTGAATTTCATTTCAAACACTCCTTGTACTCTCTGCTAATGAAGCCTTAAAAAAGGGAAAAACAAAATGGCACTCCAACTCACCACCCTGAAATTAAAAGTTTCATGTTCGACTGACTGAACTGTCACTTCTACTCGGTCTCTTATTGGATGGATGCAACTGTATTCTTCAACGCAGGGGTGGCATTCAAAACCTCCCATGAGTCCACATGTCAGACTGAGTTCCATGTTTTAGACTCAAGCAAAGGAAATCTGCTCAGTTCCAAAACTATCAGTGAGTTGAAGCTCATTACGATCATCATCATCAGAGATCAGAACTACCTGGTGAAAGAAAACACCCTGAAGAAGTATCCACAATTATTCAAAGGCATCAACAAAGTGAAAAACAAGAAAATCAATGAGTCAATGCAAGCCAAACAACAGAAATGGGAAAGGTTTCCTTTCCATACCAGAACCCAGTTCTGTTGTTTTTTGGAGCCAGGCTTCAGTTAAAGTTACAACTTTATATTCCCACTTGGCTCTCTGTACATTTCATTCATTCCAATTTTGTCGACAAGCTCTTTGAATCCAGCCCTCTGGTCCTCAAGCAGGCTCCACATGGAAATCAATTCCGCCTTCTGCAAGGCTGAAACCAATCAATGACCTTAAACTAAAAATGCCAACGAAGAAGGGCTTGTCCAGGATTTGAACCCAGGATCTCTCACACATTAATTAATCACTCACCCTAAGCAAGAATCATACCCCTAGATCAACATGCCACTGATATCAGAACTTCCTTTTAGCTCCTGTGGAATTTCACTGGCAGCCAAAGCCGATCATGCATTTTTTTATCAGAGCAAAGCAACATCCTGCAAATTCTGAAATAAAAACAGAAAGTGTTGGAAATGTTCAGAAACTCTGGCAGCATCTGTGCTGAAAGAAACACAGTTAACATTTCAGGGCACTCACCTTTTGTTTCAGCCATCCGTTCAGACTGCTTCTGTCCATCCAATCTCACTTTCTATTCTATCCACATTCTGACCATTCACTCCGTTACTACATTTTTCATGAATTCCTCATTTCTTTTATTAATGACAATTTTATATTTCTGGCCTTTGCTTTGGACTCCACCACAAGTGGAATCATGTCTCCATCAACCCAATCAAACCCATTCACTATTTCCTCACATTGCAATGTTTCTTTCACCCTGACAGACTATGGAGATTCTGCTGCTTGATTGCAGTTCTTGCTTCCTGCCAGTAGATGTCACCTCACTCCAGTACAGTGAAGGTTGCAAATCTGAGAGCACACAACAAGAAGTAACTGTTCACGTGACAGTAAACAGGTCCCTCTATTCCTGCACACTCTTTAGAACTGTGCCATTAAGTATATATTGCCTCTCCCTATTCCTTCTGCTAAAATAAATCACCTCACTACTAAAATCCATCTGCACCTGTCTGCCCATTCTGCTAGCCTATCACTGTCTTGTTGCAGGTGGTTCATTTCATCCTCACTGTTTGCCACTTCTCCAAGTTCAGTGTTATCGGCATATTTTGAGATTCTACTCTATATTCCAAGATCCAAGTCATTTATCTGTAGCAAATAAAAAGCAGTGGTTCCAGCAGTGACCCTTGGGGATCAGCACTGTCGACAACCTTCCAGTCTGAGAATGAACCATTTATTACGACTTGCTGTTTTTTGTCCTTAAGCCAATTTTCTATCCAATTGGACACTGACCCTCCTATTCCATGAACCTCAATGTTGTTAATCACCCTTTTATGTGTCGTTTCTTAAAATCCACATAAACAACATCCACTGCATGCCCATCATAAACCTTCTCTGTTAGTTCATCAAAACATGCAGTTAGATTAGTCAAGCATGAACTCCCATTTATAAATCCATGCTCACGCTCCTGAATTAACTCAAACCTCTCCAAGTGACTGTTGATTTTTTCCCTGATTGTTCTTTCTAAAACCTTACCCACCTCTGCTGTTAATCTAACTGGCCTGTAGTTAGCCGGACTGTCCTTATACCCTTTCTTGAATAAGGGTGTCACATTTGCCACTGTTTAATCCTCTGACACCTCCCCCGTATCCAGGGAAGATTGGAAGATTATAGAAAGCCTTTCTGTTATCTGCATCCACATTTCCTTTCGCAATCTGGGATGAAAGCCATCCGGACCAGGTAATTTATCTTCCTGAAGCATAACCAGCCTTTTTAGTACCTCCCTCTCTCAATTTGTACCCTCTCCATTGCCTCTACACTCTCCACTTCTACTGATATTTTGTCAAATTCCACTTCCTTAGTGATCATTGATACAAGGTACTCATTAACTAGATTAACATTGCCCTGCAGCTCTAAGTATATATTACCCTCTTTGTCCCTAATGGGGCCCACTTCACCGCTGACTACCTGCTTATTATTTATATACTGCTCGAAGATTTTTGGGTTCCCTTTCATGTTGACTGCCATTCTATTCTCGTAGAGATAGAGAATAAGCTAAATAGAGAAGATATAAATATTTCCCATCCTTGGGTGAGGTGGAATATTTTTACGCTGTGAGTGGTAATGTCCTGACCCACGAGTGTGGTGGAAGTAGAGACAATCAATGATTTGAAAAGGAAATTGGATGGATACTTGAAGCAAAGGAACTTGCAGGAGGAAAGGGATCGAGCAGGTGAGTGGAACTGAGTAGCTGGCTCCGATAATTGCTGCAGTCACTGCGATCCCCCTTAATTTTGTACAAGGTGACAATGTTTGCATCACGCATGTTTTGAGCCCTTGTTGAGCTCGACTATGGTGGGCTCACTGTCCAGTTTCTCCATGACAGGGAAGTCTGGAATGGCACTGAGAGCTACTTCAATGACAATGTTCTCCGTTATGTAGAGTTCAAGGTAATGCTCCACTCACCTTTCCATCTGCTTGTTAGGTTCAGTGATGATCACCCCTGTCTTTGTCTTCAAAAGGTGCTGATTTAGTTACTACTGGGCCCATTGCTTTCTTAATTCCTTCATACATCCATCTAGCATCCCCGGATTCAGCAGCAGAGTTTTAACCAGTATTGATTGGTGCAGTGCCGAGCAGTCTGCAGAGACTTGTTTCTGGCAGCTCTGAGAGCATCTAGATGTTGTTTGCTGGAGACTTGTTTGTAGTTCATGAGAGCTCTCCTCTTAGTTGCAGTAACTGACTCCATTTCAGTCCGATAAGCCTCAAACCAGTCAGCATTCCTCCCATCTCTTTTCCTATACACAGTGAGTGCAGAGTTATAGATTGTGGTGTGCAGATGATTCCACTTTGACACTGCACTGAGGCCTTGAGCATTGTTGTCTGAAAGAGCCTGATCGAGGATGTTGAGGAACTCCTGGGTCCTTTCTGGGTCAGTGGTTCGGCAAGTGTTGATCAGAAGACGACCTTACTTCTTGGATGGATGAAGCTTCCTTGGCTGAAGCCTGACCTTGTTACACACCAAGGAGTGGTCAGTGTCACAGTCAGCGCTGTGATAGCTGCGAGTGATGAGGACACTGCTGAGGGTGGTATGTCTGGTGATGATAAGGTCCAGCTGGTGCCAATGGCATGATCTCGGATGTCTCCAGGGCACCTTGTAGCACAGCTTGACCTGGAAGTAGCTGTTCATCACACAGAATCCATGGTGACAGCATAGCTCCAGCAATCTCTGTCCATTTTCGTTCATCTTGCCAATCCCCTGGTGCTCTATGCACATTGGCAAAGCTGTGTAGTCAGTATCCAAGCTTGTGTTGAAGTCTCCTAGAAGGTACAGTCCCTCAGTGCTGGGAATTCTACTGATGGCAGTGTCAAGTGTCACATAGAATTGATCCTTGACATCTGGGGTGGAGGTGAGTGTCGGGACATAGATGCACATGAGATTAACTGGGCCCACACTTGTTGATAAGTGAAGAGTAAGAAGTCTCTCTGAGCCTACTGTGGGTGGTTCACTCATCTCAAGTAACGCGTATTTTACTGTGAAACCCACTCCATGCTCACGACTTGCCTCTTGGGCTTTCCCCTGCCAGAAGAAGGTGTTGTGTTTCTCTTTGAGGGATCCACTTTGAACGAGTCTAGTTTCTTGCAGCACAGCAACGTCCACATTGAGCCTTGTGAGTTCCTTGTCGATCACAGCTGTCTTGTGTGTGTCATCAACCTGCAGAAGGTTGTCGGTAAGGCCAGGACACATGGTCCTCACATTCCAGCTTGTGATGCGAAGGACTGGTGTCTTCTTTGTTGAGTTCGTTTTTCTTGGTGCATAGATTATCTATCCGTCTGTTCAGAGATGATTCTCTAAGCTTCAAGCACCCATTGAAGTAAGCGGGTCGTGGCAGGACAGCACCTAACTGACTGGGGGCTGCCCAGCTTGGAGTGAATGGTAGCCATCCAATGAGACACGAAGAGCTCCCCCACTGTCCGAAGTAACCCCTGGCGCTCATACTCTGCACCAATTGAATGAGAGCTAACAATCAGTAACTGTTTATTCCCGGGTTGTGCTAATGTTTAAGCATGAAGCTGGAGTGTCCTCTCCAGTGCACAGGCCTGGGCAAATAGTATGGAGACCCTGAGCATCAGGAACCCCTGTCAGCATTGCTGGTGTTGTCCAGAGGAAAGGAAAATACCAGTACTGTTTGTTACCAGATCTGCTGCAGGAGTTGCTGTAAAACTGCCTGATAAGTCACAGGTATCCGCTTCCAGGACTCCACTCCGGATTTACTGTCCAGCTTTACTCCCTCAGCCTTCTTATTTATTTATTTAGAGATACAGTACTGAAACAGGCCCTTCCAGCCCACCGAGTCTGTGCCGACCATCAACCACCCATTTATACTGATCCTACATTAATCCCATATTCCTGCCACATCCCCTCAATTCCTCTACCACCTACCTACACTAGGGGCAATTTACAATGGCCAATTTACCTATCAACATGCAAGTCTTTGGCTGTGGGAGAAAACCGAAGCACCCGGCAGAAACCCACGCAGTCACATGGAGAACTTGCAAACTCTGCACAGGCAGTACACGGAATCGAACGCAGGTCACTGGAGGTGTGAGGCTGCGGTGCTCACCACTGCGCCACTGTGTCTTCTCAAGATACCGATAGAGAAGTGAGACTTTTTGCCCATATCTGGGGCTCTGTTTCTTGGCATCAGGATGGAACCACACGCCAGTGGGCCTGTATGACATGCACAAGGATATCACACACTGCCCCATCCCTGGGACAGCTCAGAGATAGACCCTGATGACAATGCACCCCACAGGAACATCACAAACAGTACCCTCCCTAGGACAGCTCAGGGTCAGACACTGCACACACTGCAACAACAGTGACATTACTGCATTGGTCCCTCCATTCTGAAAAACAAGCATTCACCCTACTTTATGCTTTCTGCCCCTTATCCACGCTGCCACTGCCCCTTTAATCCCATCTGCTCCAATTTTGTTAACACGTCTATTTTATGGTACTTTTTCAAACACATTTTTGAAGTCCAGACACACACCATCAACCTCACTACCCTGGTCAACTCTCTCTGAAACTTCATCAAAGAAATTAATTCATTAATTCAGACACAATCTTCTGTTAACCAATCTGTACTGGCTGTCATTTATTAGCCCATGTTCTACCATGTGACAGTTAATTTTCTCCTGGATAATTGTCTCTAAAAGTTTCCCCACCACCGACTTTAGACTAACTGGTCTGTAGTTCCTGGGTTTATCTCTCTTTTTAAACAGGGCTGTAAAGTTAGCAATCCTTGCAGATGTATCTTTTAATTCTGGAAAGTCTATTGTGGACAATCTCTTTGGGCATGACTTTAACCAATTAAAGCAACAGGATACTTGATTAATAAGTCCAGAACTTTTATTGAGAGTAAAATAGTACTCAATAATTGAAAGTAAAATTATACTTAACAAACTTGGGGAATATAACTTCACAGCTCCAGCAGGTGTGCGGACTGGTCGAACTTGGTCTCAGAGTGTCACGGTCCTCCTTGTCCAGCCTAGATCCCTCATCAGGTGGAGAACTTGGTTGATGATCTGAGCCTTTACCCCTGAGCTCTTCTCGTGCTCCTGCACATTGAAAGCTTTCAAGATCCCTACTTTTAACCCCTGGATTGCCATCACACCACCTTGTAAAATAATAATTGGTCCGAGCATTTGCTAGGTACATTTAATTAGTTCTTAATGATGTCTTCCACTAACTGTCACCTGTCCTCAGAATCTCAGACATGAGTACAATGGAGTGGTTTCACACTGTCTCCCAATCTGATCTGAAACAAGTTTCCTCTTCATTAAATCTAGACTTTTGAAGGTCACGATGGAACATACCATGGGTTTTATCAGGGGTCCGAGAAAGGTCCGTTGTTTGAATACATTTAGCTGAAACTGCCCTTTCCCACAAAGACACAGAAACTCACAGTAATTAGATTGAACTAACTTCAAATGAAAACCCATTCTCTCTAAAATGATTATTAATTCATTAATTATAACTCAATCAAGGTTCATTACTTTTAGAATTAGAATTAGAATTAGAACATTACAGCGCAGTACAGGCCCTTCGGCCCTCGATGTTGTGCCGACCTGTGAAACCATCTGACCTACACTATTCCATTTCCATCCATATGTCTATCCAATGACCACTTAAATGCCCTTAAAGTTGGTGAGTCTACCACTGTTGCAGGCAGGGCGTTCCACTCCCTTACTACTCTCTGAGTAAAGAAACTACCTCTGACATCTGTCCTATATCTATTACCCCTCAACTTAAAGCTATGTCCCCTCATGTTTGCCATCACCATCCGAGGAAAAAGACTCTCACTATCCACCCTATCTAACCCTCTGATTATCTTATATGTCTCTATTAAGTCACCTCTCCTCCTCCTTCTCTCCAACGAAAACAACCTCAAGTCCCTCAGCCTTTCCTCGTAAGACCTTCCCTCCATACCAGGCAACATCCTAGTAAATCTCCTCTGCACCCTTTCCATAGCTTCCACATCCTTCCTATAATGCGGTGACCAGAACTGCACGCAATACTCCAGGTGCAGTCTCACTAGAGTTTTGTACAGCTGCAGCATGACCTCGTGGCTCCGAAACTCGTTCCCCCTACTAAGAAAAGCTAACACACCATATGCCTTCTTAACAGCCCTATTAACCTGGGTAGCAACCTTCAGGGATTTATGCACCTGGACACCAAGATCTCTCTGTTCATCTACACTACCAAGAATCTTCCCATTTGCCCAGTACTGTGCATTCCTGTTACTCCTTCCAAAGTGAATCACCTCGCACTTTTCCGCATTAAACTCCATTTGCCATCTCTCAGCCCAGCTCTGCAGCCTATCTATGTCCCTCTGTAACCTACAACATCCTTCGGCACTATCCACAAATCCACCGACCTTAGTGTCATCCGCAAATTTACTAACCCACCCTTCTACACCATCTTCCAGGTCATTTATAAAAATGACAAACAGCAGTGGCCCCAAAACAGATCCTTGCGGTACACCACTAGTAACTAAACTCCAGGATGAACATTTGCCGTCAACCACCACCCTCTGTCTTCTTTCAGCTAGCCAATTTCTGATTCAAAGCTCTAAATCACCTTCAACCCCATACTTCTGTATTTTCTGCAATAGCCTACCATGGGGAACCTTATCAAACGCCTTACTGAAATCCATATACACCACATCCACTGCTTTACCCTCATCCACCTGTTTGGTCACCTTCTCGAAAAACTCAATAAGGTTTGTGAGGCACGACCTACCCGTCACAAAACCGTGCTGACTATTGCTAATGAACTTATTCTTTTCAAGATGATTATAAATCCTGTCTCTTATAACCTTTTCCAACATTTTACCCACAACCGAAGTAAGGCTCACAGGTCTATAATTACCAGGGCTGTCTCTACTTCCCTTCTTGAACAAGGGGACAACATTTGCTATCCTCCAGTCTTCCGGCACTATTCCTGTCGACAATGATGACATAAAGATCAAGGACAAAGGCTCTGCAATCTCCTCCCTAGCTTCCCAGAGAATCCTAGGCTAAATCCCATCTGGCCCAGGGGACTTATCTATTTTCACACTTTCCAAAATTGATAACACCTCCTCCTTGTGAACTTCAATCCCATCTAGCCTGGTAGCCTGAATCTCAGTATTCTCCTCGACAACATTTTCTTTCTCTACTGTAAATGCTGACCGAAAATATTCATTTAACACTTCCCCTAGCTCATCTGATTCCACACACAACTTCCCACTACTATCCTTGATTGGCCCTAATCTAACTCTAGTCATTCTTTTATTCCTGATATACCTATAGAAAGCCTTAGGGTTTTCCCTGATCCTATCCGCCAATGACTTCTCGTGTCCTCTCCTTGCTCTTCTTAGCTCTCCCTTTGGATCCTTCCTGGCGAGCTTGTAACTCTCAAGCGCCCTAACTGAGCCTTCACGTCTCATCCTAACATAAGCCTTCTTCTTCTTCTTGACAAGCGCTTCAACTTCTTTAGTAAACCACGGCTCCCTCGCTCGACAACATCCTCCCTGCCTGACAGGTACATACTTATCAAGGACACGCAGTAGCTGCACCTTGAATAAGCTCCACATTTCGATTGTTCCCATCCCCTGCAGTTTCCTTCCCCATCCTACGCATCCTAAATCTTGCCGAATCGCATCATAATTTCCTTTCCCCCAGCTATAATTTTTGCCCTGCGGTATATACCTGTCCCTGCCCATCGCTAAGGTAAACCTAACCGAATTGTGATCACTATCACCAAAGTGCTCACCTACATCTAAATCTAACACCTGGCCAGGTTCATTACCCAGTACCAAATCCAATCTGGCATCGCCGCTGGTTTTACAATCATCTGTTTCATGATGGGCAGCTACTCATTAATTATACAGGATATAAACGTTAGTACGGAACACAAAATGGTTCCTTTGGTCATGTGTTCATTATAAAATGGCTTTCTTAACGTTGTTAGTTATTACAATGGATACATTATAAAAATGGTCAAGTTAAACTGATATCGAACTACCCAAGCTTACCTGCATCCTCCAGTCCTCTGGCAACATTCCCAAATTCAAGAAGGATTGAAAGATTGTGGCTCGAGTCTCTGATATTTCCACCCTTACTTCCCTCAGCAACCCAGTATGCAGCCCAACCAGACCGGGTGACTTTTCTACTGTGAGTGCTGCCAACCTTGCAATTGTCTCCTCTTTATCTATTTTTATCCCGTCCAATTTCTCCACAACCTCCTCCTTTACTGTGACATTTGCACAATCTGCTTGTTCTGTGACAGATGAAATGTACTTAATTAGTACCTCAGCCACACCCTCTGCCTCCACAGGATCTCCTAAATGACCCACCCTTTCATTGACTGTCCATATGTTGGTTAAAGACTTCAGTGTTCCCATTTATGTGACCTGCTAATCTTTTCTCATACATTCTCTTGCTGATCTCATTTCCTTTTTCAGCTCTCCTCTGTACTTTCTGTAGTTTGCTTGTTTCTCTACTGCATATGAATCCTCACATGATTTCGATATTAATGGTTTATGAACTATTTTGTTGAAGGATTTAGTTTTGTAAATTTCTCCCTAGCTCCCCTCATGGTCAGGCAGAAAGTTTAACTGCTGTGTTTTCAAACAGCAACAGCTTTATTTGAAAAACCATTATGACAGGATTCCGGGTTTTAATCCAGTCACAAATCTGGTTCTGATGTCTTGTGGCTCCAGCTGTCACATGACCTGTCAGAGGATGACCTCATAATTGACCCAGTCATGTAGCTGTGGGTTGATGTTTAAATTGTTTCAAAATAATTTTCCAGAAGGACAATCAAAATGAATCAATATATAAAAGGTAGTTTTTGTGAATTTCTGCTCCCAGTGGAAATTCCTGCAGAGTCTGCTGGTTTTCATATCCCCAATTCCCCACAGGAAGCTCAGTGCTTGGAATCTGTATTCATTACATTAACATTATACAGAAACATTTCATGGGAGACGCAAGTGTGAATTGTAGACAGGTGGGTCAGTTTTAACTTTCAAAGTAACACAGAAGTAAAATACTGCTGATACTGGAAATCTGAAATAAAAACAGAAAATGCTGGAAATACTCAGCAGGTCTGGCAGCATCTGTGGAGAGAGAAACATAGTTAACGTTTCAGATCTGTGACCTTTCATCAGAACTGAGCTGAAATTGTCTGAGGGACTGAGATTGTGGAATCAATTTCAGGGTCAAAGACATTGTACTCTGTAAGGATAGGAAGATGGTGATTATTAAGTATAGTGCAAGAATATAGATGCTTTTACATTATTTTAATCAAAATTGATTTAAACTTTGTGCTCACGAATCCTATCTTTTGATCAAAATGACATTGATAACAATGGAAAAAGCAACACATGCATTTCACGACCACAGGACTTTGTAAAGCCTTTTACAGCCAATGAAGGACTTTCCAAGTGTAGTCACTGTACAGTACAATACAATACCCGACAATAAGTATACTTCACATTCGAGTCACACAAGTGCCAGGCAATGACCATCTCAAACAAGAGAGAATCTAACCATCTCCCCTTGACATTCAACGGCGTTACGATTGCTGAATCCCCCCACTATCAACATCCTGGGGGTTACCATTGACCAGAAACTAAATTGCAATAAGCATATAAATATCATGGCGACAAGAGCAGGTCAGACACAAGGAATCCTGCGGCGAGTAACTCACCTCCTGACTCCCCAAAGCCTTCCACTATCGACAAGGCACAAGTCAGGAGTGTGATGGAATATTCTCCACTTGCCTGGATAGGTGCAGCTCCAACAACACTCAAGAAGCTCGACGCCATCCAGGACAAAGCAGCCCACTTGATTGGCACCTCATTCACAAAATTCACTCTCTCCATAACTGACGCACAGTGGTAGCAGTGTGTACCATCCACAAGATGCACTGCAGCAACGCAGCAAGCCTCCTTAGACAGCACCTTCCAAACCCGTGACTTCTACCACCTTGAAGGACAAGGGCAGCAGATGCATGGGAACACCACCACCTGCAGGTTCCCCTTTTGCCATACACCATCCTGGAATTGGAACTATATCACCGTTCCTTCACTGTGGCTGGGTCAAAATCCTGGAACTCCCTTCCTAACAGCACCACATCGACTGCAGTGGTTCAAGTAGGCAGCTCACCACTACCTTCTCGAGGGAATTAGGGATGGACAATAAATGCAATAAAATCAATAAAAAGACAATATCCTGTAATCCCCAAAAGTAGAAAATACATATGAAAGTGAAAATATAATAAAGCACAGTCAGCATGGATTTCACAAAGAAAGTCTTGATTAACCTTAACTTTGAAGAATCAACAGCAAGAGTAATACAGCAGATGTAGAAGAGTTTAAGTTAATAAAGCCTCATCCTTTTAAGTGCTTGAACCAACAAATTGTGGGTTAACAAACAGGCACACTAACTGACAGAGCTGCATGTTGTGCTTTCTAGATTACCCTAAAGCAGGGTGTCAATGAGTTAAATCTTCAGGTTGCTGCAACCAGAATAGCCATTGTCCACGATCAGTTTTACTGTTACAAATAAAGGGTGGAACATTCATTGTGAATCTACAGACACAGTCTGGTCCTGCACACTGCAGACACATCCACGTCATCACCAACCAACTCTCCTATAATTGGTGCAGTTATTTGACTTTTCCCCATTAGCTCCATGGAATTATTTTTGAAAGATTTTAAATTCCAAGAAGTTTTGTTAATATTCAGCCCTTGAGAAGAAATGATTCCCTGGCCACAGTTGAGAAAGCTTTGAATATAAAACTGTAGACTACCAGGTAACACAGAGAAAGCTGATCAGCTAATCTATAATTACTTACTTTTCTTACTTTTGCTCTTGCTATTCGGTTTTTCATCCTTTTCAGTTCCTGACTGTGGATATTATTGTGATTAAATGTGAAAAGATGCACTGTGTCTCAGCCCCGGTATATTGGCTCTTTCTCTGTACAGTGCTGTACACACTCAGATACTGACAGTGTCTCTCCCTCCCTCAACTTTCCAGCCCTGACGGTGCAGAAAGAGCTGCTCAAAGTTACACATTCTGACTGTTTGCAGTTGATTAGTGAGAGATTATTAACAGATCCTTCTGCAGCGCTGCCTCGGTTAATAACAGCAGATCTAAGCCACATTTCAGATACGGAAACAGATGCATCAATTATTCACTCTTTCCCAGAGTGTGTGAGGCCGGGACAAGCAGCAACATTCCGGCCCCACGCTCTGCAATTACCCAGCACCAGCGGAAAGCAGTGAATACAGATTCAATCAGTGGGTTAATGTCCATGACAGGGATGCAAGATTCCACGGTCCAGGACAAACATCCCCATAGACCGAGAACAAGCTCAGGAAAACCCGGGGGAGTTAATATCCCAATCACTGAGCATTCCAGTAACATTGAACAAGTTCCTGAACTGAGTGAATCTTTCAAAGTACAGAAGTGATGACGAGGTCAGAAAGGTCTGAACAGTTGAGGTGACTGAGTGGTTTCAGCTTCTCTGTTCAGGTTGCAGCTTTCACTGGAGGCATGTGTTTAAATCCCACTTCTGACAACTAGATTTTCAGTTACTTTGCAGAGCTTCCTTGAAGGTTTGGGGTCGAGTAAATACTGAGGAACTGTTTCTAACAGCTGAATGGTCAATAACCAAAGGTTACAGATTTAAGGTGACTGACAAAACCAGAAGGAACTTGAGGAAAAATTCCTTTCTGCAACGTGTGGTTCGGATTTCAGTTATGTGGATAGATTGGAGAAGCTGGGGTTGTTCTCCTTCGAGAGGAGATTTGATAGAGGTGTTCACAATCATGAGAGGTCGTGACAGACCCGATAGAGAGAAACTGTTGGTAGAAGGATTGAGACTCAGGTAAAAGCCGTGGCTCAGTTGGTCACACTCACCTCGAAATCACAAGCTTCTGGGTTCAGATTTCACAGCTGACACTCCAGTGCAGCACTGAGGGTGTTGAAGGTGCTGCCTTTCAGGTGTGATGTTAAACCAAGACCTGGTCTGCATGTTTGGGTGAATGTAAAAGATCCCATGCTGCAATTTCAAACAAGTGAAGAGCAATTCTCCCTGGTGTTGTGATCAATATTTGCCCCTCAATCAGATCAGTTGGTCATTATCACATTGCTGTTTGTGGGTATTAACTGCTGCATTTCTGACATTACAACAGTGATTACACTTCAAAAGTATTTCATTGTCTATAAAGTGCTTTGATACATCCAGTGGTCTTGAAAGGTGCTATATAAATGCAAGTCTTTTCTTTCTTTATCACAACACATTGCTGTGTAAAAAATGGTTCCTCATGTCATCTCTGGTTCTTCTGCCAATCACCTGATATCTGTGTCCTCTGCTTACTGACCCTTTTACCACTGGAAACAGTTTCTCCTTATTTAAACTATTGAAAACCTCCATGATTTTGAACAAATGTGTCAAATCTCTTCTGAATTTTCTCTGCTGCAAGGAGAACAACCCCAGCATCTCCAATCTCTCCACATAACTGAAATCCCTCACCCTGCTACCATTGTGGTAAATCTCTTTTTTATTCTTTCCTGGGATGTGGGCACTGCTGACACAATGTGATTCCTGTCAATGGAGCGGCCCGCTGACATCATCGGACTGTGCCAAGCTGCTCATAGGCACAGCTACATCTTGCCAGGATTAAGTTGCACATGCGCAGGATGATGTCCTGGCTCAGCGCTAACGTCATCGCATATCTGCGCCTGGTCCATCTTCGCACATGCACGCTGCAGCGTCATCAGGTATCCAGCCTCTCACTCAGCTGGAGGAAGCGGCTGAATAGGAGACTTTGAGGCTGGAGCTCTCCCCCCTCGGCAACTCGCTCCAGGCCTCGATGCTTCCTCCCCTCAGCCGCTCGCTCTACACCGCACTGCTCCACTGGCCGATTGTTCCCCGCTCGCGTCACCCAGCTCTCCTGCCACTCACTCCCAGCCCCCCAAACCCCGCTCCAGCCATTAGCTCTAGGCCGTACCACTTCCTTCCTCTCGGCCACTCACTACTCGCTCCTACGTCACACTTTACAGCCCGCCTTGCTTCTTCGGGCGGCGCGTGGAGACTGGACAAACGTGGGAGCAAGAGGCCGAGAGAAGGGAAGCAGCACGACCTAGAGCTTGCGGCTGGAGGGGAGGGGGTGAGGTGGGGAACGAGCGACCAGAGAATGGGGTGGCGCGATCAGAGGACAATCGGCCAGGGAAGTGGGGGAGAGCAGTGAGGTCTGGAGTGAGCGGCTGTGGAGGGTGGAAGCGAGGGGGAGAAAGCGAGTTGTGCCACCTAGTGGTTGCGTTGTCAGCAAACGCAGCCTTTATTGTCCATCCTTAATTGCCCTTGAGAAGGTGGTGGTGAGTTGCCTTTTTGGAGCTGCTGCAGTCCATGTGTTGTCCGTAAACCCACAGTGCTGTTAGGAAGTGAGTTCCAAGATTTTGATCCAGTGACAGTGAAGGAATGGTGATATCGTTCCCAGTCAGGACAGTGTGTAACTTGGAGGGGAGCTTGCGGATGGTGGTGTTCCCATTCATCCAATGTCCTTCTAGGTGGTCGAGATCGGGGGTTTGGAAGGTGCTGCAGAAGGAGGTTTGGTGAGTTGCTGCAGTGCATCTTGTCGATGGTACACACTGCTACCACTGTTCACTGGTGGTGCAGGAAGTGAATATTTAAAGTAGTGGATGGGGTGCTGATCAAGTGATCTGCTTTGTCCTGGATGGTGTTGAGTTTCTTTGGTGTTGTTGGAGCTCCACTCATCCAGGCAAGTGGTGAGTATTGCATCACACTCCTGACTTGTGCCTTGTAGATGGTGGACAGGAGGTGAGTTACTTCCAGCAGAATTACCATCCTCTGACCTGCTCTTGCAGCTACGGTATTTATATGGCTGATCCAATTCAGTTTCTTCTCAATGGTAATCCCCAGGGTGTTGATAGTGAAGGATTCAGAAATGGTAATGTCATTGAATGTCAAGGGGATATGGTTAGATTCTCTCTTGTTGGAGATGGTCATTGCCTGGCATTTTTGTGGCGTGCATGTTACTTGCCACTTATCAGCCCAAGCCCAATGTTGTCCAGGTCTCCCTACATATGGACACGGACTGCTTCAGTATCTGAGGAGTTGCTAATGTGACTGAACATTTTGCAATCATCAGCAAACATCCCCACTTCTGACCTTATGATGGAGGGAAGGTCATTGATGAAGCAGCTGAAGTTGATTGGGGCCGAGGACGTGACCCTGAGCAACTCCTGAACGATGTTCTGGGACTGAGATGATTGTCCATCCACAACCATCACCATATTCCTTTGCGCTAGGTATGACTCCAACTAGTGGAGAGTTTCCCCCTGATTGCCATTGTCTTCAATTTTGCAAGGGCCCCTTGATGCCCTTGGCAGGAGCAGTCACTGTTACCTCATCTCACCTCCTGAATTCAGCTCTTTTGTCCAGATTTGAGCCAAGGCCATAATGAGGTCAGGAACCGAGTGGCCTTGGCAGAAACCAAAAGGAGCATCGGTGAGTAGGTTATTGCTGTGTAAGTGCTGCTTGATAGCACTGTCAACGACACCTTCCATCACTTTCCTGATGATCAAGAGGAGGCTGACGGGGCAGTAATTGACCGGGTTGGATTTGTCCTGTTTTTTGTATACAGGACATACCTGGGCAATTTTCCACATTGCCGGGTAGATGCCAGTTTTGTAACTGTACTGGAACAGCTTGGCTAGCGGTGCGGCTAGTTCTGGAGCACAAATCTTCAGCACTACAGCCGCAATGTTGTCAGTATCCAGTGCCTTCAGCCATTTCTTGATATCATGTGGAGTGAATTGGATGAGCTGAAGATTGTCACCTGTGATGCTGGGGACCTCAGGTGGAGGCCGGGATGGATCATCTACTTGGCACTTCTGGCTGAAGAAGTTTGCAAATGATTCAACCTTGTATTATGCACTGATATGGTGTTCTCCCCTATCATTAAGGATGGGGGCATTTGTGGAGCCTTGTCCTCCTTACCTTCCAGGACCAGAGAGCAGTTGAACCTCTTCCAGCGCGCCGGAGTTTTGAAAAAAAAGGCAAACAGTGATGTCAGAGGAGAGCTGCATGCTGATTGGTTGGTGAGTAGCAGCTCTTAAAAAAAGGGGAAAGTTGTTTTTTTTTGTTGGAAAAAAAAACTCTGGTGTTAAGGTGAGTACTACTAAAGTTTTTTTTTAAGGACTTTGGGTTGAAGTGGGTGGAACAAGGCCTCTGGTATAATTAGTATTTTTTTAATTAAGGGAGTAACTCATTAACCTAAGGGTAAGTCATGGCAGGAGAGCTCAGCCCCGTGACATGCTTCTCCTGCGCTATGTGGGAAATCAGGAACGCTTCCAGTGTCCCTGATGACCACGTGTGCGGGAAGTGTATCTATCTGCAGCTACTGGCTACCCGCATTAGGGAGCTGGAGCTGCGGGTGGTTTCACTGTGGAGCATCCGTGATGCTGAGGAAGTCGTGGACAGCACGTTTAGTGAGGTGGTCGCACCACAGGTAATGACTGCACAGGCAGAAAAGAGATGGGTGACCACCAGATGGAGTAGTAGGCGCAGGTAGGTAGTGCAGGGGTTCCCTGTGGCCATCCCCCTCTCAAACAGATATACCGCTTTGGATACTGTTGGGGGGATGACCTCCCAGGGGAAAGCAGCAACAGCCGAGTTTATGGCACCACAGAGGGCTCTGCAGCACTGCAGGAGAGGAAAAGGTTTGGAAGAGCTTTAGTGATAGGGGATTCATTATAAGGGGTGCAGATAGGCATTTCTGCGGCCAAAAACGAGACTCCAGGATGGTATCTTGTCTCCCTGGTGCTCGGGTCAAGGATGTCACGGAGCGGCTGCAGGACATTCTGAAAAGGGACGGTGAGCAGCTCGAGGTCGTGGTCCATATTGGTACTAACGACATAGGCAGGAAGAGAGTTGAGGTCCTGCAAAGTGAATATAGGGAGTTAGGCAGAAGGTTAAAAAGCAGGACCTCTAGGGTTGTAATCTCAGGATTACTTTCTGTGCCACGTGCTAGTGATGGTAGGAATAGGAGGATTAGGCAAATGAATGCGTGGCTGAAGAGCTGGTGTAGCCGGGAGGGCTTCAGGTACTTGGATCTTCTGGTGCAGAGGTGACCTGTACAAGAGGGACGGGTTGCATCTAAACTGGAGGGGGACCAATATCCTTGCAGGGAGGTTTGCTAGTACTACTCAGGAGGGTTTAAACTAGCCTGGCAGGGGGGTGGGACCCAAAGTAGTGGTCTCTCTGATGAGATATTTGAGGCAAATATAGAGGTCAAAGCAAGCAAGTCCAGTAGGCAGGCCGGGCAGATGCAGGACGGGGAGCGTGGAAGGTCTGGTAGACTAAACTGCATTTACTTTAATGCAAGATGCCTTACAGGTAAGGCAGATGGACTCATGGATCGGTACATGGGATTGTGATATTATAGCTATTACGGAAACGTGGTTGAGGGATGAGCAGGACTGGCAGCTCAATGTTCCGGGGTACCGATCCTTCCAGCGTGACAGAGATGGAGGTAAGAGAGGAGGTTGCACTATTGATTAGGGAGGACATCACGGCAGTACTTAGAAAGGATATCCCGGGGGGAATGACAAGCGAGGCCATATGGGTAGAACTTAGAAATAAGAAAGGGGTGATCACTTTGATGGGATTATACCATAGGTCCCCCAATAGTCAGGGGGAATTGAAGGAGCATATTTGTAGGGAAATCACAGATAGGTGTAGGAATTATAGGGTTGTAATAGTAGGTGATTTTAACTTCCCTAATATTGACTGGACTGCCTTAGTACTAAGGGGTCAGATGGGGAAAAATTTGTTAAGTGTGTCCAGGATAGTTTTCTGAAGCAGTATGTGGATGGCCCTGCTAGAGAAGGGGCTACACTTGACCGCCTCTTAGGAAATGAGGATGGGCAGGTGGTTGATGTGTCAGTGGGGGAGTACTTTGGGACCAGTGACCATAACTCTATTAGCTTCAAGATCGTTACGGAACAGGTCCTCAGGTTGAAGTCCTAAATTGGGGGAAGGCTAATTTTGATAGCATCAGACAGGAACTCTCAACAGTTGAATGGGAGAGACTGTTTACAGGTAAAGGGACGTCTGGCAAGTGGGAGGCTTTTAAAAGTGAGATCGGAAGAATTCAGGGCTGGCATTTTCCTGTTAGATGGAAGGGCAAGGCTGGCAAGTTTAGGGAACCTTGGTTGACTAGGGGTATTGAGGGCCTGGTCAGGATAAAGAAGGAGGCATATGTCAGGTATAGGCAGCTGGGAACGAGCGAGACCCTCGAGGGGTATAGGGGATGTAGGACTACACTGAAGAAGGAAATTAGGAGGGCGAAAAGGGGCCATGAGATCTCCCTGGCAGATAAGATAAAGGAGAATCCTAAAAGATTCGATAAGTATATTAAGAGTAAAAGGGTAGCCAGGGAGACAGTCGGTCCCCTTAAGGATTAGTGTGGCAATCTATGTGTGGAGCCACGGGAAATGGGCGAGGTCTTAAATGAATATTCCTCGTCCATATTTACCGTGGAGAAGGTCATGGAAGCCAGTGAGTTCAAGGGAGGGAACAGCAATATCCTGAAGCATATCAACATTACAAAGGAAGTGGTGTTGGAGGTATTGAAGCGCAGTAAGGTGGATAAATCCCCAGGGTCTGACCAGGTGTATCCTCGGATGCCAGGGGAAGCAAGTTAGGAGATTGCTGGGGCCCTGGCCGAGATTTTTGTATCATCGTTAGCCACAGGTGAGGTACCGGAAGACTGGAGGATAGCTAATGCTATGCTTTTATTTAAGAAGGGCAGCAGGGATAAGCCAGGGAACTACAGGCCGGTGAGCCTTACATCAGTGGTGGGAAAGTTCTTGGAAGGGATTCTGAGAGACAGGATTTATATGCATTTGGAAAGGCAAGGTCAGATTAGGGATAGTCAGCATGGCTTTGTGCGTGGGAAATCATGACTCATGATTTTGATTGAGTTTTCCGAGGAGGTGACCAAGAGGATTGACAAGGGCAGGCCGATGAATACTGTCTACATGGACTTTAGCAAGGCCTTTGACAAGGTCCTGCATGGTAGGCTGGTCCAGAAGGTTCAAACACATGGAATCCAGGGTGAGCTAGCCAATTGGATACAAAATTGGCTTGGTGATAGGAGGCAGAGGGTGGTAGTGGAGGGTTGTTTTTCAGATTGGAAGCCAGTGACCAGTGGTGTGTCGCAGGGATCGGTGCTGGGCCCTCTGTTGTTTGTCGTATATATTAATGGCTTGGATGTGAATGTAAGGGGCATGATTAGTAAGTTTGCAGATGACACCAAAATTGGTGGTATAGTGGACAGTGAAGAAGGTTGTCTAAGTTTACAACAGGATATAGATCAACTGGAAAAGTGGGCAAGGGATTGGCAAATGGAATTTAACGCGGACAAGTGTGAAGTCATGCATTTTGGGAAGTTAAAACAGGGCAGGACATTTTCACTGAATGGCAGGGCCTGGGGAGTGTTGTTGAGCAGAGAGACCTTGGGGCGCAAGTACATAGTTCCCTGAAAGTGGCAACACAGGTAGACAGGGTGGTGAAGAAGGCGTCTGGCATGCTTGACTTCATCGGCTGAGGCATTGAGTACAAGAGTTGGGACGTCATGTTACAGTTGTACATAACGTTGGTTCGGCCGCATTTGGAGTACTGTGTGCAGTTCTGGTGGCTGCACTACAGGAAAGATGTGATTAAGCTAGAGAGGGTGCAGAAAAGATTCACAAGGATGCTGCCTGGTTTGGAGGGCCGGAGTTATAAAGAGAGATTGGATAGGCTGGGTCTGTTTTTCCTGGAGTGAAGGAGGCTGAGAGGGGACATGATAGAGGTATATAAAATTATGAGAGGCATAGATAGTGTAGACAGCCAGAGTCTGTTTCCGATGTAGGGGTGACTAAAACTAGAAGGCATAGATTTAAGGTAAGAGGGAGGAGGTTTAATGGGGATCAAAGGGGTAAATTTTTCACAGAAAGAATCGTGGGTATCTGGAATGAGCTGCCTGGTGGAGGCATGAACAGCAGTGACATTTATGAGGCATCTGGACAGGTACTTGAATGAGCAAGGCATAGAGGGATATGGAATTAATGCAGGCAGGTAGGATTAGTACAGATGGGCATTATGGTCGGCATGGACGCGGTGGGCCGAAGGGCCTGGTTCTATGCTGTACGACTCTATGACTCTCTGTGACTCCTGTTAATAGTTTAATTATCCACCACCATTCAGGACTGGCTGTGGCAGGACTGCAGAGCTTTGATCTGATCTGTTGGTTGTGAAATCGCTTAGCTCTGTCTATTGCATGCTGCTTCGACTGTTTGACATGCAAGTAATCCTGTGTTGTAGCTTCACCAGGTTGACACCTCATTTTTAGGTCTGCTTGGTGCTGCTCCTGACATGCTCTCCTGCACACTTCATTGAACCACTATTGTTCCCTTGGCTTGATGGCAATGGTAGAGTGAGGGATATGCCAGGCCAGGAGGTAACATATAGTGTTTAAATACAATTCTGCTGCTGCTGATGATCCACAGTGTCTCATGGATGCCCAGTTTTGAGCTGCCAGATCTGTTCATTTCTTCCCTCAGAAATAATTGGGAAAAAATTCCTATGGAATGCATGAATTAAATAAAAAGGAGAGAGAAATAAATATTGACAAAATAGATGGCAGCATTTGGAAGGTGAAAAGAAAGTTTTATTATTGATGAGTGAGAGGAATATATCACACTTTGGGGCTTCTGTAAGTAGATTTACTGATAATCTGGGGAATTGATAGGAAACTGCTTCATGTTTGGTGGGAACAAATTCTCACCCTTGGGGTGGAGCCAACAGCTGCATCCGTCCAATAACAGACAGAGTAGAAGTACTGTATCAGGCCTTGTTAGCTCAGTTGGTAGAGCATGAGACCTTTAATCTCAGGGTCTTGGATTTGAGACCCTTGTTGTGTGGTTGTTCTTCCCTTTTTCAGACTTCATCGGCAGAGAGTTCAAGGAGTGTTTGAAATTAAATTCAACAACATCACTAGATTTCAACCCTGCCGCCCCACCCCCCTCCCAGTGTAGTTGACAGGTCCCTCAACCTCTGCCCTCCCCATTCCGTTCCCTCCCAGAACTGCGACTCACTTTCCACCCCACCTGCCTCCACATCCAAAGGATCATCCTCCACCATTTCCGCCACCTCCAGCGTGATGCCACCACCTACCTCATCTTCCCCTCCCCTGTCAACATTCCGAAGGGATCGTTCCCTCCACAACACCCTGGTCCACTCCTCCATTATCCCTGACACCTCGTCCCCTTCCCAAGGCACCTTCTCATGCAATCGCAGGAGATATAATACCTGCCCTTTTCCCTCCTCTCTGCTCATTATCTGAAGCCCAAACACTCCTTTCAGGTGAAGCAGCGATTTACTTGTACTTCTTTCAATTATGTATACTGTATTCACTGCTCACAATGTGGTCTCCTCTAAACTGGGGAGACCAAACGCAGATTAGGTGGAACACCTCGGCTCAGTCCGAAAGCATGACCCCGAGCTTCTGGTTCCTTGCCATTTCAACACTCCCCCCTGCTCTCATGTCAAAATTTCTGTCTTGGGCCTGTTCCAGTGTTCCAGTGAACATCTCCATGGAAAGATCAATCTTACACGCTAGCTCAAATGTTGGATTTTGTATGTTTAGTATCTTTTCTCAACCAAAGATTACACTATCAATCATTCACCACTCTGTCTTCTCCTGAACTTCGAGTTCAAATTTGTTTGTGAAGTTGAGTGACACGTTAAGACAGCACAGTCTTTGTCTTTGTGAAGGAAGTGATTTCGGAATGGCTGTTTGAAACTGTCCCTCCTTGCACAGAAATTTAGTGCAAATACTCAAATCACCCACAATTTCTTCGTGAGAAATTTGTTCACAATTGCATTCAACATGGAAACCGCCTCAACATTAATCTCACTGAAGGAAAGTGTGACTGTGTTGTTTGTTTCAGAGTGTTGGTGCCGTTATGTGTCGCTCTTAACCAAGACTGGGACACAACGCAAGGTTGATCCAAGGTTGGCATATATTATCATTCAGGAGCAAGAAAAATCAAAAGGAACCAAACAAGAAAACCCAGTCTCCAGATGTGAGAATCTGTAGATCCGCTTTGGGAAAGTGAATCAGAGCAGAATGAAGGGTGAACTGTCCGACTACCCAGAAGAGATGAAGACACAGCTCAGTCAGCACGTTCCCCTGGTTTATGATGCTGAAACATTCCTCACACAGAAATTATTCAACCCGATGACAAACGTGCTTACAGCCGATAATTTATTGAGATAATTTTTTTTTGAGCTACAACACAAACAGCTACTTGACAATGTAGAAAATTGCCCAGGTGTGTCCTGTCCATAAAAAAAAAAAGCAGGACAAATCCAATCTGACCAGTTACCGCCCCATCAGTCTACTATCGATCATCAGCAAAGTGATGGAAGATGTCATTAACAGTGCTATCAATCACCACGCATTTAGCAATAATCTGCTCATCGATGCTCAGTTTAGATTCCGCCAGGGCCTCGTGGCAGGGAAATATATAGGGACAGGTGGGGATGTGGTAGGAATATGGGATTAGTGTTGGATTAGTAGAAATGGGTGGCTGATGGTCGGCACAGACTCGGTGGGCCGAAGGGCCTGTTTCAGTGCTGTATCTCCAAACTAAACTAAACCTGCAGACAAGGATGGTGCTGTTGTTGTATGGCATACTGACCTCTACCTTGCAGAGGCTCAGCGCCAACTCACAGACACTTCTTCCTTCCTCCCTCTGGACCATGACCCCATCGCCGAAAATCAAGCCACCATCCAAAGGACTGTCACTGACCTCATCTCCTCTGGAGATCTTCCCTCTACAGCTTCCAACCTCAGAGTCCCGCAACCCCGGACAGCCCGCTTCTACCTCCTTCCCAAAATCCACAAACGGGAATGTCCCGGCAGACCCATTGTGTCAGCCTGCTCCTGCCCCACTGAACTTATTTCTTCCTATCTTGACTCTATCTTTTCTCCGCTGGTCCAGTCTCTTCCCACCTACATCCGTGACTCTTCTGACGCCTTACGTCATTTTGACAATTTCCAGTTTCCTGGTCCCAACCTCCTCCTCTTTACTATGGACGTCCAATCGCTCTGCACCTCCATCCCCCACCAGGATGGTTTGAGGGCTCTCCGCTTCTTCCTGGAATGCGCAGCCAGCTGCAGTGACCTAATGATTCAGGCATCTGAGTGATGTCAATCATGATGTGATCAAATGATTGTCTGTTCCACTCTTTCCGTGGTGGGTTTTCACACTGAGTGGAAACGTGTTGGACATGGTCTGGAAATGTTTCACACCGCTCCATTCCCTGTTTCATTTACTTACAGAAGGTATATTTCCATCATTATACAACCCATAAGATGAACTTTTTTCAAAAGACTTCAGTGTATTTAACTCTGTGTCCAACACTGTGAGGCAGTTTTCTGTGTTTATAAAGAGTGCAATTTATTGACTGGTCTCTTGGATCTTGGATCAAACAGGGTGACAGATAGAGGTCTGTGTGCAGAGGGTTTGGAGGTGAGCTCTGATTCCTAACCCTTTCTGGATTGTGAGGAATAAAGAATGAATGAGAGAGAGAGAATGTGGGAGAAGGGATGATGGAAGAATTTGTCCGTGAACCTGATTAAAAGTGGCTCAAACGCAAGATAATATTAAGATATCAAGAGCAGAACATTAACATAATCTGAGTTCCGCGATCTGGTCGGGTCCCATTCCCCTGAATTGAGGAATGAACGGGTGGGAAATTCCACCTGGAGTTATATTTGTCTCCAATGAAGATGGGTTCACAGTGAGGATGGATTAGCTCAGTTGGGAGAACACTAGATTGAAGAACCAGGATACAATCCCTGGTTTCATCAGTTTTAATTTGGTGTCTCCATCAGTTTAAGTAGAGAGAATCAGAGGCGAGATTTTCCACTCTTAACCCCATGGGCTGAATTTTAAACTAACGGTGCGGCTCTCGGCAGAGACACCGGAAACGGGTGTCGTCACCACACGAGTAAAATGTGGCCGACCGACTCCAATCACGGAGCAGCCGACCAATTAATGAAGGGGAGGTGTGGGGCCCATGTAAACAAGGACCAGAGGCAGGGAACAAGGCACCGATGGCACCGACATCTGACACAACGGCAGGTGCTGACACCATATTTAAAGGGCTGCCAACCCTGCATTCACTGCTGCCTGGTTTAAAGAAGTGTCTTCCTGAGAGCCCTCTGATGCCCCAGGACCAGTTCTGCTGCCTCTGCTGCCCCAGGATCCGTTCTGCTGTCTCTGCTGCCCCAGGACCCGTTCTGCTGTCACTGCTGCCCCAGAACTCGTTCTGCTGCCTCTGCTGTCCCAGGACACGTTCTGCTGCCTCTGATGCCCCAGGACCCGTTCTGCTGCCTCTGATGCCCCAGGACCCGTTCTGCTGCCTCTGCTGCCTGCTGAGTAAGGAGCGGAATGCGAGCCTGCAGTGACCATGGTCCCACGGTTTAGCGATGCCTCCCTGCAGGTTCTCCTCCAGGTGGCAAGAGAAAGGTGGAAGATACTCTTCCCCAGGGATGGGAGGTGGAGACCTGCCCACCTGACCAAGCAAAGCTGGCTGAAGATAGTCGGTGAGGTCAGCAGACGTGGGGTCACCCCCAGAACATGGATCCAGTACAGGAAGTGGGTCAATGACCGGATCCAGGCTGCTCAGGCGAAAACTCAAAACACTTTGGACCCTTTGGACATTGCATGTGGCAGAGTGAGAGGGAGTGTTTGGTGGAAAGGGAGTGACCACCCAGTCATGTGTATTGGGGAAGGGCAGCAGGACATGCTGCCTGAGGCTTGGCTGCATCTCGGTGAGAGGTGCACGTCAGTCATTGTACAAACTCACACAGTCCCTCGAGAGGGGCCACATGCAGGAGGAATACGTGTGTCCCCATCATGGACTGCTGGACTATCACCATCAGATATGTTGGGCTTGTCCCCGCTGGGAGACTAACTTTGTTCATCATTGTGTCTGCAGGAGAAGACATCCCACAATTGGAAAGAGCGTGTCAAGACCGGCGGTGGATGCCTTATCTCCATGTCCTCATCCCGATGGAGGAGGAGGCCATGGAACAGGCAGGGCAGCAAAGCAGCTGTTCCATCGCTGATGGAGAGACAGGGACACCTACCCAAGAGAGTGAGTGAACATCTCCTGGGGCACAAGGGAGCATCTGCTGCAAAGGAGCCACACTGCTCATCTGTTCACCACTGCATCAATGGAGCTGCACGTTAGGGGTGGTTGGAATGTCATGATGGGAAGACCCTAACCCTTCAATGTCCCTGTTTTCTCAGGAAGGCCCGGATGAACGACGAAAGCAAAGAGCTGGAGAGACTGGGGGACAGTCGGACATGTCTGAGGAGGAGGAGGGAGCCTCAGAGGGTGCACCATCATCTCATTCCCCTGCACCCTTCACCAGCACAGAAACTCTCACGTTGGTGGGTATCCGTTCGCGGTTAGATTCTGGCATACAAACTGGTGAGCACATCACAGACAGGCCCGGGAAGCTGGCGGAGGCTGTGACAGCCGAGGCCACTGGGAGTTGGTGGTTTGTGGGAGGCCAGGCCCATGCTGTGCCCCAGGCTGATGACGTGCCTCTTGTGTCACCAGCAACACGGGAAATGCTGCAGCTGCAGTGAGAGGTCAGGCAACATCTGGCAGAGTTGCCAGAGGCTATGTGTACCCAAGCACGGACGATGGAGGAGTCCATCCAGGCCTTGGGTGCTGCACTGTCTCTGATGGGGGTGTGTCTGGCTTCCTCCATTGAGAGATTGGTGACTCTCATGGAGAACCAGATCCAGCCGATCAATCAGTGGCTGCCGGAGATGTGCACAGACTTTCACTCCATCACTTTGTCCATGAGCTCCATCCAGTGGTGACAAGGTGAGAGGGGGGACGAGGCACCTGAACTCTCCACTTGGTCCACGTCCCTCTCAGGTCAGCAGGGAGGTACAAGTGTGTCTTATAAGGGGGAGGAGCAGCTGGCTGCTACATCTGGGGGCCCCTCTCAGGGTGCTCCTGGTGTGGACGGTAATTCCAAAGTCCCTCTGCCAGTGACACCAGTGATGCCAGCACCTCCATCATCCTCGATGACAGAGGGGGTCCCTGTACCTGTGCCTGAGGTTCTTCATCTGGCACTGCTTGGGCAGCATCCTCCTGCACATCCTCATCATCAGAGGAGACATCACACTCCATGATATCCACACGAGTCAACACCTCACCCCTCTGTCATGCCAGATTGTGCAGAGCACAGCAAGCCACCATGATACGCTAGACCCTCGCCGGGACATACTGAAGAGCTCCACAGGAACAATCTAAGTGCCTGAATCTCATCTTCAGGAGACCAATGGCCTCTTTGATGGTCGCTCGGGTTGACCCGCAGCAGGTGTTGTACCTCTCCTCTGAATCGTTGTGTGGGTTCCTCACAGACGTCAGTACTCATGTTCTCACTGGGTTGCCCTTGTCTCCAAGGATCCATCTCAGAAAGCGCATGGGGCCACGGAAAGTTTCTGGCACCTGGGAGTGCCTTGGTATGCAGGCGTTGTGGCTGCTTCCCGGGATTTGTGCACACACCTGTAGGATCCATTTGTGATGGTCACGGACCAGTTACACACTGAGCAAGTGGAAGCCCTTCCTGTTGAAGGCTGCTGGCTGGTCTGCAGGAGCCTTGATGGTCACATGGGTGCAGTCGATGACACCCTACATCTGGGGGAATCCAGCGATGGCCCCGAATCCTATAGCCCTCTCAGCGTGACTGTTTGGATCGATGTGCACATAGTCACCGGCCCTCCTGAACAGGACATTGGTGACCTCCTTGATGCACTGATTCACCACAGACTGTGAGATTCCACACATATCTCCAGTGGATCCCCGCAATGATCTGCTGGTGGAGAAGTTCAGTGGCACGGTGACCTTCAGTGACACTGGCATCAGGTGCCCACCAAGTCCCATGGGGCACAGCTGCATCATGGCAGAGAGATCAGTGACAACCTCCGTGGAGAGGCGCAGTCTGCGGAGACACTGTCACTCGGACATCTGCAGGTAGTTGAACCTCGGCTGACGTGTTCCTCTGCCTCCTTCTCCAGCCTCCTGTTCGAGGCTGGCCCTCCTGTGGGCCCCCAAGCTGCTGTGGTGTCCCTGCTGGTGCCTGCGTCTCCCTCCCTCCCTCTCTACTCCTCCTCCTCTTCAATGGGAGCCTCGAATCCAGGGTGAATGAGGCCCATGACAGGTTGCCCCTCCCTGAGTTCAAGGCCTTCACAGTAAACAACACCCAACCACATTTACCTCATTTGTCACCCTCAATGAGGTGGCACTGCCCCAATAACACCCTGGTGTGGCTCACCCTGCAGAGCTGGCACATTGGCCCCCACTCCTGACAGTGTTTCCCGATGCCCTTTCCCCCTCCACCCTTGCTGCCAAGTTACGCTGCCTCACCCGACAGCTTCCCAGTGAAGCCAACACTCAGCTCCCACCTCCCAGTCACCTCCTTTAACCAGGCGAGGCTCTGAAGCCCCAGGGCTCCCGTGTGCTATTAATTCAATTGGATCCAGTGAATAAAATTGCTGACAATTGGACTCATAAATACTTTAAATGCCTTCTTGAGTGTGGATGTGCGAAGTCTGCCCTCCATGTCAGCCGCCGACAGAAATATCCGGTCCGACGCCTTCCATCCCTATTTTATACACCCCCCTCCCCCTCCCCAGCCTCCATTCCCGCCTCCAACGGTCCCTTAAAATTCTGGCCCATGTCTCTAAGACTAATGGGAGTGAAACTACAGCTGCTCCTTGGACTGAACAGGGAGAGCTGCTCTCTCTGTGTTGAAAGTGAATGAATCTGCTCTTTACCTTGTCTTACTGGAACGTTCACTGTCTGGAAATGTCTGTTTGAAAATGTTTTCCTGTTATATTAATGGAGCAGAGGAGCAGATGTGAGGTGCTGTTCAACAGCGAGGTTTGGAAGTGGGTGAAGGGGTGGAGTGACGGTGGGAGTGAGAGGCGCAGTGAGTTGGCCATTCTCAATAGAGTGTCAGGAATGAAGGTCAGCGGAACAGACCAGGCAGGAAACACAGAAAGAGCGAGGAGAAGCTGGTGTGAAAAACAGAGATTAAACAACAGGCTTGTTCAGTTGGTTTGGGTCTGGTGTTTAGAATACCCGGAATCTGGGTTCACTTCACTTCCAACTCAGCAATTGTACCAACATTATGTTCATAAAACCATCGAATGATACCCAAAGAAGGAGTCAATTTGGTCCATTGTGTCAATGCTGTCTCTTTGGTTATGCTATCCAATTAGTTCTGATGCTCAGCTTTTTCCTGTAATCTGTACATTTTCCTTCCAGTATTTATCCCTATTGCTTTTCAAAGTTACTAATGAATCTGCTTTCAAGTCCTGATCAGACAGTGCATTCCAAATCACAACACATCACCGTATAAATCCCGACCTCATTTCGCCTCTGGTTCTTTTCTCAATCACCTGATAAATACATCCTCTGGTTACTGACCCTTTTGCCACTGGAAACAATTTCTCCTTATTTAACTTCTTGAAAACCTTCTTGATCATGTCACATACTAGACTGCCAGTAAAACTGAAGCCCATGTAATAAAAGGGACAATGACAGCATGGATATGAAATTAGCAGACTGATAGGAACATAGGAGCAGGAGGAGGCCATTCAGCCCGTCGAGCCAACCCCGCCATTCAATATGATGATGACTGATCATCCACTTCAATGTCTTTTTCCCCACACTATGTCCATATCTCTTATGTCATTTGCATTTAGAAATCTGTCAATCTCTGCTTTAAACATACTCAATGACTGAGCTTCCACAGCCCTCTGGGGTAGAGAATTCCAAAGATTCACAACCCTCTAAGTAAAGAAATTTCTCCTCGTCTCTGTCCTAAGTGGCTTTCCCCTTATGTTGAAATTGTGTCCCCTGGTTCTAGATTCCTCAACCGGAGGAAATAGCTTCATCTACCTGTCTGTCCCTTTAAATATATGGTAAGTTTCAATGAGATCACCTCTCATTCTTCGAAACTCTAGAGAATACAGTCCCAGTTTCCCCAAAATCTCTTCATCGGACAGTCCCGCCACCCCGGGAACAAGTCTGGTGAACCTTCGTTGTACTCCCTCTATGGCAATGATATCCTTCCTAAGGTAAGGGGACCAAAACTGCACACAGTATTCCAAAGTGCAGTCCAACCAAGGTTATATACAATTGAAGCAAGACTTCACTACTCCTGTACTCAAATCCTCTTGTGATAGAGTCTAACATGTCATTCGCCTTCCCAATTGCTTGCTGCACCTGCATGTTAGATTTCAGTCACTTACTGACAAGGACACCCAGGCCCCTTTGTCCATCTACACTTTCTAATCTCTTACCATTTAAGAAATGATCTGCACATCTGTTTCTCCTACCAAAGTGGACAACCTCACATCTTTGCACATTATATTCCATGTGCCACTTTCTTGTCCACTCACTATGTCTGTCCAAATCCCCCTGAAGCCGCTTTGCATCTTCCTCACAACACACATTCCCACCTAGTTTTGTGTCATCTGCGGACTTGGAAATAGTACATTTGGTCCCCACATCCGAATCATTGATATATATTGTGAACAGCTGGGTCACAGTGTGGTGGTGAACAGTTGTATTTCTGTCTGGAGGAAGGTTTACAGTGGGTTCCTCATGGTTCCTCATAACTTCAGTTATGTGCAGAGACTGGAAAAGCTGGGGTTGTTCTCCTTGGAGCAGAGCAAGTTCAGAACAACTTTGACAGAGTTAGAATCAAGGAATCAAATGGTTACAGGACAGAAGGAGACCATTCAGTCCATCATGTCCATGACAGCTCTTTGCAAGAGCAAATCAGCTAATTCCACTCCTCTGCCCTTTCATTGTAACCCTGCACATTTTCTCTATTCAGGTGTTTATCCAATTCCCTTTTGAAAGCCACGATTGAATCTGCCTCCAGCACACTCTCAGGCAGTGTATTCCAGATCCAAACCACTCGTTCTGTCCCACACCCCTGGTACCATTGCAGAAAATCTCTTCTGTTCATTTCATCCCTCATAAATAATTGAAATGAAATGTTTATTAGGAAATGCACAACATAAAAAGGAGAGAGAGATAAATGTTGAGCAAAATAGAAGTCAATGTTTGGAAGGTAAAAAGAGCAAAAGATGTAACTTTTATTCTGTATGAGTGAGAGGAATATATCACACTTTGGGGATTTTGTAAGAGGATTTATTGATAAACCTGGGATTTGAGAGGAAGCTGGTTCATGGTTTACCGAACAAATTCAGCCCCTGGGATGGAGCCAACAGCTGCACTGTCCAATAACAGACAGGACGGGGACACTGTCTCAGGCCTAGTGAGCTCAGTCGATGAAAGCATGAAACTCTGAATCTCAAGTTTTTGAGTTTGAGCCCCACGGTGGGTGTTTCTTATTTCCTTTTTAGGCTGATTTTACAGGCATTCTCCAGCTCTGAATTCCTCGGCAGAGAGTTCAAGGAGTGTTTGAAATGAGATTCAACAGCAGTATGAGAAAGTCTCTCCTTGATTCAGGACTCTTACCTCTCTGCAGCAACTCGCTGCTGAAGATTGAACTTTATCTCATTTCATTCTCAGCTCAGTTTCAGTGTGGATCACTGGGACTTCTGGCTGTCTCCCACTTCACAATCCATCAGTGCTGAGAAATCAATGGGGAATATTACTCACATGTTACAATGTTTTATAAATACTTGAATGTATTTCACACTGTGTCTAACAGTGTGAATCTCCCCTGGTATATCAGCTCACCAATACTTCAACAGAACATTCACATAATGTGAGCTCTGACATCTGTTCAGATCCCATTCCCAAGACCTGGAAAGTGGGATTGGGCTGGATCGCTCTTTTTCAGCTGGCACAGACACGATTGCTAAATGGTCTCATTCTGTGCCATAAATTTTCTCCATTTTCTATGTTCTATGAAGTGAGGTGCGATTGGGATGGGCAATTCCACCAGGGTTGTATTTTCTCCCAAAACAATGACACAAGGGCTACTTCACTTTTTTATTCATTCATTCATGCGATGTGGGCGTTGCTGGCCAGGCCAGCATTTACTGCCCATCCTTAATTGCCCTTGAGAAGGTGGTGGGGTGGGCTGCCTTCTTGAACCACCCTTGAGTGAGTGTGGCATCAAGGATCCCTAGCAAAATTGAAGTCACTGGGAATCAGGGGGAAAACTCTCCACTTGCTGGAGTCATACGTCGCACAAAACAAGATGGTTGTGGTTCGTGGAGGCCAATCATCTCAGCCCAGGACATTGCCTCAGGAGTTTCTCAGGGTAGTGTCCTAGACCCAAACATCCCAGCTGTTTCATTGACGACTTTCTCTTCAACATAAGTCAGAAGTGGGAATGTTAGATGATGACTCACAACTCTTCAGATACTGAAGCAGTCTGTGCCTGCAAGCAGCAAGACCTGAACAACATTCAGGCTTGAGCAGATAAGTGGCAAGAAACCTTCTGGCCACACAAGTGCCAAGCAGTGAACATCTCCAATGAGAGAGAAAAAAATCTACCTTTTGATATTCAGAAGCATTATCATCGTTAAATCCCCCATCATCAATATCTTGACCAGAAACGTAACTTGACCAGTCACATCTATGCTGTGGCTAGAAGCGCAGGTCAGAGATTACGAATTCTGCAGCAAGTATCTCACCTCCTGACACCCCAAATCCTGTCCACCATCTACAAGGCACAAGTCAGGAGTGTGATGGAATACATCCCACTCAACAACACTCAAGAAGCTCAACACCATCCAGGACAAAGCAGCGCACTTGATCGGCACCTAACCCGCCACCTTAAACAATCAATCCCTCCAGAACCAGTACACAGTGGCTGCAGTGTGTACCATCTCCATATGCACTGCAGCAACTCGCCAAGTATCCTTCAACAGCACCTTCCAAACTCGTGACCACTACCACCTCGAAGGACAAGGGCAGCAGATGCATGGGAACTCACTACCTGCAGGTTCCCCTCCAAGTCACTCACCATCCTGACTTGGAATGATATCGCCATTTATTCACTGTTGTTGGGTCACAATCCTGGAACTCCCTCCCCAACGGCAGTGTGGGTGTTCCTGCACCATATGGACTGCATCAGTTCAAGAAGGCAGCTCTCCACCACCTTCTCAACAGCAATAGGAATGGGTAATAAATGCTCGCCTTATCAGCGATACTCACACCCAAGAATGAATAAAAACCAAATCACTCTCCACAGATTCCCCACAATCTGGGCTTGGACATTTACTTCAGGAGCACAGAGCTTTATATCACTGCAACATGAGTTCCAATCTTCATATTCTGTTCACTTTTCACATTATTTTCTACCAGTCCACGAGCTTTTATTAATTCAGTATTCGGGTCTCTGCTCCTCCGCCGTTTCTAACATCTCACCTTTTACAAAAAAAACACTCTGATCTATCTTCGGTAGTCGATGACCCCTCATTTTAAACTCCATCTGCCAAAGCATTGCTCACTCACTTAATCTATCAAGAAGATTTGAAAATAAATTTCTTGCCAAAGGATAATTTTCTGCATCTGCTCCCTCGCCATTTGCTTTTCCCATTTGTCTTTCACTTGGTGCAAATCCAGAGAAAGTAATGATGGAAGGAAGGAGGGGAGGAAAAATCCTGCTCCGTTTCGTGATCCCTATTTGATCTTCATTCCAGTGCAGTTTGGGTGAAGAATTCCAATTGTCTGTCTCAATTTTAATAAAGTATAAACAATTCTGGAATCACTGTCTGGACATTGACAAGAACAGGTTTCGAGGCTGACTTTGCAAATCAGCTCACCCAACATAAATAATACACGAAACAGCTCATAAACTAGCGACAAGGATGGGATCCGAACCCACGTGTGCAAAGCACAATGGATCAGCAATCCATCGCCTTAACCTCTCGGCCACCTTGTCAGTTGCAGATGCATAATTGTCACCTTCAGCACAGCTTCTGGCTGTGCAGCCAGCTGTGGAATGATGGAAATATATCTTCTGTAAGTAAATGAAGTTGGGAATGGAGCGTTGTGAAACATTTCCAGACCATGTCCAACACGTTTCTACTCAGTGTGAAAACCCACCACGGAAAGATTGGAACATACAATCATTTCATCACATCATGATTAACATCACTCAGACACCTGAACCATTCGGTCACTGATGAAGTCATGATGACCAAATTTCTCATGAAATGAAAAATGAACTAACTGACTGGAAGAATTGCTTTAACCCCACATGATCAGCGAGGCACAGCATCAGGCCGACTTGTCGGGTGGTGTAAACAGATATCACTGCTTCTGATCTTCACCAGAACAGAGAGTGAGATGTAAAATTGATCATCAAACAGACTGTGAGAGAATACAACAGAATAAAACACATGGAGAGACACTGTGGAATAACAAATAGATTTGATTGGAATGTTGAAATTTTGATTGGAATGGATAAAACACCAGAAACAGCAGATTAAATTGGGATTCTCATCATGATATTGATCTGGGACAGAAAAGAGAAACTGATGGAAAGAAGAGAAGGAAGAAAAGAAAGGATGGAACTGTTCAATCTTTTCAGTTTTTTCACTCGCCCATCAAAGCTGATAAAAAAAGTTGCAAATAACAGAGAATTTCACCAAAAAGGGAGATTAAATGTTGCTGAAACCTTGGATCGAAGGATGCCCCAAAAGATCACCTGTTTAACTGTCTCCTCACTGGGGGATTTCAATCAGTGAGCAATATTATTCTCTACTTTTTTTGTTAATTGGTCCCAGAACTGTCACTTGGAATTAATATCTGTGTTCCGACTCCTGAATAATAACATTGTGAGTTTGTCGATATTTTCTGGACACAGTTCCTGCTGAAAGAACTAAGAACTCTTTTCTAATTTGCACAATACTCTATGCACACTCATCAAGCCTGCTAAGCTAGCATCCTTGGTGCTGCTCTCTCTTCTCCCAAACTTCATCTCACGTGACTGTTCCATCATCACTCTGACAGTGGGAGGGGTTGATCCCACTATCTTCAGCATTAACCCTTTACATCCTTATACCACACTGTCTGTCCAAAAAAAATGGGTGGAGGGAACTTCCTTCATTTATCAAAACGCCAACAGCAGCACAGTGGCGCAATGGTTAGCACCGCAGCCTCACAGCTCCAGCGACCAGGATTCAGTTCTGGGTACTGCCTGTGTGGAGTTTGCAAGTTCTCCCAATGTCTGTGTGGGTTTCCGCCAGGTGCTCTGGTTTCCTCCCACCTCCAAAAGACTTGCAGGTTGATAGGTAAATTGGCCATTGTAAATTGTCCCTAGTGTAGGTACGTGGTTGGAGAATGGTGGGGATGCAGTAGAGAATATGGGATTAATGTAGGATTAGTATAAATGGGTGGTTGCTGGTTGGCATAGACTCGGTGGGCCGAAGGGGCTATATCTCTAAATAAGAAAAGTAAAATCAAAGCTCCCAGTCGTAAATCAACTCAAACCCATTAGAGAGATAGAGGGAGACTGTCAGAGAACTTCCTGCATCCAGTCCTGACCCTGTCACACTCAGCAGCTTCTCACCCAGACCCCACTCTCATCAACACTGAACATTGTTACCGAGACCCTTCAAATACTGTTTATAAAAGGGAGAAAAATTCAAACTTTATCACAGCTAGATTGAATAGAACAAAGTTTAATATCTTCTCGTCGTCACTCGGTAACCACATGAGACAGTCCTTAAATCAGTAGCATAAATTATCAGCTGTAAGAATGTTTGACATTGGGTTGAATCATTTCTGTGTGAGGAATGTTCCAGCATCATAAACCAGGGGAACGTGTTGACTGAGCTGTGTCTTCATCTCTTCTGGACAGTTCACCCTTCATTCTGCTCTGATTCACTTTCCCAAAGCGGATCTACAGATTCTCAAATCTGGAGACTGGGTTTTCTTATTTTGTTCCTTTTGATTTTTCTTGCTCCTGAATGATAATATATTCCAACCTCGGATCAAACTTGCCCTGTCTCCCAGTCTTGGTTAAAAGCGACAAATAACGGCAACAACATTCTGAAACATACAACACGGTCACATTCTGCTTCAGTGAGATTAATGCTGAGGCAGTTTCCGTGTCGAATGCGATTGTGAACAAATTTCTCTCAAGGAAATTGTGAGTGATCAAGTATTTGCACTGAATTTCTGTGCAAGAAGGGACAGTTTCAAACAGCCATTCCCAAATCACTTACTTCACAAAGACAAAGACTGTGCTGTCTTAACATGTGAATCAACTTCACAAACAAATTTGAACTCGAAGTTCAGGAGAAGACAGAGATGTGAATGATTGACAGTGTAATCTTTAAATCATAATTTTCCGTTTCTTCGTTGAAGTGAGGCTCAACCCTAAGCCACGAGAGATCGCGGAAAGCTACAAACTTGGATCCAGAAAACAGAAAAGTAGTGAAACAGTTGGTGAGTACATTGTGACACTGAAGAATTTATCACCACATTGCAACATTGGCACATTCTTAGACCGTACATTATGAGACAGATTTGTGCTTATATTGGTGGATGAGGAAAGATACTAAACACACAAAATCCCAATTTGAGCTAGTGTGTAAGATTGCTCTTTCCACGGAGATAGCATCAAAGAATGCTCGTGAATTTCATCCTATGCCAGTGACAGTAACACACTTCAGAGGAACTTAAACACACTGGTCAAATGGGCTTTCACACAACAGATAAAATTTTACACAGAGACTTGTGAAGTGATACAGTTTGGGAGGAAGAATGAGACAATGTACACCAATCTTTTTTGATCAAGGTTTGAAAAGGTTTCTAAGAGCAAACAGGACACTTGGCTTTATTAATAGAGGCATAGAGTAAAAGCAAATAAGTTATGCTAAACCTTTATAAAACACTGGGGCTGAATGGCCTACTCCTGTACCTCCACGGAAAGCTTCCACTCCAGGCTCGGACACCCTCTTCAGGATCACTCTCCATACATCCCGCCACTCCACACACGGATATCTCCCTCAGGATCAGATCACAGCTCCACAGTCCTGCCACATCCAGTCGTGAATGGTGGTGGATAATTTAATAACTAACAAGATGAGGAGGCTCCAAAAACATTCACATCCTCAATGATGGTGGTGCTGAGCACGTCAGTGCAAAAGATGAAGCTGAAGCATTTGCAACCATCTTCAGTCAGAAATATTAAGTGGATTTGATCTGTGCTAATTTCAGCTCGTCATGCTCGCTGGTGCCTTGGTCCTCTGGTGCTAATTTCAGAGTAAATCATGCAGCTTGACAATTGGAGCCAAAGAAAAAGACACAGGAGAGGTTGAAAGTTCCAAAACCTGGGATTGATCCAAGAACTGTTTAACTGTTAGTACAGCACGAACTCAACAAAGCTATTTCAACAACACGCTAAAGCCACCATTCTGTCACTGCTTTGGAAGACAATATATACATTAAAGTGTTTGTAAAAAGTTACAGAACACAACATGTGAGTAATATTCCCCATTGTTTTCTCAATACTGAGGGATTGTGAAGTGGGACACAGCCAGAAGTCCCACTGTGCCACACTGACCCTGAGCTATGAGTGAAATGAGATCAAGTTCAATCTTTAGCAGAGAGATTCTGGAGAGAGGTAAGAGTCCTGAATCAAGGAAAGACTTCCTGACACAATAAAAGCAAAATACTGCAGATGCTGGAAATCTGAAATAAAAACAAAAAGTGCTGGAAATACTCAATAGCTCTGGCAGCATCTGTGGTGAGAGAAACAGAGTTAACGTTTCTGGTCTGTGACCTTTCATCAGAACTGACACAGGTTAGAAAATAATTAGGTTTTAAACAAGTGAAGGGGAGGGGCATGTGGGAGAGAACAAAGGGGAAGGTGTTTGATAGTGCAGAGGGAAGGAGAGATTAAATAACAAAGCTGTCCTGGGACAAAGGCAAAGAGTGTGTTAATGCTTGTGGTTGCCTGACACCAGTCATGCTCTGATGTTATTGAACACAATGTTCAATTCACAAGGCTGTAGAGTGCCGAATCAAAAGGTCAGGTGCTGCTCCTCGAGCTTGGGTTGATTTTCACTGGAACACTGGAACAGGCCAAAGACAGAAATGTTGACATGAGAGCAGGGGAGAGTGTTGAAATGGCAAGCAACCCGAAGCTCAGGATCATGCTTTCGGCCTGAGCAGAGGTGTTCCATCTAATCTGCGTTTGGTCTCCCCAGTTTAGAGGAGACCGCATTGTGAGCAGTGAATACAGTATACATAATTGAAAGAAGTACAAGTAAATCGCTGCTTCACCTGAATGGAGTGTTTGGGGCTTTAGATAAAGAGCAGAGAGGAGGGAAAAGGGCAAGTATTATATCTCCTGCGATTGCATGGGAAGGTGCCTTGGGAAGGGGACGAGGTAGTGGGGGTAATGGAGGAGTGGACCAGGGTGTCGCGGAGGGAACAATCCCTTCGGAATGCTGACAGGGGAGGGGAGGATGCGTTTGGTGGTGGCATCACGCTGGAGGTGGCGGAAATGGTGGAGGATGATCCTTTAGATGTGGAGGAAGGTGGGGTGGAAAGTGAGGACAAGGGGAACCCTGTCGCAGATCTGGGAGGGAGGGGAAGGGGGAAGGCAGAGGTTGAGAGTCCTGTCAACTACACTGGGAGGGGGCGGGGTGGGAGTAGTTGAAATCTGGTGATGTTGTTGAATTTAATTTCAAACACTCCTTGAACTCTCTGCTGATGAAGACTGAAAAAGGGAAGAACAACCACACAACAAGGGTCTCAAATCCAAGGCCCTGAGATTAAAAGTCCCATGCTCTACCAACTGAGCTAACAAGACCTGATACAGTACTTCTACTCTGTCTGTTATTGTACGGATGCAGCTGTTGGCTCCACCCCAAGGGCGGGAATTTGTTCCACCAACTATGAAGCAGTTTCCTATCAATTCCCCAGATTATCAGTAAATCCACTTCCAGAAGCCCCAAAGTGTGATATATTCCTCTCACTCATCAATAATAAAACTGAAATCTTTTTACCTTCCAAATTCTGCCATCTATTTTGTCAGTATTTATTTCTCTCTCCTTTTTATTTAGTTCATGCATTTCTTCAGAATTTTTTTTTCAATTATATCTGAGGGAAGAAATGAACAGATCTGGCAGCTCAAAACTGGGCATCCATGAAGCACTGTGGGCCATCAGCAGCAGCAGAATTGTATTTAAACACAATATGTTACCTCATGGCCTGGCATATCCCTCACTCTACCATTACCATCAAGCCAAGGGAGCAATAGTGGTTCAATGAAGTGTGCAGGAAGGCATGTCAGGAGCAGCACCAAGCAGAGCTAAAAATGAGGTGTCAACCTGGTGAAGCTACAACACAGGATTACTTGCATGTCAAATAGCGGAAGCAGCATGCAATAGACAGAGCTGAGTGATCTCACAACCAACAGATCAGATCAAAGCTCTGCAGTCCTGCAACATCCAGTCCTGAATGGTGGTGGATAATTAAACAATTAACAGGAGGACGAGGCTCCACAAATATCCCCATCCTTAATGATAAGGGAGACCAGTATATCAGTGCAAAATACAAGGTTGAATCATTTGCAACCATCTTCAGCCAGAAGTGCCAAGTAGATGATCAATCTCGGCCTCCTCCTGAGGTCCCCAGCATCACAGGTGCCAATCTTCAGCTAAATCCACTTCACTCCACATGATATCAAGAAATGGCTGAAGGCTCTGGATACTGACAACATCCTGGCTGCAGTGCTGAAGACTTGTGCTCCAGAACTAGCCACGCCGCCCGCCAAGCTACAACACTGGCATCTACCCAGCAATGTGGAAAATTGCCCAGGTATGTTCTGTATACAAAAGGCAGGACAAATCCAACCCGGTCAATTCCTGCCCGATCAGCCTCCTCTTGATCATCAGTAAAGTGATGGAAGGTGTCGTTGACAGTGCTATCAAGCAGCACTTACACAGCCATAACCTACTCACCAATGCTCATTTTGGGTTCCGTCAGGGCCACTTAGTTCCTGACCTCATTATGGCCTTGGCCCAAATATGGACAGAAGAGCTGAATTCAGGAGGTGAGGTGAGGTGACAGTGACTGCTCTTGCCAAGGGCATCAAGGAGCCCTTGCAAAATTCAAGTCAATGGCAATCAAGGATAAAAATCTCCACTGGTTGGAGTCATACCTTGCGCAAAGGAATATGGTGCTGGATGTTGGTGGCCAATCATCTCAGTACCAGACATCGCTCAGGAGTTCCTCAGGGTAGTGTCCTCGGCCCCAACCGTCTTCAGTTGCTTCATCAAAGAACAAACAAAGAACAAAGAAAATTACAGCACAGGAACAGGCCCTTCGGCCCTCCAAGCCTGCGCCGATCCAGATCCTCTATCTAAACATGTCGCCTATTTTCTAAGGGTCTGTATCTCTTTTCTTCCTGCCCATTCATGTATCTGTCTAGAATCAATAAACTTCCTTCCATCATAAGGTCAGAAGTGGAAATGTTCACTGATGATTGCAAAATGTTCAGTTGCATTAGTAACTCCTCAGATACTGAAGCAGTCCGTGTCCACAAGTAGAGAGACCTGGGCAAGATTGGGCTTGGACGGATAAGTGGCAAGTAACATGCACGCCACAAAAATGCCAGGCAATGACCATTTCCAACAAGAGTGAATCTAACCATCTCCCCTTGGCAGTCAATGACATTACCATTGCTGAATCCTTCACAATCAACATCCGGGGGGTTACCAATGAGCAGAAACTGAATTGGATCAGTCATAAAAATACCGTAGCTACAAGAGCAGGTCAGAAGCTGGGAATTCTGCGGCAAGTAACTCACCACCTGTCCACCATCTACAAGGCACAAGTCAGGAGTGTGATGTAATACTCCCCACTTGCCTGGATGAGTGGAGCTCCAACAACACCAAAGAAACTCAACACCATCCAGGACAAAGCAGATCACTTGATCAGCACTCCATCCACTACTTTAAATATTCACTTCCTGCACCACCAGTGAACAGTGGCAGCAGTGTGTACCATCTACAAGATGCACTGCAGCAACTCACCAAGCCTCCTTCGACAGCACCTTCCAAACCCCCAATCTCGACCACCTAGAAGGACATTGGATGAATGGGAACACCACCATCTGCAAGCTCCCCTCCAAGTTACACACTGTCCTGACTGGGAACTATATCACCATTCCTTCACTGTCACTGGATCAAAATCGTGGAACTCCCTTCCCAACAGCACTGTGGGTTTACGTACAACACATGGACTGCAGCAGCTCCAAAAAGGCAGCTCACCACCACCTTCTCAAGGGCAATTAAGGATGGACAATAAAGGCTGCGTTTGCTGACAACGCAACCACTAGGTGGCACAACTCGCTTTCTCCCCCTGCTTTGCACCGGCCGCTTCCACCCTCCATAGTCGCTCGCTCCAGACCTCGCTGCTCCCCACCCTACTTCCCTGGCCGATTGTCTCCCGATCATGTCACCCCATTCTCCAGTCGTTCGCTCACTCCCCACCCCCCCTCCCCTCCAGCCACTAGCTCTAGGCTGCGCTGCTTCCCTTCTCTCGGCCACTTGCTCCCACGTTTGTCCAGTCTCCACGCGCCGCCCGAAGAAGCAAGGTGGGCTGCAAAGTGTGACGTAGGAGTGAGTAGTGAGTGGCCGAGAGGAGGGAAGTGGCATGGCCTAGAGCTAGCGGCTGGAGCGGGGGTTGGGGGGCAGAGAGCAAGCAGCCATAGAGCTGGATGACGCGAGTGGGGAACAATTGTCCAGGGGAGCATCGAGGTGGACAGCGAGCGGCTGAGGGGAGGAAGCGTCGAGGCCTGGAGCGAGTTGCCGAGGGGGGAGAGCTCCAGCCTCAAAGTCTCCTATTCAGCCGCTTCCTCCAGCTGAGTGAGTGGCTGGATACCTGATGACGCTTTAGCGCACATGTGCGAAGATGGACCAAGCGCGGATATGAGATGATGTTGGCGCTGCGCAATGACATCATCCGCCACATGTGCCACTTAATCCTGGCAAGATGTACCTGTGCCTATGCACAGCTTGGCACAGTCCGATGATGTCAGCGGGCCGCTCCATTGACAGGAATCACATTGTGCCAGCAGTGCCCACAACCCAGGAAAGAATAAAAAAGAGATTTACCACAATGGTAGCAGGGTGAGGGATTTCAGTTATGTGGAGAGATTGGAGAAGCTGGGGTTGTTCTCCTTGCAGCAGAGAAAATTCAGAAGAGATTTGACACATTTGTTCAAAATCATGAAGGTTTTCAATATTTTAAATAAGGAGAAACTGTTTCCAGTGGTAAAAGGGTCAGTAAGCAGAGGACACAGATATCAGGTGATTGGCAGAAGAACCAGAGGTGACATGAAGAACCATTGTTTACACAGCAATGTGTTGTGATAAAGAAAGAAAAGACTTGCATTTATATAGCACCTTTCAAGACCACTGGACATATCAAAGCACTTTGTAGACAATTAAATACTTTTGAAGTGTAATCACTGTTGTAATGTCAGAAATGCAGCAGCTAATACCCACAAACAGCAATGTGATAATGACCAACTGATCTGATTGAGGGGCAAATATTGATCACAACACCAGGGAGAATTGCTCTTCACTTGTTTGAAATTGCAGCATGGGATCTTTTACATTCACCCAAACATGCAGACCAGGTCTTGGTTTAACATCACACCTGAAAAGCAGCACCTTCAACACCCTCAGTGCTGCACTGGAGTGTCAGCTGTGAAATCTGAACCCAGAAGCTTGTGATTTCGAGGTGAGTGTGACCAACTGAGCCACAGCTTTTACCTGAGTCTCAGTCCTTCTACCAACAATTTCTATCGGGTCTGTCACGACCCCTCATGATTGTGAACACCTCTATCAAATCTCCTCTCTAAAGAGAACAACCCCAGCTTCTCCAATCTATCCACATAACTGAAATCCTAACCACATGTTGCAGAAATCGATTTTTCCTCAAGTTCCTTCTGGTTTTGTGAGTCACCTTAAATCTGTAACCTTCGGTTATTGACCTTTCAGCAGTTAGAAACAGTTCCTCAGTATTTACTCTACCTCAAACCTTCAAGGAAGCTCTGCAAAGTAACTGAAAATCAAGTTGTCAGAAGTGGGATTTAAACACATGCCTCCAGTGAAAGCTGCAACCTGAACAGAGAAGCTGAAACCGCTCAGTCACCTCAACTGTTGAGACCTTTTTGACCTCGTCCTCACTTCTGTATTTTGAAAGGTTCACTCATTTCAGGAACTTATTCAATGTTACTGGAATGCTCAGTGATTGGGATATTAACTCCCCCGGGTTTTCCTGAGCTTGTTCTCGGTGTATGGGGATGTTTATCCTGGGCTGTGGAATCTTGCATCCCTGTAATGGACATTAACCCACTGATTGAATCTGTATTCACTGCTTTCCACTGGTGCTGGGTAATTGCAGAGTGTGGGGCCGGAATGTTGCTGCTTGTCCCGGCCTCACTCACTCTGGGAAAGAGTGAATAATTGATGCGTCTGTTTCTGCATCTGAAATGTGACTTCGATCTGCTGTTATTAACCGAGGCAGCGCTGCAGAAGGATACGTTAATAATCTCTCACTAATCAACTGCAAACAGTCAGAATGTGTAACTTTGAGCAGCGCTTTCTGCACCGTCAGGGCTGGAAAGTTGAGGGAGGGAGAGACACTGTCAGTATCTGAGTGTATACAGCACTGTACAGAGAAAGAGCCAATATACCGGGGCTGAGACACAGTGCATCTTTTCACATTTAATCACAATAATATCCACAGTCAGGAGCTGAAAATGATGAAAAAACGAATAGCAAGAGCAAAATTAAGAAATGTAAGTAATTATAGATTAGCTGATCAGCTTTCACTGTGTTACCTGGTCGTCTACTGTTTTATATTCAATGCTGTCTCCACTGTGGCCAGGGAATGATTTCTTCTCAAAGGCTGAACATTAACAAAACTGCTTGTAATTTAAAATCTTTTAAAAGTAATTCCATGGAGCGAATGGGGCAAAGTCAAATAACTGCGTCAATTATAGGAGAGCTGGTTGGTGATGACGTGGATGTGTCTGCAGTGTGCAGGACCAGACTGTTTCTATAGATTCACGATGAATGTTCCATCTTTATTTATAACAGTAAAACTGATAGTGGACAATGGCTATTCTGGTTGCAGCAACCTGAAGATTTATCTCATTAACACCCTACTTTAGGGTAATTTAGAAAGAACAACATGCAGCTCTGTCAGTTAGTGTGTTTGTTTGTTAACCCACAATTTGATGGTTCAAGCACATAAATGGATGAGGCTTTATTAACTTAAACTCTTCTACATCTGCTATATTACTCTTGCTGTTGATTTTTCAAAGATAAGGTTAATCAAGTCTTTCTTTGTGAAATCCATGCTGACTGTGTTTTATTATTTTTCATTTCCATCTGTATTTTCTACTTTGGAGGATTACAGGATATTATCATTTTTTTTATTCATTCATGGGAGGTGGGTGTCGCTGGCTCGGCCAGCATTTATTATCCATCCCTAATTGCCTTGAGAAGGTGGTGCTGAGCTGCCTTCTTGAACCACTGCAGTCCATGTGCTGCTGTTATGAAGAGAGTTCCAGGATTTTGACCCAGCAACAGTGAAGGAACGGTGATACAGTTACAATTCAGGATGGTGTGTGGCTTGGAGGGGAACTTGCAGGTTGTGGTGTTCCCATGCATCTGTTGCCCTTGTCCTTCTAGGTGATAAAGGTCGCGGGTTTGGAAGGTGCTGTCTCAGGAGCCTTGGCACATTGCTGCAGTGCATCTTGTGGATGGTACACACTGCTGCCACTGTGTGCCAGTGATGGAGGGCATGAATGTTGTAAATGGGGTGCCAATCAAGCGGGCTGCTTTGTCCTGTTGAGTTTCTTGAGTATTGTTGGAGCTGCACCCAGCCAGACAAGTGGAGAGTATTCCATCATACCCCTGACTAATGTACAGGCTTTGGGGAGTCAGGAGGTGAGTTACTTGCCGCAGGATTCCTAGTCTCTGACCTGCTCTTGTAGCCATAATATTTATATGGCTACTGCAGTTCAGTTTCTGCTCAATGGTAACCCCCAGGTTGTTGAGAGTGGGGGATTCAGCGATGGTAATGCCATTGAATGTCAAAGGGAGATGGTTAGATTCTCTCTTGTTTGGGATGGTCATTGTCTGTCAGTTGTGTGGTGAGAATCATAGACATCTTTATTGTAGGGTACTCTATTGTACTGTTGAGTGACTACACTTTAAAAGTCCTTCCTTCATTGGCTGTAAAAGGGTTTGCAATGTCCTGTGGTCGTGAAATGCAAGTCTTGCTTTTTCCATTGTTATCAGTGTCATTGTGATCAAAAGATAGGATTCATGAGCACAAAGTTTAAATCAATTTTGATTAAAATAATGTACAAGCATCGATATTCTTGCACTATACTTAATAATCTCCATCTTCCTATCCGTACAGAGTACAATGTCTTTGACCCTGAAATTGATTCCACAATCGCAGTCCCTCAGACAATTTCAGCTCAGTTCTGATGAAAGGTCACAGATCTGAAACGTTAACTCTGTCTCTCTCTCCACAGATGCTGCCAGACCTGCTGAGTATTTCCAGCATTTTCTGTTTTTATTTCAGATTTCCAGTATCAGCAGTATTTTGCTTCTGTGTTACTTTGAAAGTTAAAACTGACCCACCTGTCTACAATTCACACTGGGGTCTCCCATGAAATGATTCTGTATAATGTTAATGTAATGAATACAGACTCCGAGCACAGAGCTTCCTGTGGGGAATTGGGGATATGAAAACCAGCAGACTCTGCAGGAATTTCCACTGGGAGCACAAATTCACAAAATCTACCTTTCATATATCGATTCATTTTGATTGTCCTTCTGGAAAATTATTTTGAAGCAATTTAAACATCAACCCACAGCTCCATGACTGGGTCAATTATGAGGTCATCCTCTGACAGGTCATGTGACAGCTGGAGCCACAAGACATCAGAACCAGATTTGTGACTGGATTAAAACCCGGAATCCTGTCCCAATGGCTGTTCAAATAAAGCTGTTGCTGTTTGAAAACACAGCAGTTAAACTTTCTGCCTGACCATGAGGGGAGCTAGGGAGAAATTTACAAAACTGAATCCTTTTACAAAATAGTTCAAAAACCATTCACTGAAAAATCATGTGAGGATTCATATGCAGTAGAGAAACAAGCAGAATACAGAAAGTACAGAGGAGAGCTGAAAAAGGAAATGAGATCAGCAAGAGAATGTATGAGAAAAGATTAGCAGGTCACATAACTGGGAACACTGAAGTCTTTTACCAACATATGGACAGTCAATGAAAGGGTGGGTCAATTAGGAGATCCTGTGGAGGCAGAGGGTGTGGCTGAGGTACTAATTAAGTACATTTCATCTGTCATCACAAAGCAAACGGGTGTTGCAAATGTCACAGTAAAGGAGGAGGAAGTGGAGAATTTGGAGGGGATGAAAATAGATAAAGAGGAGACAATTACAAGGTTAGCAGTGCTCACACCTGTCTACAGGTCACCCGGTCTGGATGGGCTGCATCCTGGGTTGCTGAGGGAAGTCAGGGTGGAAATAGCAGAGACTCGAACCACAATCTTTCAATCCTCCTTGAATATGGGAATGATGCCAGAGGACTGGAGGATGGAGGTAAGCTTGGGTAGTTCGATCTCAGTTTAACTTGACCATTTCTATCATGTATCCATTGTCATAACTAACAACGTTAAGAAAGCCATTTTATAATGAACACATGACCAAAGGAACCATTTTGTGTTCAGTACTAACGTTTATATCCTGTATAATTAATGAGTAGCTACCCATCCTGAAACAGATGATTGTAAAAGTAATGAACCTTGATTGAGTTATAATTAATGAATCAATAAACATTTTAGAGAGAATGGGTTTTCATTTAAAGTTAGTTCAATCAAATTACTGTGAGTTTCTGTGTCTGTGTGGGAAAGGACAGTTTCAGCTAAATGTATTCAAACAATGGACCTTTCTCGGACCCCTGATAAAACCCATGGTATGGTACATCGTGACCTTCAAGAGTCTAGATTTAATGAACAGGAAACTTGTTTCAGATCAGATTGGGAGACAGTGTGAAACCACTCCATTGTACTCATTTCTGAGATTCTGAGGACAGGTGACTGTTAGTGGAAGACATTATTAAGAACTAATTAAATGTACCTAGCAACAGCTAGGACCAATTATTATTTTACATGGTGGTGTGATGGCCATCCAGGAGTTAAAAGTAGGGATCTTGTAAGGTTTCAGTGTGCAGGAACACTAGAAGATCTCAGGGGTAAAGACTCAGATCATCAACCAAGTTCTCCATCTGACGAGGGATCTAGACTGGACAAAGAGGACCGTGACACTCTGAGACCAAGCTCGACCAGTCCCCAGAGCTGTAAAGTTATATTCCCCAAGTTTGTTAAGTATAATTTTACTTTCAATTATTAAGTACTATTTTACTCTCAATAAAAGTTCTGGACTTATTAATCAAGTATCCTGTTGCTTTAATTGGTTAAAGTCATGCCCAAAGTGATTGTCTGCAACAGACTTTCCAGAATTAAAAGATAAGTCTGCAAGGGTTGTGAATATTACAGCCCTGTTTAAAAAGAGAGATAAACCCAGGAACTACAGACCAATTAGTCTAATGTCGGTGGTGGGGAAACTTTTAGAGACAATTATCCAGGAGGAAATTAACTGTCACTTGGTAGAACATGGGCTAATAAATGACAGCCAGTACAGATTGGTTAACAGAAGATTGTGTCTGAAATAATTAATGAATTAATTTCTTTGATGAAGTTTCAGAGAGAGTTGACGAGGGTGTTGAGGTTAATGGTAAGTGTCTGGACGTCAAAATTGTGTTTGAAAAGGTACAATAAACTAGACTTGGGGCAGCACAATGGCACAGTGGTTGGCACTGCAACCTCACAGCTCTCGCAACCCAGGTTCAGTTCTGGGTACTGCCTGTGCAGAGTTTGCAAGTTCTCCCTGTGACTGTGTGTGTTTCTGCTGGGTGCTCCGGTTTCCTCCCACAAGCAAAGACTGCAGGTTGATAGGTAAATTGGCTGTTGTAAATTGCTCCTAGTGTAGGTAAGAGAATGGTGGGGATGTGGTAGTGAATATGGGATTATGGCGTAGGATTACTATAAATGGGTGGTGGTTGGTCAACACAGACTCAGTGGGCCGTAGGGCCTGTTTCAGTTTTGCATGTCTCGATGACTTGCTAACAAAATTCAAGCAGATGGGATTCAAGGGGCAGTGGCAGTGTGGATCCAAAATTGGCTGCAGGGTAAAAAGTAGGGTGAATGCTTGTTTTTCAGAATGGAGGGAGTAATACAGTAATGTCCTTGTTGTTGCAATATGTTCAATGTCAGACCCCGAGCTGTCCGAGGGATGGGGCAATTTGTGATGTTTCTGTGGTTGCAATATTTGCAGTGTCTGACCTTGATCTGTCACAGGGACGTGGCATTTATGAGGTCCCTGTGGGGTGCTGTTTGTTTGGTGTATCACACTGACCTGTCCCAGAGAGCGGGAAGGTTGTGATGTCCTTGTGGGTTGCAATCTGTTCAGTGTCTGACTCTGATCTGTACCAGAGATGGGGCAGTGTGTGATATCCTTGTGCATGTCATACAGGCCCACTGGTGTGTGGTTCCATCCTGATGCCAAGAAACAGAGCCCCATCTCTGGGCAAAAAGTCTCACTTCTCAAGGGGTGTCTCGAGAAGGCACAGTGGTGCAGTGGTTAGCACCGCAGCCTCACACCTCTAGTGACCCGCGTTCGATTCTGGGTACTGCCTGTGCAGAGTTTACAAGTTCTCCCTGTGACTGCGTGGGTTTCTGCCGGGTGCTCTGGTTTCCTCCCACAGCCAAAGACTTGCAGGTTGATAGGTAAATTGGCCATTGTAAATTGCCTCTAGTGTAGGTAGGTGAGAGGGGAATTGAGGGGATGTGGTAGGAATATGGGATTAATGTAGGATGAGTATAAATGGGTGGTTGATGGTTGGTACAGACTCGGTGGGCTGGAAGGACCTGTTTCAGTACTGTATCTCTAAATAAATAAATAAGAAGGCTGAGGCAGTAAACCTGGACAGTAAATCCGGAGTGGAGTCCTGGAGGCGGTTACCTGTGACTTATCAGGCAGTTTTCCAGCAACTCCTACAACAGAACTGGTAACAAACAGTACTGGTTTTTCCTTTCGTTTGGACAATACGAGCAATGCTGAGAGGGGGTCCTGATGCTCAGGGTCTCCATACTGTTTGCCCAGGCCTGTGCCCTAGAGAGGACACTCCAGCTTCGTGGTTAAACATGAGCACAACCCGGGAATAAACAGTTACTGATTATAAGCTCGCATTCAATTGGTGCAGAGTATGAGCGCCAGGGGTTACTTCGGACAGTGGGAGAGCTCTTAGTGTCTCATTGGATAGCTACCATTCACTCCAAGCTGGGCAGCCCCCAGTCAGTTAGGTGCTGTGAAGCCACGACCTGCTTGCTTCAATGGGTGCTTGGAGCTTAGAGAGTCATCTCTCAACAGGTGGATTGATAATCTATGCACCAAGAAAAACAAACTCAACAAAGAAGACACCAGTCCTTCGCATCACAAGCTGGAATGTAAGGACCATGTGTCCTGGCCTTACCGACAACCTTCTGCAGGTTGATGACACACACAAGACAGCTGTGATCGACAAGGAACTCACAATGCTCAATGTGGACATTGCTGTGCTGCAAGAAACTAGACTCGTTCAAAGTGGATCCCTCAAAGAGAAACACTGCACCTTCTTCTGGCAGGGGAAAGCCCAAGAGGCAACTCGTGAGCATGGAGTGGATTTCACAGTAAAATACACGCCACTTGAGATGAGTGAACCAGCCACAGTAGGCTCAGAGAGACTTCTTACTCTTCACTTGTCAACAAGTGTGGGCCCAGTTAATCTCATGTGCATCTATGTCCCGACACTCACCTCCACCCCAGATGTCAAGGATCAATTCTATGTGACACTTGACACTGCCATCAGTAGAATTCCCAGCACTGAGGGACTGTACCTTCTAGGAGACTTCAACACAAGCTTGGGTACTGACTACACAGCTTTGCCAATGTGCATAGGGCACCAGGGGATTGGCAAGATGAACGAAAATGGACAGAGGTTGCTGGAGCTATGCTGTCACCATGGATTCTGTGTGATGAACAGCTACTTCCAGGTCAAGCTGTGCTACAAGGTGTCCTGGAGACATCCGAGATCATGCCATTGGCACCAGCTAGACCTTATCTTCACCAGACATAACACACTCAGCAGTGTCCTCATCACTCGCAGCTATCACAGCGCTGACTGTGACACTGATCACTCCCTAGTGTGTAACAAGGTCAGGCTTCAGCCAAGGAAGCTTCATCCATCCATGATAAAAGCTCGTCTTCTGATCAACACTTGCCGAACCACTGATCCAGAAAGGACCCAGGAGTTCCTCAACATCCTCGATCAGGCTCTTTCAGACAACAATGCTCAAGGCCTCAGTGCAGTGTCAAAGTGGAATCATCTGCACACCACCATCTATAACTCTGCACTCACTGTGTATAGGAAAAGAGATGGGAGGAATGCTGACTGGTTTGAGGCTTATTGGACTGAAATGGAGTCAGTTACTGTAACTAAGAGGAGAGCCCTCATGAACTACAAACAAGTCCCCAGCAAACAACATCTAAATGCTCTCAGAGCTGCCAGAAACAAGTCTCTGCAGACTGCTCGGCACTGCACCAATCAATACTGGTTAAAACTCTGCTGATGAATCCGGGGATGCTAGAGGGATGTATGAAGGAATTAAGAAAGCAATGGGCCCAGTAGTAACGAAATCAGCACCTTTTGAAGACAAAGAGAGGGGTGATCATCACTGAACCTAACAAGCAGATGGAAAGGTGAGTGGAGCATTACCTTGAACTCTACATAACGGAGAACATTGTCATTGAAGTAGCTCTCAGTGCCATTCCAGACTTCCCTGTCATGGAGGAACTGGACAGTGAGCCCTCCATAGTCGAGCTCAACAAGGGCTCAAAACATGCGTGATGCAAACATTGTCACCTTGTACAAAATTAAGGGGGATCGCAGTGGCTGCAGCAATTATCGGAGCCAGCTACTCAGTTCCACTCACCTGCTCGATCCCTTTCCTCCTGCAAGTTCCTTTGCTTCAAGTATCCATCCAATTTCTTTTTCAAATCATTGATTGTCTCTACTTCCACCACACTCGTGGGTCAGGACATTACCACTCACAGCATAAAAAAATTCCACCTCACCCAAGGATGGGAAATATTTATATCTTCTATATTTAGCTTATTCTCTATCTCTACGAGAATAGAATGGCAGTCAACATGAAAGGGAACCCAAAAATCTTCGAGCAGTATATAAATAATAAGCAGGTAGTCAGCGGTGAAGTGGGCCCCATTAGGGACAAAGACGGTACGATATACTTAGAGCTACAGGGCAATGTTAATCTAGTTAATAAGTACCTTGTATCAATGATCACTAAGGAAGTGGAATTTGACAAAATATCAGTAGAAGTGGAGAGTGTAGAGGCAACGGAGAGGGTACAAATTGAGAGAGGGAGGTACTGAAAAGGCTGGTTATGCTTCAGGAAGATAAATTACCTGGTCCGGATGGCTTTCATCCCAGATTGCGAAAGGAAATGTGGATGCAGATAACAGAAAGGCTTGCTATAATCTTCCAATCTTCCCTGGATACGGGGGAAGGTGTCAGAGGATTAAACAGTTGCAAATGTGACACCCTTATTCAAGAAAGGGTGTAAGGACAGTCCGGCTAACTACAGGCGAGTTAGATTAACAGCAGTGGTGGGTAATATTTCAGAAAGAACAATCAGGGAAAAAATCAACAGTCACTTGCAGAGGTTTGAGTTAATTAAGGAGAGTGAGCATGGATTTATACATGGGAGTTCATGCTTGACGAATCTAACTGCACTTTTTGATGAACTAACAGAGAAGGTTTATGAAGGGCATGCAGTGGATGTTGTTTATATGGATTTTAAGAAACGACACATAAAAGGGTGATTAACAACATTGAGGTTCATGGAATAGGAGGGTCAGTGTCCAATTGGATAGAAAATTGGCTTAAGGACAGAAAGCAGCAAGTCGTAATAAATGATTCATTCTCAGACTGGAAGGTTGTCGACAGTGCTGTTCCCCAAGGGTCACTGCTGGAACCACTGCTTTTTACTTGCGACAGATAAATGACTTGGATCTTGGAATATAGAGTAGAATCTCAAAATATGCCGATAACACCAAACTTGGAGAAGTGGCAAACAGTGAGCATGAAATGAACCACCTGCAACAAGACAGTGATAGGCTAGCAGAATGGGCAGACAGGTGCAGATGGATTTTAATAGTGACTAGTGTGAGGTGATGCATTTTAGCAGAAGGAATAGGGAGAGGCAATATATACTTAATGGCACAGTTCTAAAGAGTGTGCAGGAATAGAGGGACCTGTTCACTGAACAATGAACAACGTGAACAATTACTTCTTGTTGTGTGCTCTCAGATTTGTCACCTTCACTGTACTGGAATGAGGTGACATCTACTGGCAGGAAGCAAGAACTGCAATCAAGCAGCAGAAATTCCATCGTCTGTCAGGGTGAAAGAAACATTGCAATGTGAGGAAATAGTGAATGGGTTTGATTGGGTTGGTGGAGACATGATTCCACTTGTGGTGGAGTCCAAAGCAAAGGCCAGAAATATAAAATTGTCATTATTAAAAGATATGAGGAATTCATGATAAATGTATTTAGGTCGTGAGTGGGTGGAATCGAGATAAAATAGAAAGTGAGATTGGGTGGACAGAAGCAGTGTGAAAGGATGGCTCAAACAAAAGGTAAACGCCCTGAAAGGTGAACTCTGTTTCTCTCTCCACAGATGCTGCCAGAGTTTCCGAACATTTCCAACACTTTCTGTTTTTATTTCAGAATTTGCAAGATGTTGCTTTGCTCTGAAAAAAAATGGATGGTCGGCTTTGGCTGCCAGTGAAATTCCACAGGAGCTAAAAGGAAGCTCTGATATCAGTGGCATGTTGATCTAGGGGTATGATCCTTGCTTAGGGTGAGTGATTAATTAATGTGTGAGAGATCCTCGGTTCAAATCCTGGACAAGTCCTTCTTCTTTGGCATTTTTAGTTTAAGGTCATTGATTGGTTTCAGCCTTGCAGAAGGCGGAATTGATTTCCATATGGAGCCTGCTTGAGGACCAGAGAGCTGGATTCAAAGAGCTTGATTAACTAAATGTCCAGATAGCCAAGTGGGAATATAAAGTTGTTTCAGTAATTGTGACCTGACTGCAAAAACAACAGGACTGGGTTCTGGACTGGAATGGAATGGAATTCTTCAGTGTTTCTGTTGTTTGGCTTGCATTGACTCATCGATTTTCTTGTTTTTCACTTTGTCGATGCCTTTGAATAATTGTGGATCCTTCTTCAGATTGTCTTCTTTCACCAGGTAGTTCTGACCTCTGATGATGATGATCGTAATGAGCTTCAACTCACTGATAGTTTTGGAACTGAACAGATTTCCTTTGCTTGAGTCTACAACATGGAACTCAGTCTGACATGTGGACCCATGGGAGGATTTGAATGCCACCCCTGCGTTGGAGAATACAGTTGCATCCATCCAAGAAGAGACCGAGTAGAAGTGACAGTTCAGTCAGTCAAACTTTAAACTTTTAATTTCAGGGTGGTGAGTTTGAGTGCCATTTTGTTTTTCCCTTTTTTAAGGCTTCATTAGCAGAGAGTACAAGGAGTGTTTGAAATGAAATTCAGCAAAAGTATGAGAAAGTCTCACTTTGATTCGGGACTCATCTCTCTGCAGCATCTCGCTGTGAAAGATTGAACTTCATCTCATTTCATTCCCAGCTCGGGGTCAGTGCGGCTCAGTGGGGCTTCTGGCTGTCTCCTGCTTCACAATCCATCAGTGCTGAGAAAGCAATGGGGAATATTATTCACGGCTCTGTAACCTGAGGACACCGATTTAAGGTGAATGGCAAAAGAACCAAAGGCAACATGAGGAAAAACTTCTTTTGCACAGCGAGTGGTTAAGATCTGATATGCACTGCTTGAGAGTGTGATGGAGGCTGATTCAACCATGGCTTTCAAAATGGTATAAGATAATTATCTGAAGTGGAAAAATTGCATGTTTTCATGGAATACATGAGTCTGTGGCATGAGCTGAGTTGCTCGTGCATAGAAGCAGCACAAGCACAATGAGCTGAATGGCTTCCTTTTGCTCTGTAACTATTCTATGATCTATGATTCTTTTCAGAGTGAAATCAACTCTCACATACAAGAAACTGACAGGTACACTGTAAACTTCGCATTACCAGACAAGAAATTGACAGATACAGTGTGAAACCCACAGTCACGTAGCAGCAGTTGGCAGATAACGTGTAAAAATATTTCTTTCATATCCCAACTGCAAGGTACAAAGGAAATTAGGTACAAACCCAGGCTCACACTTCAAAGACTGAGAGATACAAAGCAAAACACATATTCACCTACAAGTACAGAGACGAAGACACACTCAGAGGAGGTGCAGATTAAAGACACATGCATGTAACAGAAACTGATAGGGATAGAATCAAACCCTTTCTCACTTCTCAGAAACTGATAGATATAGACAAAAGCTGATGCTCACATCCAAGTTGTTGAAAGATATGTGGTGAAACTCACAGAGCAATAGCAGAAACAAACAAGTACTGAATAATACCCACAGTCACAGACCAAAAACTGAAATATACTGAGTTAAAGACCACTTTCTCACACCAGAAACTCATGGCTACAAAGTGAAGCTGACTCTCTCCTCCCAGGCACTGACAGGTGCAAAAGAAAACAGTCACGACGATTCCAGGTCATGAAATGTACGTAATAAAACCTTTCAGCTGAAAGAAGAGCATTAATGACAGATGTGATACCCATAATGCTCTTCGGCCTAGAATCCGCCCTATCTGTGACAGGAGCGGGGCGCGCAGGCGCGGTAGAGAGCTTTGTCAGCAGCAAGAGCTGCGGGTTCGGAGTTGGAGCGGGATATTCACAAAGTGCGAGAAGACTTTGCGGGCTCACACAGCTGGAGCAGGGCCTCAGGGCCACAATAAGATGGAACAATCCCATCTGTATCCCTGCGGATGGCAGTGGTGAAGCTTTTCCCGGTGAGGCTTCCCGAAACGGCGTCTATAAATGGATAAGAATTGGGGACTGGGCAGGGAGCGTCTCTAAATGAATAAAATTTGGGTACTGGTCAGGCAGCGTCTGTAAATGGATAAGAATTGGGGACTGAGCAGGGAGCGTCTGCAAATGGATAAGAATTGGGGGACTGGGCAGGGAGCGTCTCTAAATGAATAAGATTTGGGTACTGGTCAGGAAGCGTCTGTAAATGGATAAGAATTGGGGACTGGGCAGGGAGTGGCTATAATTGAATAAGAGTTGGAGACTGGGCAGGGAGCGTTTCTAAATGAATAAGATTTGGGGACTGGGCAGGGAGCGTCGATAAATGCTTAAGAATTGGGGACTGGTTCGGGAGCGTTTTTTTATTCGTTCGTGGGATGTGGGCGTCGCTGGCTCGATCTCAGCTCGAGTAATGTGTCCAGTTCTGGGCACCAGGCTTTAGAAAGGACATCAAAGCTTCTGAGACAGTTCAGAGGAGATTTACTAGAATGATACCAGAGATGAGGGGTGTTAGTTCTCTGGACAGGCTGGTGAAGCTGGGATTGTTCTCCTCAGAGTAGAGAAGGTTAAGGGAAGATTTAATAGAGGTGTTCAGAATCATGAAGTATTTTCATAGGGTAGAGAGGGAGAAACTGTTTCCACTGTCCTGGGGGTCAGTAACCAGAGGACACAGATTTAAAATAATTGGCGAAAAAAGTCAAGGGGAGGTGAGGAGAGATCTTTTTACCCAGTAACTGATTCGGATTTGGAATGAATTGTCTGACAGGGTGGTGGAAACAGATTCAATTATAACTTTCATAAAGGAATTGGACAAATATTTCAAAGTGAAATTCTCCAGGATTATGGGGAAATAGGCAGGGGGTTGGACTAATTGCATCTTTTTGTCAGAGAGTCAGCAGAGGCACAATGGGGCCGAATGGCCTCCTTCTGTGCTGTATGATCCTATGAACATAAGAACGAGGAGCCGGAGTCGGCAAGTCAGCCACTCGAGCCTGCTCTGCCGTTCAATACAATCATGGCTGATCTCATCACGGCAGTTCTTGTTTCTTGCCAGTAGATGTCAATTCACTCCAATACAGTGAAGTTTACAAATCTGAGAGAGACACAACAGGAAAGAATTGTTCACATTATAGTGAATGTGTGGGATTTAGAAATACTAGGAGTGGAGACGAGTTATTACTTGTCTGCTCGATCCCCATAGCCCTGTAAAATTATTTCCTTCAAGTGCCCATTCAAATTCCTTTTGTATTCCTCGATTGTCTCCATTTCCACCGCCCTCGTGGGCAGCGAGTTACAGATCATCACCAATCCGTGTAAAAATGTTCTTGCGCACATTCCCCCTGTATCACCTGTCCAAAACCTTCAATCTGTGTCCCCTAGTCCTTGTACCAATAGTTAACGGGAACAATGTTTCCTTGCCAATTTATTTTAAACTGTCATAGCCGAAAACACATCTATCAATTCTCCCCTCACTCTCCTTTGATGCAGGTAGAACAACCCTAGCTTTTCCAACCTAACCTTGTAACTAAAATCCTCCATCCCTGGATCCATTCTGGTGAATTTCCTCTGCATCCTCTCAAGGACGCTCACATTCTTTCTTAAGTGTGGTAAGCAAAACTGGAAGCAACACGCCAACTGGGGCCTAACCAGAGCTTTATAATGGTTCAGCATAACTTCCCTGCTTTGTACTCAATGCCTCTTTTTTTCAAGCCCAAGATCCCATATGCTTTGCTAACCACTCTCGCAATATGTCTTGCCACCTTCAAAGATTGATGCACATGAACCCCAAGTCCCTCTATTCCAGAACACTCTTTAGAACTGTGCCATTAAGTATATATTGCCTCTCCCTTTTCCTTATGCCAAAATACATCACCTCACACTTGTCACTATTAAATTCCATCTGCCACCTGTCTGCCCATTCTGCTAGCCTATCACTGTCCTGTTGCAGGCAGTTCATACCATCTTCACTGTTTGCCGCTCCTCCAGGTTTGGTGTCATCGGCATATTTTGAGATTCTACTCTGTATTCCAAGATCCAAGTCACTTACCTTGAGCAAAAAAAGCAGTGGTTCTAGCACTGACCCTTGGGGAACACCACTGTCGACTATCCTCCAGTCTGACAAAGAACCATTTAATAAGACTCGCTGTTTTCTGTCCTTAAACCAATTTTCTATCCAATTGGACACTGACCCTCCTATACCACGAACCTCAATTTTGTTAACCGCCCTTTTATGTGGTACCTTGTCAAACGCTTCCTTAAAATCCATATAAACAACATCCACTGCATTCCCTTCATCAACCTGCTCTGTTAGTTCATCAAAACATGCAGTTAGATTAGTCAAGCATGAACTCCCATTTATAAATCCATGCTCACTCTCCTTAATTAACTCGAACCTCTCCAAGTGACTGTTGATTTTTTACCCTGATTATTCTTTCTAAAACCTTACCCACCACTGCTGTTAATCTAACTAGCCTGTAGTTACCCGGACTGTCCTTACACCCTTTCTTGAATAAGGGTGTCGCATTTGCCACTGTTTAATCCTCTGGCACCTCCCCCGTATCCAGGGAAGATTGGAAGATTATAGCAAGCCCTTCCGTTATCTGCATCCGCATTTCCTTTCGCAACCTGGGATGTGAGCCATCCGGACCAGGTGATTTATCTTCCCTAAGCACAGCCAGCCTTTTTAGTACCTCCCTCTCCTAATTTGTACTCTCTCCATTGCCTCTACTTTCTTCACTTCAACTGATATTTTGTCAAATTCCACTTCCTTAGTGATCACTGATGCAAAGTACTCATTAAGTAGATTAACATTGCCCTGCACCTTTTTGTCCCTAATAGGCCCGACTCAACCTCTTACTACCCACTTATCATTTACATGCTGCTCGAAGATTTTTGGGTTTCCTTTCCTGTTGACTGCCAGTCTATTCTCATAGAAATGGAGAATAAGCAAATATAGAAGATATAAGTATTTCCCATCCTTGATGAGGTGGAATTTTTTATGCTGTGGGTAGTAATGTCTTGGCCCACGAGTGTGGTGGAAGCAGAGACAATCAATGATTTGAAAAGGAAATTGGATGGATACTTGAAGGAAAGAAACTTGCAGGAGGAAAGGGATCGAGCTGGTGAGTGGAACTGACTAGATTGCTCCGGGGAGAGCCAGCATGGACGTGATAGGCCAAACGACCACCTTCTGTGCTGTAAATGACTCTGTGTTGTTTCTCAAATTCAATCCACTGGTGCTTGGTAAATAATTTCACAGTAAATTGTGCAACCGGAAAATCAGAACCAAGGCAAGGGACGCATAAGGAAGCAAAATTGCTGAAACCCGGGATTGAACCAAGGACCTTTAGATCTTCAGTCTAACGCTCTCCCAACTGAGCTATTTCAGCCCTACCTGAACAGAAACTTGGTGTCCTTGTTTTGGAAGAAAATACATACATTCAAGTTTTCCAAAACATTAAAGAACACAACATGTGAGTAATATTCCCCATTGCTTTCTCAGTACTGATGGATTGTGAAGCGGGAGACAGCCAGAAGTGCCACTGAGCCGCACAGACCCCGAGCTGAGAATGAAATGAGATCAAATTCAATCTTTCATAGTGAGATGCTGCTGAGACGTAAGAGTCCTGAATCAAAGCGAGGCTTGCTCATTTCAAACACTCCCTGTACTCTCTGCTCATGAAGCCTTAAAAAAGGGAAAAACAGAATGGCACTCAAACTCACAACCCTGCCATTAAAAGTCTCATGTTCGACTGACAGAACTGTCACTTCTACTCGGTCTCTTATTGGATGGATGCAACTCCAACGCAGGGGTGGCATTCAAATCCTCCCATGGGTCCACATGTCAGACTGAGTTCCATGTTGTAGACTCAAGCAAAGGAAATCTGCTCACTTCCAAAACTATCAGCGAATTGAAGCTGATTACAATCAACATCATCAGAGGTCAGAACTACCTGGTGAAAGAAGACACCCTGAAGAAGCATCCACAATTATTCAAAGGCATCGACAAAGTGAAAAACAAGAAAATCGATGAGTCAATGCAAGCCAAACATCAGAAACACTGAAGAATTCCATTCCATTCCAGTCCTGTTGTTTTTGGAGTCAAGTCACAATTACAGCAACAACTTTATTTTCCCACTTGGCTATCTGTTCATTTAGTTAATTACAATTTAGTCAACAAGCTCTTTGAATCCAGTTGTCTTGTCCTCAAGCCAGCTCCGTATGGAAGTCAATTCCGCCTTCTGCAAGGCTGAAACCAATAGATAACCTTAATCTAAAAATGCCAGCAGACCAGGGCTCGTCCAGGACTTGAACCCGGGATCTCTCGCATGTTAATCAACCACATTCTCGAAGCGAGAATCATACCCCTAGACCAACAAGCCACTGACCAGTCAGGTTTCTTTTGCTGCTGTGGAATTTCACTGGAACCCCCCAGCCAATCATCCATTTTGTTTCAGATCAAAGCAACATCCTGCAAATGCTGAAATAAAAACAGAAAGTGCTGGAAATGTTCAGCAGCTCTGGCAGCATCTGTGCTGAGAGAAACACAGTTAACGTTTCAGGGCACTCACCTTTTGTTTCAGCCATCCTTTCAGACTGCTTCTGTCCATCCAATCTCACTTTCTATTCTATTCACATTCTAACCATTCACTACGTTACTACATTTTTCATGAATTCTTCATTTCTTTTATTAATGACAATTTTGTATTTCTGGCCTTTGCTTCAGACACCACCACAAGCAGGATTTTAAAGGATAAGATGTAGTTTTTAAAAGTCACTTCAATCTTACTCGAGTCTTTACAAAGAAGCCAAGTAAATCTTGATAAAAAGTCATATACATTTAGAGATCTTTTAAAAGCACTTCAATCTTGATAATAAAAAGTCAGATGTAAATTTAAGAACTCTGATCAGGCCATGCTAAAAACTTACATACAATTAAGAAATAAAATACAACATTTAAAATGTCTGAACTCCTTTCTGAAAGTTGACCCCTGCTGCTGCCGGTGTGTTCCTGGAATAGTGGAGCTGTTGTGTCAACAGAAAAGTCCTTCCCGAGCGGCCCTGAGCCTCTTGGTACCGGCTTTAATCCAACCCAGGTAAAAATCAGGGTACATTGTGGGCAATGAGCCCAAATTGCTGAACTGCAGGTCCCTGTCACTTTAAAGAGTGGGCTGGTGCGATTATGATCAGAGGCTCCTTCTAAGCACATTTCTCACCACCACAACTTCCAGATGCTGGTGTTAGTGTGTGCATGTACCAGCAGTTGCAGTGCTGTTCAGACCCTCAATAGCAGTGAAAGTCTCAGAGTTCACTGCGATTGGGGCTGTAAAATCCAGGCCAATATCTCACAGTCCTGTTAGATCTGCTCTCCCTCTGTACAAAATCAAACTCCACACATTGTCTTTCACTCACTCCTGTTTCCAGCCCTGATGGTGCAGAAATCCCCTCTCAAAGGTACACAATCCAGTTGATTTCTGATCAAATACCTCCTTCCTCATTCAATAGAGGAAACAGAGACATGAACAGGAGTCAGGTGCAAGAAAGTTTCACCAACAGAGCAAAGAAAGGCACCAACAAAAGTCACACCTACTTTCCAAATCATTTCACTGTAATATTCTTTCACTTGTTTTGTCGGATGACTGCAATAAATCTGAAAATGAGTACCATGAGGTTTGTGTTCACTAGTCATTTGTTCTCCTGTGTTTGTCTGTCAGGTTTGCAATTCAATTTGTATTGGATTTTGAAGAGAATCTCTTTTCAGATGATTGCACATCGTACTGTGTTTAAAGTAACCAAATTGTAAAATGGAAGATAATGAATGTTTCAATACCTGTGTGACCAGATTCTTCCAATGCTTTTCAACAGCTAGATTGATGATGCTTGCAATCTGTATCCTGTGGAGAATGGGAGTGGAGAATAAGAACATGGTGCATGAACAGGACAGACTGTGTAAAATGGGAGCACAGAAATACTGCCACCTCATTGAAGGTTAATGAGATTTATTCTAAGTCAGACACCTGTCCACAATGAACAAGTGAATACATTAATTGTCCACTTTCAATCTAAATGGGACTGAGGTTCCAACAGAGAAGTTTTCTGGAAAATACCTGCTGCAGTTTTAAAATTGATGAACTGGAACATCTTATACTAACTTTCAAATAACTGTAGTGATTGTATAGTTCTCATAGTGGAGAGGAGTTGTTTATAAATATAAGCAGAAAAACACATTTGTGGATTGGTGAATGAGATTTATCTTTCTGAAATGTATTTGTCCATTGGTTGCAGGTCACTGGAAATTCTTTTTTACATTTCAATTGTAGCAGCAGCAGTTAGCAGCAAAATGTCTGATTAATCAGAATAGTGGGCCTGGGAAACACTTAAACAGCCGAGACCCTGTAAAACAGAACTCCAAGTAATAGTTTAAATAAGGCACTGAACTGACAGAGCGGTAAAGGCCGGCTCAGGTCAGGACAAAATACCCACCCGAACCCGACAGAACCACATTGGACCCAAGCCCGACCCGGCCCGAGTATCTCCATTTATTCCCGCGCCCGAACCGACCCGCGCCTTACCCGACCACCGGAATGTTCACTTTATCTACCTCCCAATTACGAATCTGCAGGAAGCTGCAGCATGAGCGCAATGACATCATAGAGATGCTCACTTGCTCACTGAGCAGACTCAGAGTTTCCCTCCTTGATGACCCGGACTCCCGGCTTTGGTTGGCTTTTCAACTTTTGACACTTATTAAACTCAACTTCCCAGCAGAGTTAAATGTAATACTTACTGTGTGTGTCACACCCGGACTCAGTCCAACCTGGACCCAGCCTGACCTGAACCTGGCCTGACCCTACCCAAGTCCAAAAGCCAGACCCGGAAGAGCGACCCGACATGACCCGAACCCGACACAGGTCGTCGGGTCCCGTCGGGTTCAGGTCGGGTGGCAGGCCTTTGGAGAGTGGAGGTCAGATGAGGATTGAATTAATTTCAATCACTGAATCTAAACAAGAAGTAAATCTGCCAGGAATGGAACCCTTTGCTTTATTTGTGAGCTTGTGGCACAACGGTAGCGCGTCTGACTCTAGATCAGAAAATTGCGTGTTCAAATCACATCAGGCTCAGTTCCGTTTTACAGCAGCTCAAGTTCCTGGATTTTATATCAGAAAAGAGTTCAATCTGTTGGAATGTTCAGTGAATGGTTGAATTTCAAGATCAACTTTAATAGATTAAAGTCCTGATTTCTGGTTCCGTTCCATTTCCATGCTCAGTTCTTATTTCACACTGTTTTATATCAGAACAATGTTTCAGGGATGTGATGTGTCCATTGTTTGTACAATTGCTCTGTCACCCAGTGTGAGAAATAAAACACAAACCGCACAGCGTGCGGCTCAAACCCATACCTGGCTCTGTCTCTAGGCCACTTAGTTCTGTTGGTTAGGACGCAGTGTTGATAACAACAAGGCTGTGGATTTGATCCCCATGTGCGCTGTCACATGGTCAGTCAATAATTTGACACATTTTTGTTAGACTTAAAATCCAACTTTTAGACACAAACAAGTTTACATAAAATGTCAGAGGAAACTTATTTTGAATAACATCCATTGTATCTTTGTCACTGGTCTGGAGTAACACAGAATTATTTCCAATTATCTTCCGTTTGCTGATAAACGTTGAACTCGTGGCCTGTTCTCGTTAATGGTCACGAGCAGCAAAAACAGACAGAGTGAGTCTGACCACCCAGAGATGTGGAAAAGGCTTCAGTTTGCAACATATGCAGCAAATCAAATTTTCACCCTGCCCCGAGAGAGTCAAAAACTGGGGAAAAGGACACAGGGAGATAGAGAATAAGCTACAGCAGACAATGTAAATATTTCCCATCCTTGATATCTCTCTATTCCAATCCAACCTTCAGAGTTGGGTAAATAATTTCAGTGTAAATTGTGCAGCTCAAGAGTCAAAACCAAATGGCGATGCAGAATAAAGGAGAACTGCCAAAACCCCAGATTGAACCAGGGATCTTCAGTCTAACACTCTCCCAACTGAGCTATTTCAGTCACACAGACTTGGGATGATAAGTGGCAAGTAACATTCGCACCACACAAGTGCCAGGCAATGAATATCTCCAACAAGAGAGAATCTAACTATCTCCCCTTGACATTCAATAGCATTACAATCACTGAATCCAGCACTATCAACATTATAGGGGTTACCATGGGGAGCCATACAAATAACGTAGCTACAAGAGCAGGTCAGAGGCTTGGAATCCTGAGGTGAGTAATTACAGTGCAGCTGTTGGCTCCACCCCAGGGGCTGAATTTGTTCTGTAAACCATGAAGCAGCTTCCTCTCAAATCCCAGGTTTATCAATAAATCCTCTTACAAAAGCCCCAAAGTGTGATATATTCCTCTCACTCATCCATGACTCTTGACTCCCCAAAGCCTGTCCACCATCCACAAGGCACAAGTCAAGAGTGTGATGGAATACTTTCCACTTGCCTGGATGGTTGCAACTCCAACTCAAGAATCTCAACATCGCCAGGCCAAAGCAGCCCGCATGATTGGCACCCCATCTGCAAACATTCACTCCCTCCACCATCGACGCACAGTTGCAGAGTGTGCACCGTCTACAAGATGCACTGCAGCAATGCACCACGACTCCTTAGACAGCACCTTCCAAACCAGTGACCTTTACCACCTAGAAGGGTAAGGGCAGCAAATGCAGGGGATACCACCACATGCAAGTTCCCCTCCAAGCCACACACCATCCTGACTTGGAACTATATCGCCGTTCCTTCACTGTCGCTGGGTCAAAATCCTGGAACTCCCTTTCTCACAGCACTGTGGGTGTACCTACTCCACATGGACTGTAATGGTTCAAGAAGGCAGCTCACCACCACTTTCTCATGGGCAATAAATGCTGGCCTAGCCAGCGATGCCCACATCGCATGAATGAATGAATGAAAACGTGAAGTATCCCTTGTGTCATTGTTTTGGTAGAAAATATAACCCTGGTGGAATTGTCCCTCCCAATCACACCTCACTTCATAGAACATAGAAAATGGAGAAAATTTATGGCACAGAATGAGACCATT